>NC_081846.1:71879248-72186391 GCF_963259705.1 Myotis daubentonii
GGACCTTGTAACTCAGGAGTTAATTATTACAAGGAAAATAGAACTTGTATTTCCTGATACTATTTTCTGACTTGTATTTAAATATACTGATTATGCTTTATTATTACTAATCTTCTGAACTTCAACCAGTTAATGATTTCTCTATAATAACTTTAACAAAAAGGCACCTAATTTTTTAAAAAATATAGGTAATTTCTTTAATGTCCACAAATTCATCAAATCATCTTGATTGTATCACCTGCAAAAATCATCCTCCTTTGCTCCCTCCCCTAAAGAATAATCCATCATCAGTGTGCTAAAACATAAACAGACTTTGATCTAGACTTAGGCCTAAATTCCCTGTAATCCACTGATCCAAGCTAGCTAAGTGAGCCAGAGAAAGGATCAGTTGAATTATTATCTAAATTCCCTTTGGAAAAGTTGAATGAAATGCAACGTCTACAGGATGCAGACTCTGTATGAGTGTTACAGAAAACCCACAGGCCTAGGAAATTGGAAAAGCAATCCAGTGGCTTAGCTGTTTAAGCACCAATGCAGGGATAAGATTGCTTTTAAAGTTTCACACCCTTTTCCGAAGCACACTTTGTTGTTTTCCTATTCAAGTTGCCTTGGGGAGAAGAAAATGAAGTTAATGTTTTTTTGACATAAGTGCACCATATTGTTGGACACATTAAATATCTTATAGTGGTCAGAATAGTTAGATAGCTATTTTATTATATTGTGAATGGTTGTAGATCATGCGTTTTCTAGTATTTTTCTTAACCATCCTTATGACTTTTTACATGTTCCAGGTGTCAAAGGAGTAAAAACACCAAGACTCAACATGGTTGAAAACGCAGGATGGTTAAGAAGGGAGAACTTAGCCTGAGTTCAAAGTTCGAGGTTTTGACTTTAGGAAATTCATTTATATTCTCCGGGCTCTATTTTCTTTAATTGTAAAATAAGGAAGTTGGACTAAGTTACCTCGTTTTCACCTTGAGCTTTTCATGTTTCTAATGATGTCCTGAATTCAACAATATAAAACCATCATTAACATTTGTAATATTACATAGATAAGTAGTTTTTTAAAAAAACAAATGTATTATATGTTTTTTAGAAGGCAGCTGAGAATAATTGTGGCTCAAGTTCCAATTACTTGATTATCCTCCTGGTCATTGAAAATTATCATTTATTATGCACCTACAATATTCATTTCTATTTTGCTGGCTCTAATACTATTTTCTTTTAGAAAAAAAATACTTTCTGATGCCAAGGCTGTCCACTTTAAAATTATAATTAGTATCTACTATCCAAATTAATGTTGACTTCTGGCCATAAACATCATTTAAAAATAATGATATATCTAATTGGACCAAGTGATATTACTTCAAGTGAAATCTGGTAACAAGAAGAGGCACAATCTAACACGACATAGAGTGGCATCTCATTTTATCTGCACCACTTTCATTTGGCTGTGTTGTGTTCTCTCAGTTCTGATAATGGGCAAGTGGTCAGTATTCCTATAAACTGACAAGCTAAATAGCAAGGGTGTTGTCAGATATACTGCTGATGGAAATCAATCATAGGCACTTGATGGAACTAACATTTGTCTCTGAGAGGAGCCATTTAACAACTTTCTAGAGAGAAAAGTCATCATTCTTGAAAGAAGTAGAAAACTTAAATTTGAGAAATGAAAGGAAGATGAAGATGCTGGAGAACATAAATAATATTTTAAATACCCATTTAAAAGTAATTGGCCAGCCCTGACAGGGTGGCTCTGTTGGTCGGGACATCATCTCATATACCTAAAAGTTTGCAGTTTTGATTCCAGGTCAGAGCACATACCTAAGCTGTGGGTTTAATCCTTTTACAGGATGTGTATGACAGGCAACTGATCGATGTTTCTCTCTCACATCATGTTTCTCTCTCCCCTTTCCTCTCTATCTAAAAATAAATAAAAATATCCCCTCAGGTGAGGGTTAAAAAAAATAATAATATATAAAAGTAATTGGCCAAAATTTTTTTAAATATAAATATCTAATATGTATGAAAATAATTTATCAAATTATATTTTACCCCTATGGCCTTGCACTGACTTAAAAATGTAAGAACTAAACACAATGTTGATTTTTGATATTTTGATCTTTTGCTGAAGACAATTTCCTATTTTTCAGCCTGGTGACCTACTTAGGTCTTGAAGCTATTGTGTGGAGATTGCCTGAATCCATTAGTGCATAAATTTTGTCTAAAGTTAAGATTGACCTTAGCTGACTTGCTTTTTACCTGCTTTACTCTTGTAGCTGTGCTTTAATTTTGGGTGTTGTAGCCATGATATAATAGGACAAAGTGTCTGGAATTGAAAGTTCAGAGCAAATTAAAACTGCAAATTAATATACTACTTATATAGGGCTGTCCAAGACATAGCTCACTATTTTTCTATGAAGTTTATTATTGTTGAGGAGCTATAGAGAATCCTATCTCATGTGAAGAAGAGGAATCTGAATGAGATGCATTTTTAGGGTGATACTAAGTACTTCAATGAATAATTATTTTGGCACTTTTTTGGCTGACCCATTTTAGCTTGCTAAGGAACAAAATATCTGCATAATATTCCTGATCAGACCTACTGAATGGTGTTGAGAGACTGTCCAGTGTCCTTTCCTAAAATAGTGTCACCTTATCATAGGTTTCCAGATAAATAAATCACCACCCTAAGGTTCAGTGTCTCCTACTAGTTCATATCTATTGAACCTCAGAGACCTACTAGTTCAGGTATTGTTGCCTTTTAAAGGTACCCTAAAGGCTAAGTGCGTACTAGTGAAAGGCTGAATTCCAAAGAGCATTGGTGTCAGGAAAGTGAGGTCTTTTGATGAGCAACAAGTCATAACTTCTGAGTTCACCTTTGGCAAATTGAAAGGCCTCAAGCTTCCAGATTCCTGCTGTGGGCCACAGGCCGAGAGCCTCCTTTCAGAGCAGCAGTATTCTCTTCCTCATCTGCTGAGAAACTCTTTTTTAAAAAAAACTACAATTGGCATTCAATATTATTTTTATGAGTTTCAGGTGCACAGAATAGCGGTTAAACATTCATGCAATTTACAAAGTGATCCTCCAGGTAAGTCTAGTGCCCACCGGTCACCATACAGTTACTACAATATTATTGACTATATTCCCTTTGCTGCACTTTACACTCCCATCACTACTTTTAACTACCAATCTTTACCTTCTAAGCCCTTTGCCTTTTTCACCCAGCCCCCCAACACCCCCTCTAATCTGGTAACCATCAGTTCGTTCTCTGTATATGAGTCTTTCTGTTTGCAAACAAGTTAATTCTTAATTATTGACTATTTTATAGAGTCTTAGTATCAGTGAGAGGAAATGAATACACTTCAACATCCTGGTCAAAAGGAACTCTTGCTATGTATACAGCCATGGTTGAATAGGATCATCTGTTTCCTCACTGCCCACAGCCCAGCTATTAGGTTTGGGTTATTGGAGTGTCCCATTTCTGGTACCCGCTTGCATATTAGTTGTCGTATTGGCAAAAGCTTGTGTAATGAGAAAGTCCAAAAACTTAATAGCTCAAGCAAGGCAAAGGTCTGTTTTTCTCTCATGCCGCAGTCCAGAAGTAGGCGGTCAGACTGAAGGCGGTGAGTTTATTATGCAAGGGTGCCCTCATGTATTTCTGAGAATTCTGGATCAGCTGTTCATCACATCAGCCTTCCAGCCCATGGATAAATGGGGGAGGAGGTGAAGGGCATGGATTTTCTCTTAAGAAACTGGTGTGGATCACATTTATCCACTTTCCATTCACGAAAACAGTCATGTTGCCAAAGATAATGGGGAATGTAGTGCCTCTCTGTAATTATTTATGAACACTTTATTAAAAGAAAAGTATTGCATTTTTTTCATCCACATTTTTTCTAGTATCTTACTCTAGTGATTGATGCAATACTGAAATGTTAATTTGTTTTGTTTAGTGCATTATATTCATCAAATGTGGACTCTTAGCCCAAGAATTACTTTTCTTTCTGTGAATATTCTTTGGGGTGTGTGTGTGTGTGTGTGAGTGTGTGTGTGTGTGTGTGTGTGTGTGTGTGTGTGTGTGTTTACTAGGTTGACATTGTGGCATTGTTTCTTGTTTGTTGGCCAGCTCAGGCATTTTGGTGGAAACAGAATAAGGCCTCTCTACTGCACAGAAATCAATGAGTATAGGAAACTTTCTCCAAATATTCCTTTACCATGGGCATTTGCTGTTTAAACTTTTTGCTATTGAGCAACATCCATAAAGCAGAGTGGCTGAGAAGTAAGCATATTTTTTACACCTAATTCTCTGGAAAGAGAAATGGATAAAAATAGAGAAAGGAGTAATTGAATAAGAAAAAAAATAGTGGACACAGAGGGTATTTCATTTAAATGACACAGGTTTACCCATCTACTAACAGAAAAGGTCTAAAGACATGCACTCCAACCTAGCAGGGAAGAGTGAAAAAAGAGAAGGCAGACTTTTTTTTTTTTCTTTTTCTTTTTGCTCATCTTCACTCAAGGATACTTTTTCCATTGAATTTTAAAAAGAGTGGAAGGGAGGAAAGGAGGGGGAGATAAAGAGGGAGAAACATCAATGTGAGAGAGACACATCAATTGATTGCCTCCTGCATGCGCCCCAGCCAGACCTGGGATCAAACATGTGTAACCCAGGTACATGCCCTTGACTGCGAATGGAATCCACAATCCTGAGTGCTAGCGTGGATGCTGAAACCACTGAGAAACACCAGCCAGGGCCTCATTTTTTTATTTTTTACAAAGTTCTAGGTTGTTTTTATATTTTTATTTTACTTTATTTTTTAAATATATATTTTTATTGATTTTAGAGAGAAAGAGAGAGGGATAGAGAGATAGAAACATCAATGATGAGAGGGAATCATTGATCGGCTACCTCCTGCACGCCCTGCACTGGGGATAGAGCCTGCAACCCAGGCATATGCCCTTGGCTGGAAACCAACTTGGAACACTTCAGTCCTCAGGCCGGCGCTCTATCCACTGAGCCAAACCAGCTAGGGCATATTTTTAATGAACATGTGCTGCTGCCATATTTAGAATATCAGTAATTAAGCAATAATAATAAAATAAAAGCTAGTAGCGGCACCATTTTTCCTCCCCAAATGATGGTGGCTGCATTTTTGTTTTGAATGTTTGTCTCTTATTTTCATTGTTAAAAGGTTTTATTCCTCTTTTTTCTTAAGGGTTTCCATAGGAGTCAGTGCCAACACACATGTAGGAGTCCTCTAGCGGAGGTTGGGATCCTAGGCCTTATGACTTACTTGCTATGACCTGAGCAAGTTACGTAACTTCTCTGCCTTAAATTCCTCATCTCTGAAATGGAACTACTATTGAGTGCTTACTTGTGCTCCTTAATATTTGCAATATCCTTGTGTTGATTAGAAATGAACCTTTCCATACAAAGCCATGTAAAGTACAATACTGAAAGTTGAACCCATCTTTGTCTGATTCCAAATCTCATGTTCTTAACCAACACAACCTTCAAAGGTTTTCTGGAAATTTGATATTTTTTTTTAATGAAAAATATAAAGTTAAAAAAAAGAAAAATATAATATTCAATTCCATCTAATTAAAGGAGTTTCTAATATATTTTTATACTCAGCTGTTATTTAGATCTGGTAAAGAATAAACACTTGGGTGTTTTGCTTCATGTAGCTTTAGTTAGCAATCTCATTATCCAGTGGCAGAATAACCATGTGCATTGAAGCCTAGTTCTCTGCAGCTCAGGTTTGGATAGTCACATGAGGATGATGAATAAGTAATAACACGCTGGGGCAGTTACCAACAAACATCCCCGATCAAATCATTCAAATAATGTTTGGATTTTGTAAATATATAGCCGAGTCTCTATGAAGGTTTGTCCACTGTCTTGCAGATGGAGAATGTACCTCTTTTGGAGAGATGCTCTGTTCTTCAAACCCCAATAATCAGAACTTTTACAGTGATTAAGTTTTACTAATGGTGGATGCCTTGTTTCTAAATTCTGCCTGGAAAATGAGTGATTGCCCAAAAGATATTTGGCAAACTGGCATCATGAGGAATTTGTTCTGTGCTTCATCTCAGGTAGCTTCTGGCAAGCATCTCAGTGTTGGAGCTTAAATCCAATACATTCTTACAAGGAAGGACCGCTAATTGTCTTCATTTTTACCTAATGGAATCCTGGCAGCAGACACATAAACCTATTTGTGGTCGTCCCAAGTGAAGCACAAGACTTAATAGTAATGGATACATGAAAACATTGAGATTATGCCGGCTCACTGGTCATCACCAGTAATGATTATTATGATAAATATCAGTTTAAGTAAAGATGCGGATTGGGCTATAAAACTCCAGAATGTGTGCAGTTACCACAAAACAACAGGAAATAGAATGGCTTCACTTAACAAAATCCCTACAGAAATAAGAAAATTAAAAACTGTTGTGTATGTGTTTTTCCCCCTTTAACTCACTTTAGTGCCCTGGTATAGAAAGTGTTCTTTGGAAGTGCCTGTGATTTGGAATGCTGAACTGCCCTTTTAATGACAATTATGTCTATATTAATCTATGAAATATGTATAAAATGCAGCATTCTACACCCACTAAGAACTTCATAAATGTAGAGAATTATATAGTGTAGGAGGCTTGAATAAGTGATTTTTGAAACAGTTATTCAAATTTTTATAAAGTATGACACAATTTTAAAAAATAAACAAATAATTCAGATAATGGCAAGCTTGTCCATCTTGATTGCAGAGATCCTAGGCAGGATGCCATTTAAAAAATCTTTCTCTTTTATAAAGAGTTTGTTTAACGAAATATATGGTATTTTCATGTTGACTCATTTATCAAACTAGAGATTATTGAATGCCTAAAATGTGTGTGCCACCATCCTTTGGTCAGGACTGATTGTCTTGTTTGTTTGTTTATTTATTTATTAGAGGCCTAGTGCACAAATTTGTGCATGGGTGGGGTTCAGCCAGCCCCACCCTGATCAGGGTGCAGCGGGCCAATGGGAGCCAAACCAGATGGGGGGTGGGGCCGAGGGAGGTTGGCTAGCCCGCCCTCCCCCCCCCCCCCCCCCGCAGTGCGCTTCATAGCAACCAGTCTTTCAGTTGCTTAGGGTTTTATACATATATAAATTTATTTTAAATCTTTATTGTTGAAAGTATTGCATATGCTCCCTCCCACCCCCATTGACCTCTTCTAGCCCCAGGCCTTCACCACCCTATTGTCTGTGTCCATGGATTATGCATATAAGCATACAAGTTGATCTCTTTAGTTGATCTCTTCCCACCCACCCACCTCCCCCAACTACCCTCTGAGATACTACAGTCTATTCCATGCTTCTATGTCTCTGAATCTATTTTGTTCATCAGTTTATTTTGTTCATTAGTTTCAACATCTGAGTGAGATCATGTGATACTTATCTTTCTCTGACTGGCTGATTTAACTTAGCATAATACTCTCCAGGTCCCACCATGCTGTCTCAAAAGATAAGAGATCCTTTTTTTTTTAAACTGCTGCATACTATTCCATGGTGTAAATGTACCACAGCTTTTTTATCCACTCATCTACGGATGGGCACTTTGGCTGTTCTCAGATCTCAGCTATTGTAAATAGTGCTGCTATGAACATAGGGGTTCATACATTCTTTCTGATTGGTGTTTCGGGTCTCTTAGGATATATTCCTAAAAGTGGGATTAGTGGGTCAAATGGAAGTTCCATATTTAATTTTTTGAGGAAACACCATACTGTTTTCTATAAATGCACCAGTCTGCATTCCCACCAGCAGTGTTCCCTTTTCTCCACATGCTTGCCATTTGTTGATTTGTTGATGGTAGTCATTCTGGCAGGTGTGAATTGATACCTCATTGTCCTTTTAATTTGCATCTCTCTGATGATCAATGACTTTGAGCATTTTTTCATATGTCTCTTGGACATTTGTATGTCCACTTTGGAGAAGTGTTTATTTAGGTCCTTTGCCCATTTTTAAATTGTATTGTTTGTCTTCCTTTTGTTAAGTTGTAGGAATTCCTTGTATATTTTGTATATTAACCCGTTGTCAGATGCATCGTTGCCAAATATGTTCTCCCATACAGTGGCTCCTTTTTCGTTTTATTGATGGTTTCTTTTGCTGTACAGAAGCTGTTTATTTTGATGTAGTCCCATTTATTTATTTTCTCCTTAGTTTCCTTTGCCACAGGAGATGTATCTGTAAATGTATTGCTGAGATTTTGCTGCCTATGATTTTTTCTAGGATTTTTATGGTTTCACATCTTACATTTAAGTCTTTTATCCATTTTTGAGTCTATTCTTGTGTATGGTGTAAGTTGGTGGTCTAGTTTCATTTTTTTTTTTGCATATATCTGTCCAATTTTCCCAACACCATCTATTGAAGAGACTGTTTTGACTCTATTACATGCTCTTACCTCCTTTGTCAAATCTTAATTGAGCATAATGGCTTGGGTAGATTTCTGGGTTCTCTGTTCTCTTCCATTGGTCTATATGCCTGTTCTTGTGCCAGTATCAGACTGTTTTGAGTATGGTAGCTTTGTAGTATAATTTGATATCTGGTATTGTGATCCCACCAACTCTGTTCTTCTTTCTCAAGATTGCTGCAGCTATTTGGGGTCTTTTTTTTATTCCATGTTAATTTTTGGAGTATTTGTTCTAGATCTGTGAAATATGCAATTGGTATTTTAATAGGAATTGCATTGAACCTGTAGATTGCTTTGGGTAGTATGGACATTCATTGTCCTATATCTTTAAACCCAGGGACAGGGCCCTAGAAATAAGTGCTTTGTTCATAGTAAGTGCTTAGTAAGTATTAGCTTGAATTATTAAATTTGCTTTATTTTTAGTTACTACTTTTATTCATAATAGTGGCTAATTCTTTTGATAATAGTTTGTTTAAATATTACCATTATCTCAGAGCATTTTCTGGCTTCCTCTGATTGACCTGATTGCTACAGCTTGTGTGTGCCACCAGCTCATTTGTACTTAAAAAATAAATAAAAATGAAAAGTGATGATATTTATTTATTTGTTTACACACATCCTTAATAAGCTGTAAGCTTTGTCAGAGGGAATGTCGGATGCATCTATCTGTGTAGGTATCTTTTCATCAGTCGTTCTGTCTATTCTCAATCTTTAGTACCACATATGACAGCTGATAGAAATTGAAAGTCTAAGCATATTCTACCTTGGAACTTTATATCTTGGTTCTGGTCACTACTAACAGATGGTGCTGTTAGGTTGTACAGTTCTCGGGAATGAAGTTCTCAAAGGCAGTGTTACCCAGAGCTGAGCATGCTTTGGAAGCACCTGAAGGACTTGCTACAACACACAGTCCTGGGTCCTATTGCCTGAGGAATCTGATTCAGCAGTTTGGGGAGGGGCCCAAGACTTAGCATTCCTAACATGATGCAGGGGCTGCAGTTCTGTGGACCACATTGGGTCATACACCTCTAGACCACTAGTTGTTGAGGAATTAAATGATTTTTATTCAATGGAGTCTCTTAAAAAATAAACCCTAAAATAAGCCAAATTAAGTATTTGAAAGAATATTTATATTAAGTTTGGTGCCTAGAAAGATTTAGATTACAGGAATATATTGTCTCTTAGAGAAATTTAAAATACATAATTAAGGTATTTTAAAATTCTCTTAACTTGCAGTGTTCCTGCTATTAGCCACATCATTTATCTTAATATAAGTATACCTTTTCTTTCATATAGTAATGATAGAAAGTAATAATAAAAACTTACTCCCCAATCCTCCATTCCATTATTCAAGAAAACCACTTTTAACAATTTCTTATTTTTTCTAGAAGTGTCCTATGCAAATACATATATATTATTTATACATCCCGTTATACAAGTGTGGTTGGCAGTTTTCTTTCCACGCTAAACATATCTTGGATACATTTTTTTTTCTATCAGTACTTGAAACCCTTGTTAAAGTAATTTTAATCAGGTTTATTCATGAATTCTATCATTCAACAAATATTAAATGCCCTCCTAAATGTAAGACATAATTGGGTACTAGAAAAAGGCATACAAACGATGAATGGAATTGGTTTAAGTTCTGATGAGAGCGATGGATTTCTCCCTGTTTCCCTCCTTCCCTTTTTCCCTCCTTCCCTTTTTCCTTATTGCCTTAGCTGGTTTGGCTCAGAGGATAAAGTGTCAGCCCCTCAGAATGAAGGGTCTCGGGATAGATTCCAGTCAAGGACATGTACCTCGGTTTCAGGCTCCATCCCATCCCGGGTCAAGGCACACTCAGGAGGCAACCAACCGATGTTTCTGTCTCACATTGATATTTCTCTTTGTCTCCCATCCTCCCTTCCATTCTCTCTAAACATCAATGGAAAAATATCCTCAGGTGAGGATTAACAACAACAACAACAACAACAAAACATATGGAGTGCCTACTCTATACCAGGTGCTATGTTAAGCACCATGAATACAAATAAATAAGCTATGGACCCTACCTTCAAGAAGGTCCATAGACTGCAGTAGAGACAGAGAAATGTAAATAATTACAGTGCAGTGAAATAAATGTATAATATTGGCAGAAGGACGAAATTTAGAATGGTCACCTCAACCTCAGAGATAAAGAAAGCCTACCCAGTAGGAACATTAGTTGAGACTGCACTCAGAGGCCAAGCGTGGAAGCCAGCGCTGTTCTCCATGGAAACCCAGAGAAGAAAGTGATAGACTTCCCTAGGTGTGCTGGAGAAGCCTCCAAAAGGTACATGGCACTTGTGCTGCCTTTTAAAGGGTGACTGGAATTTAACTGGATTAATAATTAAATCCAGCCGAAACCGGTTTGGCTCGGTGGATAGAGCGTCAGCCTGCGGACTGAAAGGTCCCAGGTTCGATTCCGGTCAAGCGCATGTACCTGGGTTGTGGGCACATCCCCAGTAGGAGATGTGCAGGAGGCAGCTGATCGATGTTTCTCTTTCATCGATGTTTCTAACTCTCTATCTCTCTCCCTTCCTCTCTGTAAAAAATCAATAAAATATATTAAAAAATAATTAAATCCAGTGATGAATTACAAGCAGAAAAGGAATATATATGATTATTATTATAAGGAGCTGTGTGATTCTAGAGTTTATTTTAGGAAGGAGTGAGACCAGTAACTTATGCAGAGGCCAAGTTATAAAGAATCTTAACTCTTATCTTCAGGAAGCAGCAGCCATTTCAAGAAGGGAGGTGACATGATCGTTTGTTGAATATGTATGTATGTTTGTATGTATGTATGTAGTTATTTCTTCCAGCTTCATAGAAGATAAATGGGCATTGGAAGCACTTGTGAGAATGAAGTTGAGTTTTGTAGAAAAGTGTTTCGATAACAAAAGCAAAAGACATTAGGCTGAAAGCGCCACCAATGCATGGGTGATGTATATTCCCACTCAATCATTACTATCTATCATATCAACTATCACTCAGCATGTGCTCAGGGAATAGTTCACTAAAATGACAGTGAATTTCCGGTTGAATTTTGAGAAACAAAGACGTGTAATTTAAGAGGAGAAGCACGTGGGAAAGGGGAGAAGCTGAATCTGGTTTTGGTCTCGTTAGCTGTAGAGTGTCTGTGGGGCCTCTATGTAGAGAAGTCGTCAAAATTTAGGATGATTTCTCTTTTATGTAGCAAGCTTATTGTTTCACAGGCCTCCTCTCTTTTAGACCGCCTACTTCTGTGGTGTGTTCAGAATATTCTGCCCCTGCCCTTGGAATAACTTTCACCAGTGTAACTCACTGTGAATGTCACTCTTACCCACTATTACTTCTTTATTCAACCATCAATCATGTTTTAAATCAACATACTGATGTTTACTCATATTTGTTGTGCATCTAATGTTCTTAGGCCCACTCATTCTTCAGTGTGAAACTGAGTTTCAAATCTGAAAATTTGCTAGTTTCTCAAAAAAATTGTTTTAAAAGAGAGCTCTTTTAAGGTAAACATAGTAATCTATTCCCAAATGAACATTGCAGTGTAATGTAAAAATATTACCATGAAAAATTCCTCAACAATATTGTCCTATTTATCTGGATTTTTTTACTTGTTGACTGAGTAAATGTTTGAGATAATTTGTTAAGTATGCACAGATGGTTGGGTCTTTTTGTGTACATATAAGAGAATAATGAAGATACTCTGAAGACTTATTCTTTTCAATAGCCTCCATCCCCACACCTTTTTCCTTTGCTACCCATATCTTAACAGTTAATTTCTCATATGGCCCAGGAACCCGCAATATTTTATTACCAAATTTTACTTGGTACCTTGAACAATAACGCAGTAACATTGCATGTCTTAAATTGAAATACATTTTAGAAAACCCCCTCTTGTTAATCCCTCATCCTGCCTCAGCCTGGACATAATCAGTTATAGGCAACAATCTATATCAGAAAGGAGACAGCCATTATCTTTGGGATAATTCCCTATTGTGCTCAAAGTCATCATTCTATCAAGAGCATTCACTGGTGCATGCTGGCATTTGGTAAGATAAGCCTGGCGCTTCCCAGGTGAAATCACCACCTCTTCACCCCACCTCTAGCACCTTTCCCCATTCCTTTTGTACAAATTACCTTCCTCTGGTCTTCTTTCAAATTTTTTTTTTAAATTACATAGTTTCTCCCTCCCTCCCTCCCTCCCTCCCTCCCTCCCTCCCTCCCTCCCTCCCTCCCTCCCTCCTTCCCTCTCTCTCTCTCTTTCTTTCTTTCTTTCTTTCTTTCTTTCTTTCTTTCTTTCTTTCTTTCTTTCTTTCTTTCTTTCTTTGTTTTTGTTTGTTAATCCTCACCTGAGGAAATTTTCCCCATTGATTTCTTTTAGAAAGACTGAAAAGAAGAGAGAGGGAGAGAGAGAGATAGAGAGAGAGAGGGAGAGAGAGAGAAACCAATGTGAGAGAGACACACATCAATTGGTTGCCTATAGCAGGCACCCCAACTGAGGTCAATTATCAACCTACAGCTCAGGTACCTGCCTTTAACTAGGAATTGAACCCTTGACCCTTCTGTGAACAGGCCAACACTCCAACCACCGAGCAAACACTGGCCAGGGCATGGCATGGTTTCTGAATCCTTTCATCATCCAAGTATTCTTACCTGTCCTAATATGTTAATATCCTTTTTGTAGTGCCACGGAGACAGGAGCCTTCACCTCTTCCCCACTATCCCCTGTTCACCACGTCATCAACCCCCTTTCATTGGTTAAACACACAGGAGAAATCTCAGAACACATTTCTTCCTCACACATATATACTTTTTTCTAAAGCTAGTTAACTGAGGGCATTTTCTCAAGAAATACATTTGTTTGATACAAAGAAGATTTGTAAAATGCCACAAATAATAATCACATGTTAAAATTATTATGTAATCATTATATTAAAATGTTGTGAGTCTCTTATCAATCTAAGTCCTAAATTAGGAGTGTGTATTAGATAATTTAGAAATAACCTTGTTTAGCTGATGATTTATCCAAGTAGAAAAGGTTTAATTCTCCTTATCATTTCTACTATGATTATATTATTTCTTCAAATTAAATTTGGAGTCTATGAAGTGTTTTAAATGGTATCAAGAAGACTTACTTAGATGCATAGAGAATTGTTCCATTTTAATACTCTCAGTGTGAGAGTGCATTATGGTGTCACTCAGATGCTAAGATGCTGGACCTTTGGACTCCAAAAATGTAAGGTTTTAGGAATGAAGAAATTGTCATTTTCTATTAGACATAATTCATGACACCAATATAGGATTTAAGTACAGTTTGGAGAAATAAAAATGATCTTTGTCCTTTAGCCTAATTAGTTTCTTTGACAGCAATGCTATTGAATTGTTCAGAAAGAAACAAATGATAGGAACATAGTTATCCTGACAATAGGCTTCTAATATATTACTGATATTCGCATTACTAAATGAAATACAAAAATTTGTATCAAATGTCACGCTGTGATTAGACTAAATAATTACAAAATACCCTGAAAACCCAGCTGGTATCAACAGTCAAATAATGAATCATTTGTGGGGCAGAGACATCTAAATTTTAAGTACTTGTTAATTATAAGTGCACAAAATTCATAATCAAAACACAGAAATTTTCCTGAAGATAATGTGGTGTTTGTCATTTTCAATAAATGAGAGTATTAGGATGAATCAATCCTCAAATAAAATAACGAGTGTCTTCCCATGGGATTGTCATTTCCCCCTAGCTATTTTTGATAGGGACAAACTTTGGGAGTCAAAGTTGGGTATGGAGACTGATTTAAGCTGAGTAGCTCTTTTCCACATATTTGAAGTGCTATAGCCTATTATAAGTATGGTGCAGGTTAGGTTTGAATATATTCCAGGGAAAATAATACAGATCATTTTCTTTCTAATTTAGGTAAAAATTTTTAACCAGTAAGTTTGTATTTTGGTGATTGACAGTGGTTCTCAAACTTCTGGCCCTTTAAACACAGTTCCTCATGTTGTGACCCAACCATAAAATTATTTTTGTTGCTACTTCATAACTGTAATGTTGCTACTGTTATGAATCGTAATGTAAATATTTGATATGCAGGATGGTCTTAGGCGACCCCTTTGAAAGGGTTGTTTGGCCGCCAAAGGGGTCACGACCCACAGGTTGAGAACCACTGGTTTAGAAGCTATTGATACACATTCTTAACTAAAAAGTCAATAAAAAAAATTCATTTAAATGAGACTTTTATATAAACTTTGGTGATAGCTATTCATTTCTATAACATATAATTAAAGCTAAGTCTGATATGTATATAACAATATTATTACCTGATAATTTGTAGAAATAGAAGACTTAAAAAAAACTTTTAAAATAATATTTGTTGACCATGAATTATCCTTAGCCTATTGGAAACCACACTAAGAAAAAAAACAACAACAAACCTCTGAATGTGTTGTTTATGCATTTACTTTTATTTCATATTTCACAAATTTATTAGTACAGTGCTCATGTGCACCATATCAACAATCAATAACTTCTATGTAACACTTATATCATCTAGTGTACATTGCTAAGATTAAAAACCATAATAACTTTTCTTTCTCTAGCACAGAAGCCTTTACATAAAATAAAGAATATTTTGCAATATTTTGATAAAATTTAGTTATCATTGTGTGAATATATCATGTAATATGAAGCATATTTATGTTATATCTACTCAGATTATATATATGGGAATAATTTTCCTCCCAGCAAAATTATATTTCAAAAGGGTAAATTAATAAAGCACATCATCAAATATATCATCCTATCATAAAGCACTTCAGGTGGGAAATGTGGCTCAGATTTGTTTGGAATTTGAATGGATAGGATACAGAGAAAGTCGTTAGAGGAAGTATATTGTGTGCTCTAATTTTAGCGGTCTAAGCTAACCTATTTAAATTGACTATATTTCTTTTTAATTATCAAGAGAATTGGGAAGAAGATTGGATGGCAGTTTAGATTTAAAAAAAGAGAGAGACAGGTGAAATGTCTAATTAGAAAAGTAAAAAATTAGGGACGTGGAGATGTCAAAGTAATAGCCAAAAGATACCTATCTTGAAGAATAATTTGAAGCTTTTGAATATCATAGATCCATGAATTCTAATTCTAGATTCCTTCTTTTCTACATAACCATATTTTTTGAGAGCCACTATCTAAGGTATTGTGAGAAATTCTAAAATAAATTTGCATCTGATATATATATATATATATATATATATATATATATATATATATATATAGTAAAGAACTAAAATCAGTTTACAGATGTCAATATTGGTACATTTTATAAATGAGAATGATTAAACATTCAATACAGAAATGTATTTCAGGACGTGAAATGAGGAATATTCACTTCTGAAGAGCTTTAGAAATTCATATTTTTAAATATTCAGTCTTTGTACTTTTTCTTATTTCACAATAATATATGGTTATTGAAATCAATATAGACAAATCAAAACTAGTAAAATAAAACTGCTTACAGTCTCATCATTCAGAGAAAACTAAGAATTTGACAGTTAGTGTTGAATGAGACACTCCAATTAAAGTCAAACATAAAACATATATAGTCAATAACAAAATATCCGTATAAGGATTGTTTTGTGTAGGTTCTATCTCAAATTTGTACATTTAAAAAAGTTGTTTATATCTTGATAGGAAAGGAAATTTTTGTTTGTTTTAAGAAATGATGACACTCACCCACACCCATTTTGAAATTTGCAAATGTGCAAACAATACTTACTGAGACTAACTATAAGATTAAAGGAAAACAAGGGAGTCAGAGTGTTCTGTGTTGTAATGATGGCAGTCTTCTCTATTTGGTGTCATAATTTTATTTTTCCAGGTTATGAGGAGACGATTATTGAAACTTAAAGGAATATAGTCTTTTTTTTCAAGAGGGAGAGAGAAATCCAAATATGGAAAATGAGAATTAAAGGAAAGCTGTCAGTAATATGGTCAAGAATAAAATTTGAAAGAAAATAATAAGTAGATGGTTACCTTGGTGAATAATTCTATGTAATAAAAGCCTACTATACTAAGTGTCTGGTCGCCCATTCAAACAATCAAAGCACAATAAGCTAATGATATACTAAGGCCACTCAACCGCTATGATGTGCACTGACCACCAGGGGCCAGATGCTCCGACTGGTAGGTTAGCTTGCTGCTGGGGCCTGACCGATTGTGACTGAGTGAAATGGGCTGGACACGCCCTGGAGCCCTCCCACAGTCCCTCCCCAGCTGGCCAACCTCCCATGTCCCTCCCCGGCCCCAATCATGCACCAGTGGGGTCCCTTGGCCTGACTTGCAACCTCTCGCAATCCAGGACCCCTCGGGGAATGTCGGAGAGCCGGTTTTGGCCCGATGGCAGAACGACTGCTCGCTATGACACGCACTGACCACCAGGGAGCAGATGCTCAATGCAGAAGCTGCCCCCTGGTGGTCAGTGTGCTCCCATGGGGGAGCGCTGCTCAGCCAGAAGCTGGGCTCAAGGCTGGTGAGCACAGCAGTGATGGCAGGAGTCTCTCCCGCCTCTGTGGTGGTGCTAAGGATGTCTGACTGATGGCTTAGGGCTGCTCCCCTGCAGTCAGACATCCCCTGAGGGCTCCTGGACTGGGAGAGGGCACAGGCCGGGCTGAAGGACCCCCCTGAGTGCACGAATTTCATGCACCTGGCTTCTAGTGCATATAATATGAGAAAGCTAACAAAAGGTTCCTGCTAAGGTTGAAGATGTAACTAAAAGGAGAACGGAAAACATATCTCCAAGTCTGCTGGAAAGAAATATCCATAAATTAAATATAGAAGAGTAAACTTGCATATTCATTGGCTTATAAGCTAAGCAAATGTTCATAAATAGTTCAAGCCAGTCCCAGTATTTTTTTTTCACTTTTATTAGTAAAAACATGCTCTTTGGGTTGAAAGAACAGTTATGGTATGAGTGAGCCTCAAGTGCAGAGTGACCAAAATAAATTATATGCAGTGTTTTCTCCCTGGGGTTTCACAAAATTAGGGGGCATTTCTCCCTCTCACATTGTTCCTGACACTGAAGCTAATTCAGAGCCTTCCTGGTCTAGGAGTTAGGGAGAGTAGAAGACACAGGACCATGCAGTGTTCACCTCTGCCCGAGTTGGTAATGGGCATTGTACGTAAACAAGCCTTTATCATTGAGCCTCAAGGTCCCCTGACTGAGGCATCATAACTGTCAGGTGACTCCACGCTCTCCTAAAATCATTCAGACTTTCGTTTTAAATTTTGAGCTGCAATTTTTATACTCTCACTAGGGGCCCGGTGCACGAAATTCGTGCACTGGGTGTGGGGCAGGGTGGAGTGTCCCTCAGCCCAGCCTGCCCCCTCTCACATACTGGGAGCCCTCAGGCGTTGACCCCCATCACCCTCCAATCACAGGATCGGCCCCTTGCCCAGGCCTGACGCCTCTGGCTGAGGCGTTCGGCCCGGGCAGCAGGGACCCGCAGCTGCAGCGGCCCCGCGATCGTGGGCTCCGCTTTAGGCCCAGGCAAGGGGCCCCTAGCTCCTGGGACTGCCAGCTTCAACCGTGCCCAGCTCCCATCGCTGGCTCCACCCCTACTTCCTGCTATCACTGGCCAGGGCGGAAAAGGCACCTGATTCTCTGATCATGGCTGGGGGGCAGGGCAAAG
This sequence comes from Myotis daubentonii, assembly GCF_963259705.1. Classification (NCBI taxonomy): domain Eukaryota; kingdom Metazoa; phylum Chordata; class Mammalia; order Chiroptera; family Vespertilionidae; genus Myotis; species Myotis daubentonii. The sequence continues at coordinate 71,897,416 of NC_081846.1, forward strand.
GCGGCTGCCTTTGCCCTGCCCCCCAGCTCTTAGCTCCCCCCTGGGTTTCCGATCACTGTCAGTGGCAGGGGGCTTCTTCCTGCTTTCCCTTTCGCCTCCCTGCATTGTGCCTACATATGCAAATTAACCGCCATCTTGTTGGCAGTTAACTGCCAATCTTAGTTGGCAGTTAATTTGCATATAGCCCTGATTAGCCAATGAAAAGGGTATCGTCGTACGCCAATTACCATTTTTCTCTTTTATTAGTGTAGATTTCATGAGTAACACTTTTGTTTTATTTTTAACTTACTTTGAAATAACCATAGTCTCAGAGTAAACTGGGGAAGGAATATAGGACATCCTGTGAACCCTTCACCCAGCTTCCCAGACAGTAACCCTTCACATAAGCAGTAACAAGCTAGAGATGTCATTGGTAGGACTATTTGGATCTTACACGGGATCTTTTGCAAAACAACTTGCTTTTTACCATTTGCATATTGATAGTGATATAAAAGTAAGGTGGAAGGATAAAACGTTTTCTAATCAGGAAATCTGCATGGAATCATAGATTCTGACTGTGTTATACTTCAGTAACCTTTAAAACATGGAATCCTATGGAAAGGATTATGTTAATGTGCATAGCTGGTACTTATTAGGTATGTTATGGTAATCTTACTTTTAACAACTGATTTTATAGGAATGAGACCAACTTTCTCACCTATGTGGCCTGTGGCTAGCTAATAAAACCAGGAAATAAAGCAACTAAAAAAAAAAAAAAACTGGAAGGAAAAAGAGAAACAGTCATTAATCAAAAGCAGAGTAATTGTTAGATCTGACTCCCACAAAGAGCCCTGATTTGAGAAATAGATGAATGAAGCCAAATATCTTTTCTTCTGCATCTCCCTCACTGAGCCAGTAGCTTTTTAAAAAAAATGAGAAAATGAAGAGCAGTAATAAGAATGTAGAGGAAGGTATTGCAAGTAGTTTTCTCCCACCGTGTAAAACCCTAACTCGGATATCCATATCAAAGAAGAGGCGGGAGCTTAGTGAAAAAGTCCTCAGCACGAAGGGGTTGGAGATACTTAATCTAAACAACATAAATGTCTGGTTAGGCAGCTGGGAGTTGTCATTTGATGATATTAGTCACATGGGGTTAAAACTTATTTCTTCCCTTGGGATATTTTTCAAACAAGTTTTAATAATTATAATTATTGCTTTTGGTTAGATATTCAAAGATAATATTCAATTACTGTGCATTTTGCCTCAATCTTAGATTTAGCTCATACTGAGGGCTTACTCTGTGCAAGATTCTATTCTAAGGCCTTAATGCGTAGTTTCTCCTTTGATCCTCATAAAACTCTGCTGGAGTTGACGTTATTGTTATGCCCACTTTAGGGGTATGGATACTGAAAGTTGGTGCCCAAGGTCTTATAATGATGAAGTAATGGAATCAAGGTTTGAACCTTTGTTTCTAACTCCAAAGTTTGTGCTCTCAACTACCCCCATACTGTATTTCTCCTTCTAAACAAAGCAACTGATTTTATAGAACATAGTTTCAGTTGAGTAGGTACTATTACATCTTTAAGTACATAATTTGAGAATACATCATTGTAATAAACCATGACCTACTGCTGTAATTGATGACCATATCTTTCTGATTGCATGCTATTGTTTTTCTTTTTAACCCATTAGTGCTTCAAAAGATAATCAAATACTTCATCACACAGGAGATTATGTGGCATCATTTTAAAGACTGGGTGAACATTTCTAAGGTCTTAAGGCATGCAATCAGAAAATGTTAGCTCTTTGTTGCCACAAGCAGCCACATAAATACTGGATGCCTTATTATCCAGCAATAACGTGTGCACCTTCCCCAAGCAGTACTTACATACGTAGCTACGTAAAGAAGGCACCCCACAGGTATAAACACAATATGATTTGCTAAATCAGCGGGGTGATATGGATTAACACCCAGGCAGAACAAGCCGGGGATCATGTACCAAAGAAATCCTACTCAAGGTCAAAGATCTTTACTGGAAATTCTGAGCTGAAAGATTTTGCTGAATTTTGTTAACTCAGCAGTGCACTAACAATGAGCAAAAGACAAAAAAACTCAAAGGTCAGCATGTCTTCTGGGTAGTTAGCAAGCAAGTAAGCATTTCAGAAGCAAGATAAAGAGCTCTGGAGCATGACCCTATCTAATCCAGGTCTAATTCAGCATTATGCCTAAATGCCTTTGCCCGTGCGACTTAAAACAGAGCCTCCTCCATTTTTCTATCTGTTTAATTCCCAGTCATCCTTCACATATAGTAACAAAATGAGAATTATATTAACACTACAACAGTAATGAAAGCAAACTTGTGTTTTTGAGCAAAGAAGCATCTCATTGAAATCTGCTAACAACCCAAAAGGTATATGTAATTTTCAGTTTTATAGATGAGAAAAAAATTGAGTTTAGGAGAGATAAAATAATTTGCCTAAGGCTTCATAGTTAATATGTAGCATAGCTGTGATTCAAATACAGGCCTCTTACGTGTGACTTTGAAATTATATATATACTAGAGGCCCGGTGCACAAAAATTTGTGCACTCGGGTGGGTCCCTCAGCCCACCCTGTGCCCTCTCGCAATCTGGGGCCCCTTGGGGGCCCCTTCCCTGGCTGCTGGCACCAGTTTTCCTCCGGTGCCCAGAACCCAGGCCTTTGCTCTTCGCTGGGAGGGGCCCACACGGTGGGCGAGGGGCTTAGCTCTTTTAAAAATACTTCTGAATGTTTGGTAAATAACCCTGTAGGAATCTACTTTCTGAAACATGCTGGTTGTTAAGGGCTGATTTGGGTAATCAACAAAATGTATGTTAAAATCCTAATCCCCAGAACCTCAGAATGTACCTGTATATGGAGATAAGATCTTTAAAGAGGGGATTACATTAAATTGTGGCAGTTCCAGTGGGACCCTTAGCCCATCTCACTGAAGTCCTTATAAGAAGAGGAATGTTGGGGTCCAGCCCCAGCAGGTCCAGGGGTTCCCAAAGAAGGAATGACACAGAGGCAGCATTCAGGTTATCATCATAGCCAGGTTCTCTTTTTATTGTCCTGTTACATCTATATTTATACTATTTGATCCTATAAACATGCCTCTATAAGCTTTTTTTTTTTTGCATCGGGTCCATTTATTGGGGGGTCAGTCAAAGGGGGAGCTGGCTAGGGTGGGGTAGGGCAGCTACTTGTCTGGCCCCCGAGAAACCCAACTTAAGTCCAGAGCCTCGAGGGCTTAGAAGCCAAAGTCTTCCTCCACCTTTATCTGCACGGGGGCCAGCTCCGGAGTCAGCGGGATTCCTGCCCAGTGCCCTTCCTATGGCACTCGCCGCCTCTTCCAACTGCTGGGCCCCTCGCCAGGGGCCGGGCTGCTGGCTTCTGTGGGCGCTGGTGTCCTCCTGGGTGGGCACAGCCCCTCTTTCTCTGGAGGCTCGTTCTCAGCGTTGCCTGGGTTGGGGGCGTTTCTGCCCTGGCTGCCCTCGTCCTCCAGTAAGATGGTGAACTGGCTGGCCCGGTAGTTGTCACCGTAGGAGTCCAGCACCTTCATGAGGAACCTCCGCTCCTGCTGGAGTCTCCATGTTATCCTCTATATCTGATGGAGCCTGTTCAGGACCTGCTCCTTCGCCTGCTCAATCTCCCTGCAGCACCGATCCAGCGCCTGGTACTTCCTGCGATTGGATTGAGTTCCTGTTGGCGCCGCCCTTGCTGGCCTCAGGCTGCCTCCTCCTCTTAGTCTCGCTCCTGGAGGCTGGAGCTGCCCAGACCCCCAGACACGAACTACACTTCGGTCTCAAGCTCGCTCTCCAGGATGTGACCACCTTCAGCGGAGGCAGCGCCAGCTCCCAGCCGGGAGGTGCTGAGAACTCCTCAAAGCCCACAGCTGCCATGGACCCCTCTCTCTGCTCCAGCTCCATTTCTCCCTGGCTCCCGACGCAGAACTTCCAACCTTGCAAGCCTCTAGTTTAAAGTGGCTTGCGAAACTACAGCCCATTGGATTTCACAGCCAGGCACCCAGGCCCTGGCCGCTAAGCCTCCTGGGAGTTGTAGTTCTCTATTTCCGGCTTGCCTCCCTCGCCCCACCCCCACCCCAGTCCCAACTGAAAGGCCCTGCTGGCTGGTCTAACCCTGTGGCCAGGCATCTGAGTCACCTCGGGTCTTTATTCCTGTCCCGACACCACGCCATCTGACCATGGAGACTCTCCTCTTGCGAGGCCCCTGGGTCTCCTTCTGGGTCTCCTCAGCCCAGGTACTGGATCGCGTGCCCCAGCAGCGATACAGCCCTGGGGCCTGGGTCTCCTTCTGGGGCCTGGCTGTATCACCCCCGGACCGGATGTCGTGCCCCAGCTGCGACGCAGCCCCGGGCCCTGGGTCTCCTCAGCCTGGGCACCAGATTGCGTGCCCCAGCGGCAAAAACAGCCCCGGCGCCTGGGTCTCCTTCTGGGTCTCCTCAGCCCAGGCACTGGATTGCATACCACAGCTGCAACTCAGCCCCGGCGCCTGGGTCTCCTTCTGGGTCTCCTCAGCCCAGGCACTGGATTGCGTACCACAGCTGCAACTCAGCCCAGGGCCCTGGGTCTCCTTCTGGGGCCTGGCTGCGTCGCCCCTGGGGTCCAGATGGTGTCCCCAGGCAGCTATGCAGCCTGGCCTCTGGCCCCGCCTCTGGGTGTTCTCCCATCACTGGTGATCAGTGATCTGAGAAGCCAGGCAGACATCCGCCTCTTCCCTGCCCCACCCAGCTTCTCCCATTACTGGCCCAGGGCCTACAAAGGCAGCCAGGTTCTCTTATCACAGAAGCCGGCAAAGGAGGCCTGGCTTCTCCGAGCAAAGGCAGCTCGGTTCTCTGGCTCTTGGCTGCCGCCTGGGTTTCCGATTGCAGTCAGCGGCAGGCAGCTTCTTCCCTCCTTCCCCTTTCGCCTCCCAGCATTGCGCCTATGTTGGCAGTTAACTGCCATCTTGGCTGACAGTTAATTTGCATATAGCCCTGATTAGCCAATGAAAAGGGTATCGTCGTACGCCAATTACCATTTTTCTCTTTTATTAGATAGGATATATATATATATATATATATATATATATATATATAATATTTTAATATATATATATATTTAATATATTTTAATATATATATTTTAAGACATGATAACATCTTGTTGGGGGGATGAGGAGAGAAAAAAATAAGAATTTATATATTTATATGCATAGTTTATTTATATGGGTAATAAGGTAGTGGAGATCTGGGGGTGGGGGAGTTGGGGCTGGGAGAAGGAGGAGGAAGTGGGAGAGGGATGGGAGATATCTGTAATACTATCGACAATAAAAATATATTTTAAAATGTATTGTATATTGGAATATAATTTTTTACTTGTATGTCTCTACTAAACAACAAGTCCCTTGAGTGCAGGAACCATCTCTTATCTTTGATCCCTGGTTACTCTAACAAATTAAGTCCGTAATGGATGAAGGGTTAATTTGATTAGATAAATCAAGGAAGCTTTTAAAGAGAAAAGGTGATTGAGAAGAGCATGAAGGCCGAGGTCCAGGAAAAGGTGGGGCAGGAGAAGCAGCATCCGAGCTGGACGGAACTCATGAAGCAAAGCACAGCCTTGGGAATCCATTGTGCTTGAAAACACTGAGTAGTCGTTGGTGATTAGAGTGAGAAGCGGATTTATGACAGGGGAGATGCTAAGAGGCAGGGCAGATAAAGTACCGTGGAACTGCTGATAAAGAAGCTTAAATGTAGGCCAGAGAATTCGGATATTATTTTGTTGGTAACGGGAATCATCAAACAGTTTTTGTGTTGAAAAAAAAAAAAAAAGCTCAGATAATTGTTTGAAAAGATGATCTTTGCTTGCAGTATGGAATGAATGAGTTAAAGAAAATTAGGAGACCAATTATCAGGCTGCTATAAAAGTTAAAAAAAAGAAGTTAAGAGTTGAAACCAAAACATTAAAAGTGAGGGTGTAGAGGATTATATTGATCTTAAAGACATTACAGAGGAGGAATCAATGGCATGTGCAGGGGAAGGAGTGCATGTATAATATATCTTTGATAACCTAGTCCACGCTGTAAGAAGACACTACTCATAAAGTACCCTGGGGAAAGAACCCATTTGAGGGCTAAGCAGTACAGTTTTGGATGTGTTTTGTTTGTGCTATCTGTAGGATTTACCTTGTGTGTATACCCAAGAGAGTATTGGAAATTCAACATAGACAACAAAAGAAATCAGAACTGAAGAATTCCAGTTGGGAGCCGCCAGAAAATAAGGAGTGTTGAAACGTTCAACATCAATAAGCAATACTGAAGAGAAGCTACTAACTGTAGTGCTCAGACCTCAGTGTTCATTTTCAAGGGATAAATGTCCTGCTTAGGAAAGGGGATCTGCATCCTTCCTCATTGCTGTATGTCCAGCAAGTGAGATGTAATCCCACACACATAGTAGGTGCTCACTGTGTGCCAGTATTTAGGGTGGATGAACTGATTTTGTTGGAAGACACTGAAGGAGAGTAACAGACAAAAAAACTGTAGAAGAGGAAGGAATTGATTGAATGAGAAAGTAGTAAAAGAGCCAAGAGAAGATGGAACCCATTGATACTGGGAGAGAAGGTGCCAGGTGCCAAAGAGAAGACTCACTCTGGCAGGGAGACACGATGCTTAGAATCAGGAGTTATACAGCTTGGACTTAACTTCTATTTCCCCGTTTACTGTCTCTGAGCATCAGCAAATCATTCAAACTCTCTGAGCACGAGTTCCCTCACCTGTATGATGGTGCTCAAAAGGCTTCTAGAGCAGCAGGTAGTTTAAGTGAGGGATAACTGAGTGAGTGAGCGACTCAGTTACAAGTGACTATGGCTGTGACATAGATATAATCGTATTGGAAGTTTATCAGATTCTGACTTAATTGCTTCAGGGTTAGCATGGAGAAGAGCTACCTAGGTTCAGAACTTAGATAGTGAGTCTCACAAGAGAGGAAGGGGGCTTACTGATATGCCTAATGATACTCAGTTTCTATTGCTACTGCAACAAGTTATCACCAAGTTAGTGTCTGAAACAACACAGATGTATGATCTACTGTTGTCTAAGTCAGAAGGTCCACAAAGCAAGGCGCTATGGGAGGCCTAGGGGAGAATTTCTTTCCCTGCCTTTTCCCGTTTTCTAAGACTGCCCACATTCCTTAACTTTTGGTCCCTTTTCATCTTCAAAGTCATCAGTGCAACTTCTCTTCTTCTGTTGTCACATCTCTCTGCTACTTCTCCCTGAATACCAGACTTCTCTGCAGGAGACAACAATCTTACCAACTTTTACATGTCCTTGCAGAAATAGTTATATGGGTAATTCATTTGTTTAGTCTTTACTCAAATGATAAATGCACACACTGTTCTATAACCTTTTTGTGTGATTTTTTTTTCCATTTTATTTTTTAAATTACTGTTTACATTCAAAACTAGTTTTTATTAGTTAGAGCAGAGTGGTAAGACAATCATATACTTTACATACTTATATGATATATATTATAATACATAGTTATAATATTATATGAATGTGTGAGTGTTATAAGAAAAGGGGACAAAAGAGATGACATTTGACATGGTTATTTTCACCGCCAACAAACATTTTATGAATCTGCTGGACATAGGGTATGGTGCTAGCTACTCAAACCATGAAGGTTTTAGTTAAATGGGTCTTTCCAAATTACTGTCTGTAGTACATATCGCAAATGTCATTTTATCAGATGGCCACAAGCAGGATCTGTCATGTGTCTTCTCCCAGAGCATGTTAAAAATGGAAACAAATCTTTTTGCATATCTATCTCAGCAGGAGATGGGTGCCTCGATGTCAGGGTCCACTTACTTGATTATGCTTCTGTCCAAATATGGCAAAATAGGAGCACTAGCTAGTAACTGTTTGTAGAAGAAATGGACGTTAGTTATCTGGACTTGAATAATTCTCTCATTACAGGCTCACTTCCATTTAGTATTTAAAGACTAGGTAGTCATGTGTCTTATGCTTAGTCATCAAAATGCTTCTTTTTTGAGGAAAGAGTTTGACTTTAATATTTGACTCTTCAAAGTGTTATCTATATAATAAAAGCCTAAGCCACCATTACAGTGGAACAACCGGTTGCTATGATGTGCACTGACCACCAGGGGGCAGATGCTCAATGCAGGAGCTGCCCCCTGGTGGTCAGTGCACTCACACAGGGGGAGCTCCACTCAGCCAGAAGCTGGACTCATGGCTGGCAAGTGCAGTGGAGGTGGCAGAAGCCTCTCCCACCTCCGCGGTAGCGCTAAGGGGCAGCTAGCAGGCAGAAGGTAAGAAGTGAGGGGTCCCAGACTGTGAGAGGGTGCCGGCCAGGCTGAGGGATCCCCCCTCCAGTGCACAATTTTGTGCACTGAGCCTCTAGTATTAGCTGTAATTATCAATGTTATGTTTTTGAGCAGCTTCATAGGATGCCCTGTACACATTTTATTTTCATTTTATGCCAATGACCATAGTGTTCTTTGATATTTCTCTTTGTTCGAGAACTAAAGATATAGAGTGATTCACCACCTCTGACATGTCATTTTAATATTACATTAAGAAGAGTGGTATTAGTATCTTAATCTATGAGCAAAGGAGATTTTTAACATAGGAGATTTGGAAAAAAAGTACAAAGCATCCAAGTAATAACGTAATAATGTTCTGTTTTAAAATTTAAAGACATTAACTAAGTCCTTTGGGATATAAGTTAGAAATTACAGATTGCTGTTGAATTAAATTAGAAGTCAAGAACTGTTTTACAACAGAGTTGCCCTCTAGGAAACCCAAGAGCACTTCAATAATAACATTGTCATTATTAGTTACGTATGGGACTCCAGTTATTAATGTAGATAACTCTAAATATTTTTCTTAACTATTGTCATTGTAATTACACTCTTAAGAATTCAAAAATTAAAGCTAGCCAAATATGGACACATTTGAATTTTCCCTTAACAGCCAAAATTAGAGAGTACAATTTAATACAATTTAATACACCTATAAATATCATCTATTAATGATGATAATGTGTGAAAGGGACCTATTTTGTGTCTGTCAGTCAACATGAAGGGGTAACATTTTTGTGGTTCTTATACAAAAGTGACCTGCATAGTCCCCAACATGTGCTCAATTTTTATAGAATTTTGGCTTCTTTCCCTTCCTTGATTTGTGGTAGATATTTGTTGTGTGACTTTGGTCAGATTGCTTCATGGTTTGAGTTTCAATGTCTCCATCTACAGAAAGAGAGGATTAAGTAAAACAATATGTGTGATAAATAATTGATGATCTATTAAGCAAAAAAATAATATTTAAATACTATTTCATTAATTGAGCAGGCTACCTCAAGTTAGGGGCTATTTGAAACATTTTTTTTTTCAAATATGGTTTGGATATAGAAATATACTTTCTTTTTCTTTTCTTTTTCTTTTTCTTTTTTTTTTTTTTTTTTGAGGAGGTATTCTGGAAGTTGTATTTAATTTCTTTAATTTTGTGTTGCCTAAACTGAGTCTTGGCAAACTCTATGGTCTGCTGCCCAAATCTAGCCTGTGGCTTCATGGTTTTTAGAGTTTTTAATGCTTGAAAAAAGAGATTTTTTTTAACATAAAATTTTATGAAATTAAAATTTCTCATTCATAAAGTTATATTGGAACAGGTTTATTCTTATTTTCATACTAGAGGCCCAGTGCATTAAATTTGTGCACAGGTAGGGTCCCTAGGCCTGGCCAGCGATCAAGGCCAATCGGGGCCTTCAGGCTGCCAGCCGGGGCCTTCCATCATTCTGCGCTGCCCCCTGGTGGTCAGCACACATCATAGCAAGCCATCGAACTCCCAGTCTCCCATTTGAACTCCCGGGGGCACACTTTGCATATTAGCCTTTTATGTGTATAGATTGTCTATGACTACTTTCATGATATAATGCTGGACTGAATAGATGCAATAGAGAAAATATGGGCTACAAAGCCTGAAATATTTATGATCTGGCCTTTCTGAGGAAAGATTTACAGGCCCCCAGTCTAATCCTTCAACCATTACCTGAATTAGAAGATGAAAACAGCACATGCTCTTTATAGGCTTCGATTGTCAAAACTACCTAGAATATTTGGAGATAGAAATAGGAAATTTTTATGCTTGTGACAGGGAAAATAAAAAAAATACTTAGAAAATTAGAAAAATGTGAATGATGAAATTACTTATATGATTGGATTGAGAAAAACAGAAAAGCAAAAGTAGTGATGCGATCATGTACATACGTCATCAATTATGCTTCCAAAACACACCCATTTTTACAGCAGGTTGAAATGACCCGAGGAAGACCTGAATTATAGTATCTATGGTTTCTCTGTTTCTCTACATGCTAGGAACATATTTAGTTCCACAGAAGGATTACATCCTGACCTAAATCTATGAGAATAACTTACTGAGACACCACTATCTCTGTGCACCAAATCTGTGATATTTGTATACAGTTTGTGTTTGAACTTTGGAATGTTGGCATTGCATAATCATTGAAATTTGTTTTTTTGTTTTGATCACAATTCTTGCATTCTTGTAACTTCAAAGGTGTTATTTTTATAATTTGGCTTTCAGTGCAAAGAATGCAGAGCTTATTGAACATATGTGCAATGTGCACACTGAAGTCTTATTTTCTAAACAATTGCTTCCAGAAAAAGGCTCTTCCAGTATCTTTTTCTCTAATCCATGAGACTAATGGATGGAATATTTGTACTTAGTGTTTAAAATGAACCACATTTCCAAAATCCGAAGGATCCAAGGTTCATAACTTAGTTGTAGTAGGCTACTAAAGGAATGAGTGATGATTTGGTTGAATTATAATTTAAAAAAAAAAAAGTTAAAAAGGCTTTTTAGTGGTAATTCCAGGAAAGAGCTCTTAAAGCTTTGCACTTTACTGATCATATCCGTGCCATTTATTCGAGAAGCTAGGGAGGGAAGACTTTTGAACTAAAGCTCATATAGTAACAATAACTGAAGACAAATGGACACATCACATTATTATATATTTTCTCTTGTCTGTGCTGTTTGACACCGAATGTCTTAAGATTCTCTGAGATATTAAAGTCTGCAAAAATTATGCTCAGAACAACAAGCAAATGGTGGTTGTGTGAACTTCTTGCGTGAACACACCAGGATTCCTTTTCATCTTATGTGTATGAACATATATACACAAATATGTGTGTCTAGTAGAAACAGAATCAAATTTAGGTATCAGCATGATCCATTAAATTTAGAGACTCACCAAGGGAGAAAATAGAATACTGTGAGTAGATTTTAGGACATAATATACACTTTTCTGAGAAAGTTTCTATAGAGGTTTTTGCAGTGGGGAGTGAATCCCTCAAGTTAATGAGACACAGTGGTAGAGATGGAATTCCACAAGGGGATTGTTATGGAGTTTGAAAAGATAAAGATATATATCTATTGAGTGAAGTCTGACTTATCTCTCCACACAAGCCTCATCCCCACTCTAGATGAATGAAGTCCTGAAACACTTCCATATCTCAGGAAACTTACCATTCTCTTTCAATTTGATTCTTTATCATAGTGGAAACAATATCATCATGCATAAGATGATAATTCTCAAAATACACTCTGGTTTTAAGTTCACTGTAATACTGTGCGATATGTAGAATGTCAGTACATATTTGTATTTTATAATGAAGAGAACTGAGATTTAAATAGATTACTTGATTTACCTAAATTTACTGTTTAATGTAAAATTGAAATTTGAATTCATTTTCTTTGACCAGTATTCTTTGCATTATAAAACAATGATTAGGCACCCCCATTTTCCTTTTTAAAATACTGATTTATACCTGGCCACGTAAAAAACAACAATAATAAAATCTAGTTACTTTTTAAATTGTCTTTCCTCATGTTATTGAGTATCAAAATATCAATTATTTTTATTTATCCAAATAAATAATGATGCCACATCATACTGACTATGGTTTATTTATTTATCTAAAATGCCTACAAACCATGGAGAAAGATAAAATTTTGATGTGTAGTTTTGTAATTCATATATTATATTCATTACATTTTATCCACTGTGATTCTGACAAATTAAGAAATCACATTCTATCCAAATGAGTCTAACTGTACTCAAAGAATTTAACATTCCTCAATTCTGTGGTAAAGACATGTTTTATACAAGACAGAATGTACTCTCACCTATCAGCTTGTGATTCTTACCTTTGGTACAATCATTTATTAGTTTTCCTTAAAAAAATAGTAGGGTCTTTTTATTTTTACTCATTCTCATTTTCTTTGGTTGGTAAACAGTAGGTGCTTGATAAATATTTGAAAGAAAATTGGTTACAGAAAAATAAAACTTCATAAAAGGCAGTAAAATAAACTTTGTGGCCTCAGCATACACTGGAATTATAACTACAGCAGAATAGTACGGGCTTGAATTGATTTCTTCCCCCATGAATTAGACCGTCCCCCCCAAATTTCCCTGGGGGCTTTTGATGTAAAAAAGTAGTTATTCTCATTTTCTCAATTACCGCTTATAGCAGGAGGATGGGTACAAGGAGAACTGGCGACAAGATTTTCTATTTCAGGAATGTGTGTCCTCCTGACAGTTTAATTTCCTGGTCTCTGGCACAGATGCTTTGATGGTATATTTTCACCGATTCTAATTAAATGTCAGGCTCATAATTTACTCACATTGTTCCCTTTTCTGTGGCATGAGAAAAAAAGTAATGTTTTCTTCAATTTATCTCTAAATTGACATCAAATTTGTTACAGTGTTGGTCAAATAAGTCTTTGCGTGGTCAGTGTGCTTCCAAAATAAATGTGTCCACTTTGATGTGGAGCCTCCAATCTGCGTTCTTAACAAATTGCTTTGGCAGTTGTGCCAGGGCATTATTGGGTGTATAACCTGACCCTCCCGAGGACTTCTAGAAGACAGTGTTTTATTTCCTTGTTAATTTCCATTGTATTTACCTCGGCTATACGGCCATGTAATTTCTGTGTCTCATTACTTCTGCTTCCCTAATTATTGATTCAATATTAGTTTCTGTAGAGCACTCATAAAACATTTGTTATAATTCCATCATGCAAGCTTATAATGTTCCCTTCAAAGAAGCAGGAGCCCATTTAATAACCACAAGTTAAAGCTATCATTAATGGATTCATCTAAAAAATAAATAAGCTAATTGCAAAAAAAGTTGAAAAACAGTTTTTAAAAAAATATTTTCTCAGATTTATTCATTGGAATTATCATTGATGCTTTCTGGAATTTTAACTTAATTTAGTGATATTTCATCTATCTTAAAACTTGAACCATTAGAAAAAATGTGGGAAAGTATAGATTAAAATTCAGGTAACCAGAATTTTTCTAGTGACTTACAGTAATTAAATTATTTGTTTATGAAACATAATTCCTAATTCATGGTCTTGATATAAGTTTTGAAGTGTTGTGCTTTTGGAGCAAATGTAGGTAAATATATTCCATCTTCAACATTTACAGTTTATAAAGAAGTATTATAACACTGAATTTTAACCATCTTGCATTTATAGTGAGTGTTTTATTTTTGTATGTGTTGTTTTATTATGAAATTATAAATATATATATATATATATATATATATATATATATATATATATATATATATGAATAGATTTTCTGTAAGTAGTAGATACATACTTAGGCTGTGCAATTGTCAATGTTGATAAAATAAGTAATGATTACAGATGTAGGAGCATATTTCAAAGTTGCTCAAATTGTGTCACATCCAAAAAACAATTTAAAAAAATTGTTCAAGTGGGTTTTGAAGTGATGAAATAGATTCTGTTGGAGGTTCATTAACCTTTTTAGACTACTGGGGCATCATTAAGACTTCCAAGATGGTAATTTACTAAATTGCCACTATGAGGCATGTAAACCTGCGTTTTTGTGTAAAAGTATCAAACTTCCTCTTGGGTAAAATTTCGTGTGACAGGAAAATCCTTTCTTTCATTTTCATTTCAATTGCTTAGCTCTACTTTTTCACTAAAACTTTGAAAAATCTTTAGTTCCACATTCCAATCCATCTTATGTCTTCTTTACTACCATTTCAACTTCAGGAATCCTGGAAATGGCAGTTCCCTGGAGTTGAAAAAGCTCACAGCACTAGAATCTTTTCCCTGAGTTCTAACATATTTACAAAGCAGTAATGGTCTTGGTATTACCCCATTATATTTCTCTGTGGAAGCTTTTATTTTAGCCATGAACTAATGCCATACTACAGAGTTTATCAATAGTAAGTTTTACTGGATTTTATGTGCATAGAGAGTTTAAAGGGAAGTATTCGCCAACGACTGTGACAATGGATTGCTTCCAGAGGGGTATGCGAAAACATGGACCCAGTTGATGAGGGGCTGCAGGTCACGGACAGGTCTGCTCCATCAAGCCTGAGTATTTAACGTGTTACCAGAGGACACCAGGGAGAGTCAGGCACCAGTAAACAGAGCAGTCAGATAATATTAGAAGGTGGACTAGCAAAAATGATTGGGAAGCAAAGCTGTGTGAGAGAGCCTGGGCAGGAGTTGATGGCTGTATAAATGTTAAAAACAACCCAGGCCTTGAAAAGAGAAGTCATAATGCTAGAAACCAATTTTAGAAACTAAAGGAAAAGTGTTGATGTTCAAAAAAAGATATACCAAAACACAAAGAGACCCCCCTACCCCCCCCCAAAAAAAAAAATTAAATATAAAGGAAAGTGTAGTCTTTCTGTGAGGTCAGAGATTTCTTTCTCAGCCCTGTGCCCTGAAGGGTATGGGTTTTAGGACCAAAAAGAAACTGCCCTAATTGAGATCTGAAGGGAATTAAAATGCAGTTCAGCATTCCCTCTTCTGCTTTTAGTTCGCAGCCTCTGGGCAACTGCCAAGCATCACTAAAAAGCTCCCTATCTCAGGGAGTATAATTCTGGTACAAAATAGGCAGTAAGTGCAAATGAGACCTTGACCAAAACTTTTACATTTACACGGATCTGCTTCTCTATTCTGTGTGCTAAGTTGAAAAAAAATGTTGTCTTATTTAGACCTCAGGAGCAATTATTTGTGTTGTCTGAGAGAGAATTTGAAATTAATACATCCATAGCAAGAGAGATTTAGGTACTTCTGACTTAGGTTATTTACTTAGTAGCCTTTTAAAAAAGTAAAAATCATCTGTCAGAAGCCTTTGTAATGTTTTGATATCTGAATGAGTATACAAGGGAATGATGTGAATCTTCCAATAGAAATAGAAACCTGCAATAATTTACGGAAGCTTTAAAATGACTTTGGATGTAGCTAATGCCTCTCATCAATTAGCACAGTCTTATTTTCCATCCTATAGTCTACAGTTGGGTTCAGTTCTCATCTAACGTCTCATTGACCAGCTCCATTACATTAGTTCTCATGAAAAGATGTAAACAGTTGGAATATTATTATATATAATTATAAGGAAAAAAAAAGATGAAGGAGGCTGTTGCTTTCTTTCTCTATATAAAATATATGCTGTATTTTTTCTGCACTAATGAATTATGAAAGTGTTAATCAGCACTTTTCAAGAAAGGTATCCTAATAATGAAAAATGTCCAGGTTTTGTTTTCAATGAAAATATTAGTTGGTTATGATCAAGCTTTGGAATCTTATTTTATTTCTCGTTAACCTGTTTTCCACCTTAGGCATATAACTGTGAGTGAGTCAAGTCTTGACTATCTGAAGGCAAGAAGCTCTGTTGATTCAAGCACTGAGCTAGGAAGGTGAACTTCATTTGTCTGATCTCTGCCTAAGCCACACCTTTACAATATTTTCTGACTGTAGGCTGTCAGCTTTTGTTCTAATCCTAAATAATAGTTTTACAAATTTATGTCATTAGTTATGAGGGGTTCTGGAAAGGTAGCATGTTGTTCTAGAGAAAAGTCATTAGTATGAAAGAATGATTCAGTGCGTCATCTATATATATAAAAGCTTAATATGCATATTGTCCCCATGGGAGTTCAACTGGGAGACCAATCACTTGCTATGATGTGCACTAGCCACCAGGGGGCAGTGCAGAACGAAGAAAGACTCTGGCCGGCAGGTAGCAGCCAAGGAAGGGAGGCCCAGGCTGGCAGCCAGAAGGAAGGCCCTGGCTGGCAGCTGGAAGGCCCCGATTGGCCCTAATTGCCTGCCAGTCCCAGGGACCCTACCAGTGCATGAATTTCATGCACGGGGCCTCTAGTTGAGAATAAAGAGATGTGTTCATCTTTGCATGTGAACAACTCATCCTTTGTGTCAGAAGATAATACTGCTGCATCTATGCTCTGTTATTACTTAAACCAACAATACTCTCTATACTGGGGAGAGAAGGAGAAGGAAAATAAATCCCAGTAATTTTTTAAAATAACTGTTCTGTCTTTAAACTTGATCATGTAAGCAAAATATATCTTTCAAATCTGATTGCTAATGTGTGTTATTTTCTAGAGTGGCAAATGTTTGGTCAGGCATATATTATTGATAAGTATGGATGGCTTGATTAACTATGCTTAAAATTAATTCAGTTTATTTTTTAAGTTCATGCATTATAATCCAAACTAGCAGGAAGGAGCCCAGAATGCACCTGGGAAAATGAGTTCCAATCATGGCTACATCTTAAACTATTCAAACTCTATTTGACTTCTGAAAAGATGCTCTTATTTAAATGTAAAACCAATTATCTATAATAATAAAAGCATAATATGCTAATCAGACTGCATGAGCTTCTGGAAGAAGCCGGGGCTGCGAGGGAAGCCTGGGTCCTGGGTGCTGGCGGCCAGAGGGAAACTTGGGTCCTGGGTGCCAGAGGGAAGCTGGTGCCGGCAGTGGGGGGAAGGAAGGCCTACTCTTTCATGAATTTCATTTATCGGGCCTCTAGTATTGATATAATAATGTATTTAGACTAATGAATGTTCAGACTGTAACCATAGGACTAGTTGTCTGGTCTAAAGATATTTACATGATCGCAAGGGAAATAATATAGGTATTTCAAACACTACAAATTTGTTCTCCTCAAGCTAGTCCAAAAAGCAATTGTGTTTATATAATATACTCTATTGAACTACGAAGGATAAAATTGGCAGCACAAACAGTGACTTTTCTGGTCTTTTGTACTCCAATCTGTGGTTAGCACTTATAATTTCAGTTTTCAACGTAAGTATAGTGGAATGTCAATGTAAGATCTATAATGCCTCTACCCCACGCATTTGTGCTATGTTCCTACATAATATTTTGACATCTCTCTACTTAACGGTTTTTATTCTCCCTGGATTTTATTTTAATTACAAACCTGAGTCTGTCAGAACAGAAATGGTTGGTAATGGTTTGACCATGATGAATTACTTACATTATTAATGCATCTTCATGTAACATGACCAGCTTGCTTTACAAAACAGATCAAAATTTAATTTCTTTGAATTGTCTTTCTATATTGACTTTGGTGTGCTCTTGGTTAAGCAGTAATCTTTTCTGAGAAATGGCTTATTGTTGCAACATTTTAAGCAAATCAATTACCTTCCTGTAATGCAATAATATTACAATATGCAGGCAACCATAGCTTCCATTGTACATGACACAGTCGATTTTATGAAGCTGTAAACATTCATATCAGTGCTATTTAGTTTATAGTAATACAATTTGAAATGGAGAGATTGGCCAAGTTATGCTAATATGCTATCTAATAAAGCTCAATATGTCAGAAGCTCCTTGGAAAACAGACATACAGGATTCAGGTTCAGAGGTTAAATTAAAGAGTCAGAGAACTATGTGGAAGAAACATCGAAGTGATAAAATGAATTTTGAGTCCCTCTTTGCACTAGGAAATGATTTGGTAGATTTACTACTCTCTCCCCAATGTGTTAATTATTCACTGAGTAACTCTCCCTAAGTATATGTACCTGGATTCTAGAGTTGCATCCATCTAATAAAGCTATCTTCACTTTCTAGCCCCATGTTTCCTGATACTTTTTCTTACACATCTTGGTTAAAATGCCTAACTAAATTATTCTTTTTAGACATAAATCAGGTTATGATGTCTCTTTGCTTAAAATCTACCAACGACTTCCCATTGAAATTCGTATGCAAATGTCTTGACATGGCTCTAAAGGTCCTCACATGACACATCTTGTCCTACCTGCCTCTCCTAACTTTTCTCCTGCCACTCTCCCCTTCCCTCCCCTGTAGGCTTCTTCTGTCCCTCAAACATACTATGCTAATTAACTCCTGTCTCTAGGCTTGGAGTACTCTTCACAGCTACTTCCCACCCATCATTGGGGCATCAATTCAAATGATACTTCCTAAGAGAGATCACTCCAGATCACCAATCTAGCCCTTGTTTTCTCTCTAGTCTTTAACTCCTCTATATTGTTATTGTCTTTTATTTTCTTCATGGTGGTTGACATTATCTGAACGTATTGGTTGTTCTGCTTGATTATTATCTGATGAGAGCAGGGGCATTGGCAGTTCACTGCTGTATCCTTGGTACCTAGAACAGCGCATGTAGGAAACATTCAACAACCATTTGTTGACAGAGAAATGAATGAAAAATGAATACACACCCCAGTAAGTATTTGAAGAGACCATTACCCTGGGGTCAGACATAGACTCAGTTGGCAGGTGGATAGAACAGTTCTCTTCTATCGTGCTACCTCGCTGTAATAGGTGTACTTTGGTGATATTGACCTTTATATGGAAACCTCATTCTCTATGCCTCATGTTCTTGTCATCCAGAGTGGAGAAATAACCCAACCTACAATGTTATTAATGAATCAACATTATTTAAAACAGAGTCATAGACATTACCTACACTTGAAGCCACTTCTGCATCACTTATGTGCTTTCTGCTAAAAAGTCAATATTCCTGGATTATTATTACAGAGACCTTGGTTTCCTCTTACATAATTATAATTCCAAGAAGTAATCAGATTGCTGTTATTAGAATTACAATACTTATGACATGTCACCTTAAAAGTTCACAATAACTACCTTTTATTCAGCAGTTTAAATGGTGTTCAGACAATATATCATTATTCTTCCCAGTAAATTGCATGAGATCTTACGCAGTAGCTTTGAAATTACTGCTTGTCGTCACCACTATATACAACCACATAAACAGTATGTGGTTTGTACAGTAGATCATTTTTCTTGTTTATATTCAGCAAGCTCTCAGGGCTACACACTAACACCAGCTGTTAAAAATGACAATAGTATTTTATCTCTCACTACCAGGATTCTTTATGTAGAAAAGTTTTTTTTTTTTTTTTTTTATAAACACTACATGTGGCTGAATAATGATAAAGGTCGATATGATAAACAGTGGTATATTTTTCAGGATTCATTTGCAATGTAAAATGGAATGCAACTAGAAAAATTGCATGGGAAAGTCAAGTATAGGGAAAGTCAGCTTCTATACCTCAATCCAAGTCAATTTTATTATTCAGAAATATCTAAAGGATAGAATAAAGATTTTCCTCTCTTGGAGGTTGTTCAAGGTGAATCTTGGAGAGGTATATCTATATGTGTTACATATGAGGATATAAAACTGGTTGAGTTTCAAAAATCTAAAAGTGTTTATTGATAACTGTTTCCCCTCTTTTCTTTCTCACTTTTGTCTGTTTTTTCTTCTTATGTTTTTATAAAATGTATTTTTTATTGATTTCAGAGATGAAGGGAGAGGGAGAGAGAGATAGAAACATTGATGACGAGAGAGAATCATGATAGGCTGCCTTCTGCACCCCCATACTACAGATTGAGCCCGAAACCGAAGCATGTGCCCTTACCTGGAATCGAACCTTGACCTCCTGGTTCATAGGTTGATGCTCAACCACTGAGCCAGACTCATGCTTGCCAGACTCTTCTTACATTTTTTTTTCTTCAAGATAAAGCAAACCCCTCAAGCACTGTATCTTTTATATCAAATACATAGTAAGTTCTGAAAGAGGTCAGCTAACTAAGAATGGAGTAACTTTCTCAAGGTCATTTTCTCTGTTTAGAAAGCACAGATACACTTGCTTAGATTTATCACAAAAACAGAGTTAGGAAGTTTTGTTTTTTTTAAATATATTTTACTGATTTTTTTACAGGAAGGAAGGGAGAGGGATAGAGAGTTAAAAACATTGATCAGCTGCCTCCTGCACACCTACCGGGGGTGTGCCTGCAACCAAGGTACACGCCCTTGACTGGAATTGAACCTGGGACCTTTCAGTCTGCAGGCTGAGGCTCTATCCACTGAGCCAAACCCGTTAGGGCAGAAGTTTTGTTTTTTTTAAGCCTGTGTATTTCTCTAGTACTTAGGTACTACATCACAGTACTGAAAGAAGTGCCACGTGATCAATTAATGTAAGTCCAGGCCACAGGGCAAATCTCAAGGTCGATGTGATCAAACATGTTTCAAATAAAAAAAATTGACACTAGGTCAGGATCTAAAATATTTTATGCTTTACACAAACACCTTGGGCTAAGAATTGTATGCAGTAAAAATGAAATGAATGTAAAGTATTATTTGTTATTAGATGGTAGATATTTATATGTGGTTTAAATAAAACATAAAAAGTACTTGATTTTAGAAAACTATTATAAAACTTGCCTTATCGACACTTGTATTTCTCATAGAAACTATAGTAATGAGTCATCTTGTAGCTTCCAGTAGCTCAGTCAGTTCTTCTAGATGTACATCTTGATTTCAGTTAATTTAATATTTCCAGGGATGATATCACATTAGATTTTACCCGAGTTCTAATTTAATCCAGAAAACAAAGACTTATAGTAAAGAAAATAAAAAGTTTCCAAGTTACATGTCATGTATTTATCATACATCAAAATATTTGAATATAGCATATGTATAAATGCATTTGTACATGCATTTATATAAAATCTTTCCAAGATTAACGACTGCTCCATTGGTTGGGGGAGGCTCTGTAGAGAAACTTTGACTCTGTTATGAATAGTGAGATGCTTTTAAGTAACACTTAACTTATCCAGAGGTCTCTTAACCAGTCACCCTATCAGGAATTTATCTCCAGTTTCCCTGGGCAACCACAACAAATGTTTATTAAATTCACTTAACACATTGTGGGAGAACCTCCTAAATTGTCACTCAGGACCCATTTAATCTCAGTTTACACCCAAAGCTAACACAGTTGGATGTATTGTCTCTAAGTCAAAGCAGGACAGAAAGAATCCAATTGGATAAAGAAGAGGAAGTAGAAAAATCTAGGGCAGTGAGCAGTAAGAAGTGATGACTGCGAAAGAGGAGAGTCAGATGCTGGAGGCCAGTCCACCACTTTCAAAAGTTTGTGCCTGTTTCAGAAGAGGGACAGATATCCCTGTAGACCTCACCTGAGCCTAGGAGGTCATCCCAATGGCCATCAAGGAATAAATTTAGGAGGCATATTATATAAATTATTTATAAATGTGAGGAGAGTTATACCATAGCTCTGAGTCATCAAGATTGGATTCAGTTTTATTCAACATACACCATTTATGAAGACAGGGAAATTGTAGTATATTCTAGAAATGTTTACAACAAATTAAGGTGCATATTTTTTGAAAGTTTGGTCCTTTAAAGGATCCATTTCAGTTACCTGAAATATTTATTTTTCTAAAACTAGTATTTACTGTATGACATACTATATTTTTCATAAGTAGAAAACACCATTTGTTCATTTTGGTATGAAGAGCAACTAACAAGGTGTCTTGCATGTAGGTCTCCAACAATGTTTGTTAACTAAAATTAGTTAATTTTTATAGAATTCTAATTTCGTTGGTCAGATACAGTTGCATTTATGAGCAGATTCATATGGTTCAATATAATAATCTATAATGATGGCAAATAAATGAAGAGTTACTACCTTGTCCATTGACTAACTAGGATTGGAAGATTTTTGTGAAAAATGACTATATTGGTCTGTTAGATCATATGAAGGCCAGAAATAATGTTTTTCTGTGTCATCTCTTTACATGAAAGTAACTATAAGCAAAGTCTAAAGTAAATGACAAGCCAACCTTATTATATCTGTTACAAGGCTCTTAGAAGATAAACACATTAGTGTTTAATCAAAGACGACACCCACCTTCACATGTAGTTGAGGGATTATTTGTTTGGGCCTGGAAAGGAGCAATGGGGTTCTGCTTAAACAGACAATCACAGAAACCCATACTTGGTGTCTACTAGGTGACCAGGTTTAATCAAATATTAATAGTTATTTTAAATGTATTCATATTATTCTATCTGTAATTACCACTATTGATACTGCAGAACTCCAAAATCGGAGGTTATAAATTCTTTCTTGATTCTGGCTTCTAAAACTTTTCAGAAACTGTTTACATGCACAAGCAACACAATTACATAATTTTTATTTCTCTAAATAGTTCATATACCCTCTAGTCCCATTTCTTTTTCTGCATTCAAAGAAAGGCATGAAACATAGATACAAGTGGATGCGGATACTGCTCTGAGCAGCTTGGGCAAAGGATAAACTATAGTGATGATTTATTCTTCCAATAAACATTCACCAGGTACTTTAAACATATACTCTTACTGGGTTTATGCTGGTTAGACCTACAGTAGAGTTAAATCACGAAATGGAAGAGCGAGTAGAAGGCAGTATGAGCAATATTTCAATAGGCACTTGATTGATTTAATTTTGTGTGACAAACTTCACATTTGACTCACTTAAGAGGGAGAAGAGGGTAGAAAAGTGCGTATAGAAGAATATTTTAATTGTTCTCTTTTCAAGGTAGGATTACAGAGCCAAGTAGAAACCACACGGGAGGTAGGGAAAAGCAAATCAATTAATGAATATTAGAAAATAAATGAATGAAGAAGATAGATGTATTGGTAGGAAGCAGAGTATAATGAAAAAATTTGGCAAGCTCAGGAAAAGAAAAGGAATGATAAAAGTAAAAGAATAAAGACAAACGGTTTAGAAGAGAGACAGGAGCTGCGGCAGACTCTGCAATGAAAGGCTTGGGGTGTCAGGATCAAACATAATCAAAGCAAGAATGAGGAGTTTAGTACTTGTCAGATTGACAAAGATTTTATAGATTGTAATAAAGATAGTGCTGGACACTGCTAGATAAAAAGTAAAAGCGTAAGGAAGTTCTGGAGAATCTAAATTGAGATTAGCCACTCTCTTCCTGTTATTGTCACACTAGAATAATTTAATGTTAAGTGGTGCTTAGCTGTAATCAGCACTTAGTAGATCAAGAATTTGAAAACTACAAAATAGATAAAATGGACTTGTGGGGTTTTGCCTTTCTTCTGTGAGACCTAGGAATGTCATTCCCTAATTATTTTTGTCTCTTCTTTAAGTTGGGTCTGGCCATAACTCACCACTCGGTTAAAAGAAAACATTTTCATATGCTACTAAAGAGAAAGAGTGATTGAATATGTTTTTGCTTAGGTCATTCTCATTTACACTTGTGGGAATGTGTAGCTATTGTCATCTTAAAACAGCATTTCTTTAACTTAAACAGACAGTGTGCAGAGCAGTTAAAAACAGAGCTTTAGAACCAAAATGCTTGGTTTAGAAGACTAGCTTTGACACATACAAACTGTAGTTTTAGAATAAATACTCAAACTCTCTGTGTCTCATTCAGTCTATGCAAATGTTGATATTACTCATATCATCTAGTAGTATGAAGATTAAATGAGTTAGTTTTAGTTGTCAGATTTCACAAAGAAATAAAATAAAACAATAAAAACTCAGCTAAATTTGAATTTCAGATAAAGAATAAATATACTTTTGTATAAGTAATATTTACACCTACTATGAGACATAGTTCTGATAAAAAATATCTGTTGTCTATTTAAAATTAAATGTTAAATATTTTAATATTTTTGCTAACTAAATATTTTTATACTTTATTTCTTCATTTCCTACATTTTATCTGACAACTCTTATATTTAAGGACTTGCAAAACCAGTTCTGTAACTTAGCCTTATACATATCTGTTTTCTCATATGATCAGTAAAATAATTTCATCTAGCATATCAGTTCCTTTTTATTTAATTACTCTGTCAGGATCAATCCAATATAATTATTCTTATATGCACATCCTCTGACAAGTGCTATGAGTATCCATTGAATTTATAAGCACTTAATAAATTGTTTCCAACTTCCCAGAGTTTCTTGAAAAAATAATTTTACATGGAGATAAATTTTAGCTTTAAAAGACTCTGAATAGTTGCTTCCTGTTGGCGACAATGAGAAATCTATTGCCATTAAAAATCTATATAATTTATTGCACAATTGCAGCAATAAAGAAGGAAGATATTTGAGACAGATAAAAAAAAACTAAAAGGTAGCCATTCTTGTTGTCTACCCAGGTATTATTTCTATTGACTTCCTAATTCAATGTCAATTGTTCATTTGATTAAAGTGAGAAAAACTAAGGTTTCCTTCTCATTTTCCTTCAGATGATCTTCTCTTTTGCTTTGCTTTTATTCCTGAGATCCCAATGTTTTTTTGTCTCAGCTGGATATTACTCAAAACTCACTAATATGCCAGGAGTTAATTGACTCTTGGGCAGTGTTGTTAGTTTAGGGATTTAACATTTACAAGAGACTCTTAAATATGAAACATATTCCAGAGACAACGAAAGAAATTAATATTTGTGAAAACGGTTAGGTATTTTAGTCCAGATGATTTGCCTGTATACCTTTTCATCACACACAATTCATTTAAAAGTGTGATGTGAAAGCTTAGATCATTACTAGATTCTTCCTTTAAAAATTAAAATAATAATGCCCTGAAGCAAGTAGCACTTTAAAAATTCCTTTAAATAAAATTAATTTTGTTCTTATGGCCATAAACCTAATCTTTTTTTTAAATTTTAAGAAAAGCTAATAGTATTATTTCAAGTTTATCATGGAGATATTATAGCATAGAGAAGTGGCTTGATGGTGATTAGTCAGAATGAGCCAAGACTTAAAATGAGTTCTAATGAGCCCCCTCCATTGTCAGTAGGTATTATCTCTATGGATATACTCCATTGCAATAGAAGAAGGAATAATTTACTCGTAGGCCACCCAATTGCTAAAGCGAAAAAGTCAACATAGCATGTTCACAGCTTTCTCGGGA
This sequence comes from Myotis daubentonii, assembly GCF_963259705.1. Classification (NCBI taxonomy): domain Eukaryota; kingdom Metazoa; phylum Chordata; class Mammalia; order Chiroptera; family Vespertilionidae; genus Myotis; species Myotis daubentonii. Next base: position 71,922,528 of record NC_081846.1, read on the forward strand.
ACTTTTAAATGGAACACAGTAATTATTTACTGAGCACCTATTGTGCACAAGATGTTGAGATAGATTCAGGGAATATAAAATATACAGGCCTTACCCTGCCAACAATATAGTGGAGGAAAAAGAAGTTCTAAAAGGCATACTTTAAGATAATTAAAGTGCCCTTAAATTGTGCTTCGGGGAGTCAGAGATCACATTAAAATACTTGACACTGCAGTGAAAATTTTATACTGAAAAATAATTGGTACTTAATCTTTCTTTTATCGGAAAAATGATCTTATTGCAGGTTTCACTGGAGACCATTACAAGTTGACAGCCGTCAGCTTCTGTTTCAGGGCTTGTGCAGTGACAGCACACAGTGGGTGTTCAATGACCATGTGCTAAATTTTGGAAAGAATCCATGAATCATCATAAGAAAGTAATGGATCTCACTAGGCTATTAGGGTAGCAAACAGAACATGTAATTCCTTTCTCCTGACGCTTACAAGTGTCCTTTTGCTTACCGAGCAGCCACTAAAATGTGTAAAACTGCTCTGGATGATTATCTAGAGTTCTCTCTACCTATTCTTTTCTATTTTTAAGTATGTGGTATTTTAGGTTAAATAAAGGAAAAAGGATTTTTAAAAATTATTTGTAACTTGCTACTTCTTTGATTTTATTTTGATATAGTTTGTCTAAAGGACAAAAGAGTACCTATGACCATACACATATTTATTATTGTTGTAAATAATTTATTGATTTCTTATGGGTGTTGGGCCCTATGCAAAATGCTTATTTGTGTTAACTCACTGACTCATTGCAGCTCTTGGCAATTAGTGTCATTAAGATTTTCCAGGTAAGACAAAAAAGGGTTTAGAAACCTTAACTAAGATAACTAGAATGTAAATATTTGAAATCGGTTTCAAGCTAGCCAAACCTAACAGAAAAACTATCTTCTTAAGTACTTTACATTACCATTTAAAAAACCAAGCACTCAATTTAAAATATTTATATGTCCTGGCTCCCTTTATCATTTTAAAATGTACTAGTCTTATTTGGAAGTTAACTTATTGTCATCATCATTTGATTTCCATGCCCTAAGCACTTTTAAATTCTGAGATTTACGACACTTAAATTATTATTTAAAAAACAACAACTATGTTTTGATTTCTATCTTGACCTTACTAGAGAAAAGTTGATTCTGTAGTTAAAGAAAACAAGCAGGTGGTCAGGGAAGATGTGGCGCTCCCTCAACACAGAGGAGTTGTTCTCCAGGTTGGATAAGAGATCACTGAAGCCAGAAGAAAAATGATGGTAGATCTGACAGTCATTTGCATCTCTTTCCATGTCATTATCTCATTGAGGAAAAGAGGTTCTCTTGCTGGATGGAAACAGATGTCAGGCACTGAAGTGGTTGCTTACAGATAAGATGAAAGCACTTAGATTGCAAAAAGCAGCTTGCAGAAGTCGAGGGACCTTGTCAAGCATGGACTTTTAGCTGAGATATGGAAACAGAGCAAGTAGCCAGCAGCAGATGAGAGGATAAAAATATGTGGTACATTTACACAATGGAATACTATGCAGCTGTATAAAAGAAGGATCTCTTACTCTTCAAGGCAGTACAGAGGGACCTGGAGAGTATTATAATAAGTGAAATAAGCCAGTCAGAGAAAGACATGAAGTCACTCATATGTGATATCTAATGAACAAAATAAACTGATGAACTGTCAGTGACAGAAGCATGGAACAGACTGATGAGTCTCAGAAGGAAGATGTGAGAATGGTGGGGGAAGAGATTAACCACATAATTTACATACATATATATATAACCCATGGACACAGACAATCGTATGATGAAAGACTGAGGGGGGTGAGGTGGGAGGTCAGTAGGGAAAAAAGGGGGCATCTGTAGTACATTCAACAATAAACATAAATTTTAAAAGTAAAAATAAAAATAAATAAAAGTAATTTTTCATTGGTTCAGTCCTGACTCTTGGTTTTACCTCCTCTTAGCTTCCCACACATATTCTCCTATTGACATATTTTACGTTTTCAATATTTGAACCCTTGACTTCTCTGGATCCTTTTCACTTTTCAAAGATCTCCTCAGCTCCATCTCTTTATTGTTATTATTATTACTATTAGTTTACATAGAGAGGAAGGGAGAGGGATAGAGAGAGAGAAATATTCATGAAAGAAGGACATCATCAATCAGCTGCCTCCTGCGCACGCCCCTATTGGTTCCTGGGTCAGTGCTCAACAGCTGAGCCAAACCTGCTGGGCTCTCTGACTCAGCTCACAATTGCTTTTCTGAATGTCAGCCGTTTATTGGACTTATGAGACAAGTAAAATGTTTCTCGCCCAAGATGTAGATCAGGTCTGATGTCCAAGATGCACCTTTGTGGATAATTTATTCCATCTCACCTCAGTCCAATGGGAACCTAATGCATTGGCAACATCCCCCTCCTGCCATGTTCTAGTCCTCCTTTCACCGCTGCTCAAGTCTGATTTCTATTCTAGATCTCACGCAAACTCTCAACTGAAGATGTTTACTCAATGCACTTAAAACCAACTATGGAAGAGAGGATTCTAGTCTAGCCTATATTTATTTTTCTGGATACAATTGTTCTCAGACAAGAACATCCTCTGGTGGGCATCAGCATCATCAGGACGTCTTGTTAAATCTCAGATTAATTAAGTACACTCCACTTCTACAGTTTTGGGTTTCGTAGATTTGGTTTGGGGAGGGGAATGGGAGGCTGAAACCGTATTTCGAACAAGTTCCCAGGAGCCGTAACTGTTGCTGGACCATGAGCCACACTTGGATAAACTGATTTAGAGTGACATATATATAGTGGTCTCACTTTCCTATTTATTCATCAGATGACAGAAACTCAGTCCAAACTGGCTAAAACAAACAAACAAAAAAATCAGTTAGTGGAACTTATAAATGAAATTTTAGGATTTATGGCTTATGGCATAGCCACTTCTCAAACCTCAAAATACATCGTCAGTAATTAGCTTCATCCCATCTCTTGGTTCCTCTGGGCGGGCTTCCTTCTGAGGCTGATTTTGCCAGAGGGAAAACCTGGGCACCAGCAGTTTCAGGCATATGTATCTCACAGAGAACAGAGCATTTCCTTCTCAGTACCTCACCCCAAATCCTGAGGTTGACTGCAATGTACAAACTTAGGTTGTGTGCTAATTCTTAAACCAAATTCTGAGGCTGAAAGGATAAAATGATTATAGAGGCTGTTTAAAATACATACATTTTATTGATTTTAGAGAGGAAGGAGAGGGAGAGATAGAAACATCAATGATGAGAGAATCATTGTTACGCTGCCTCCTGCACGCCGTCTACTGGGGATCGAGCTGGCAACCTGGGTATGTGCCCTTGACCGGAATCGAACCCGGAGCCCTACAGTCCACAGGCCAACACTGTATCCACTGAGCCATACTGGCTAGGGCAATAGGCTTTTATTTTATTTATTTATTTTTTAACATGCCCACAGGGACCAAAGGAAAACCAGGGGATATAGTCAGAAAATGGAATTGATGTTGCATTCTTAAACAGGCAAAAATAAAAGCGCTATCCTAAAGATGCCGACTGAAGGTCATCACTGCCACTTCAATGCCAACAGGGGTCCCCCATGTGGGATGCAGGGAGAGAAGAGAGACTTCAGTGCACCCTGCTCCGTTTTGATACAGCTTGGCTATGGAACAGCACGGCTGTAAGGCAGCTTCGCTTGATAGTGATCCAGCCCAATGTTGCTGCAGCTCAGCAGTGGGTCAGCGGCTGTGAACCAGCTCAGGTGAGGCGGCCCCGCTGATAAGGCTCCATTCTGCTCCAGCCAGACAGCTCCCGCTCAGACGGTACAGTTCCAGGTGGGGAAACACAGCTGCAGATGAAAATTGAGTGTGCTCTTTGAGTCACAGCGTGGCTGATTTATTCCGAGAGAAGTCCCTGCTCCTGGTCCCTGATTGGCCCATTCTCATGAAAATGAGACTCCAAATCCTCGCAGCTTGATTAATCCAAAAATCACTGTCTGCTTGAGTGGAATAGAGCTGCTCTGATTGGTAGCTGAAGATGATAATGAGGCTGTATCTGCGGGGCTCCCATCGGGTAGGGAACCCCTCAGTCCTGTTGATGGAAGTGTGATTTCAGGGACTCCTTTATCAGGGCTGGCCCCAAAGTCAGGAACACAGTGTAGGCAGGCAGTTCGGTGCAGGTTCTCCCTGAAGGGCAGCTTGCGTGAGAGGCCTCTGTGTAGCAATGGCTGCTAAACTCTGTTTTCCAATTTGAGCCCAGTTAGCCATCAGGAGCCCTTCTTAACAGATACTTCACTCTTGGGGTCAACAGTGTGAACTCTGAAGAATAGAGAGAATATGCACTTGAGTGCATATAAAACTCAGCATGATGCCAGACACATAACTACTTAGTACGTATTTGTTAAAAAATGTATGATAAATATACTGGGGGACCACTCTGTGAAGTACATGATTATCCAACCACTATGCTGTACATCTGAAACTAATATTGAATAGTATTGAAAGTAAACTGTATTTGAAAAAAAAATTAAATGTATTGTGACTGGTGAATCACATAAAATGCAGTGATTAAAATCACTGTCCTAGAACCTAGATTAAGGAGCCTGTCCTGAATACAAACCAGCTTTTTAGAAAACATGGGTTAAAATTAAATATCTAAGAAATGAATATATTACTAATTTTAATTCAATATATACCTCTAAATGTTAAATTTCTTATTTGGATTTAATACCTGATTTAATGCAAAATAAATAAAAAATAGGAAAATAATAGAATATGCATATGCCTATCTATCAGAAACACTAAATGTCTAAATCTATAAATAAATAAAAGTCATGCAATTGACATAATTCATATTCTACACTTGGTCATGGCAATAAGGACCTCATTTCCAGTTAAGGATTAAAATTTTTAGACTGCTGGTTCCTAGTCTCTGAAAATTTGGGGGAGAGGATAGAGGAAGAAAGGAGGGGAAAGAGAGGGAGGGGAAAGAAAGGACTGTAATTTGTATATTTGAAAATATGGATAAAAATGTGAGGAATCCATGAATGATGTTAATTTGAGATTTCTGAAAGCTAGCGATTAAAAACCCATGTGACAGGGCTGATGGAGCTGAGGGAGAAGTGACAGGGGGAGGCATACAGTGGCAGGCCCAGGAACATGAAGCTGCATCCTCAAGGTAACCTTGCCATCACATTGCCACCCAAAGTCATTCCCAGCACAGAGGCAGTGTTTAATTTTATTTATTTATTTCTATAGGTCAATTGTGTGCCTACAGCAAGACCAGTGAGAGATGGAGAGAGAGATGCGGAGCATGAATTGTGCACTAAAGATTTGCACTTTAAGTACCCTCCTCCTTTCATAAAAGGAAAATAAAATGAGTGAAAAGTTGCCATCACCAAGGGAATCAGATAAAGGGACAGGGGAGGAGAGCCTGCCAACAGCTCACTGGCCTGGTTTATTCCTGTAAAAGCATCCAGGCAACAGTAGCAGAAAGAAAGGAAAAATCAAAGAGAACAGGGGGAAAGGAAGGACCTCAGAGCAGCACTCTTTATGGTTGTGTTAATGGAAAAGGTTGCAGATACTTCGTGTTTGCTTTTCTGGTGGCGGCGTATGATCTCTCTCATCAAGGAGAGGAAAATCTTTTGAAAATATAAAGCAGAGGTAGATTTATCCTTTTAAGTCCTCTCCCCTTGCACTTTCCTGTTGATGTCATAATTGAGCCAGTAGGTCAGAGATAAGAAAATAATTTGAGGTCTATTGTGGAACCAAACCCAGAAGTTGGGTTTTCTTTAAAAAACAACACCACAAAAACTGGCCTGAAAAACATAATACAAAATGAATAGACATCAGAATGAATAGAAATGTAAAGACACGGGGGTAGCTTTTAAAAACCAACCCTTCCCTCATGCGAACTTCATGTATTTAAAATGGCTTTAGTGCCGTAGCTCGAGCTTTACAAGGAAATGGCGATTCTGCTTTTTCTGATAACGATGCACCGACAGACCCTTCCTGATTCATCACGGAGCAGCCATGCACAATTACCTGCCTTGTTCTAGTCCCCTTTCTTTGAAATCACTGGTATTGGTTTTTATCAGGATCCATTTGCCTTATTCTCATTTAGCACTTACTATGTTGCTAAAATCTCAGAATCTTCCAGTCTGAAAGCGCCATGAATGAGCTCATTGTTGAGGTCCAAATGCACCCAGTTTCTTTATTCTGCTTCCACACTGGCCTCATTGTTGCAGCCCAAAATGGCAGCTTGCAGCGGTGAGTAGCAAGAAAAAAATGTAACGGCCTATTTATGAAAAGCGAGTGGAAAATACCTTCTGCTTAAGGAATATATATATAATATAAATCTACTTCTTCTACCGAAGTAAATGGAAGGCTCTTTTCTTTCCCCAACAGAGCGTTTTTAGTAAACAAGATCAACTGATGTGGACATGGCAAGCATGTCACAACCCTCATGCCCTATTGCTGATCCTGTTTCTTTGCTAAAGAGGCCCTAGTACATTAGGCTATTGGCAAGAAAGAGCACTACCAAACTAAGGATTTACTTTTTGTCTACTCAATCTGAGTTTCCATTATCCCTACACCAACAACCCTTTATGTGGGTACATATGTGGGGCCACAGGCACTGACACAGAAATTTCCCGTGACTTATACTTCAGTTTGACATTGGCTTTCAAGACTTTCCAGGTGTTGATAATATTCATAAATTTGAGTTTTAATAGGTTCCTCTGGATTTTCACACTCAAGTAAATAGAAGTGAAATATGACTGGATCCTTCCAGCTGGGAGAACTGCCTGTCACAACCAAAATATTGTCTGGACACTTGGCAATACTTCACTAAGAATTCAGCAATCCATAAATATTATTTTTATTTAATTTTTAATTTTCATTGCATCTGTTGGGGTGACATTCGTCAATAAAATTATATTGGTTTCAGGTGTACAGTTGTACAATATATCATATGTGTATTGCATTGTTTTCGCCACCCCAAGTCTAGTCTCCATCCATCACCATTTATCCCCACTTTCACTATATCACCTCCCCTTACCACCTCCCTCCCCTCTGGTCATCACCTTGCTGTGGTCTGTGCCTATTAGGTTTTGTTTATTCTTTCTTCATAATCCCTTCACCTTTTCCACCCAGCCCTGGAACTCCCTCCCCGCTTTCAGCTGTCAGGCTTTTCTCTGTAGATTAGTTTGTTTCTATTTTGTTTGTTAGTTTATTTTGTTCATTAGATTTCACATATGGATGAATCATAAGGTACTTGTCTTTCTCGGACTAGGTTATTTTACTTAGCATAATGCTCTCTAGTTCCATCCATGCTGTTGCAAAGGGTAATTATTTTTCTGTTTTCTTTTCTTTCTTTCTTTTTTTTTTTTTTTTTTACAGCTCTGTAGTATTCCATTGTATAAAAGTACCACAGCATTTTTTATGCACTTATATACTGATAGACAGTTGGGTTGCTTCCAAACCTTGGCTTTTGTAAACCTGGCTTCAATGAACATAGGGGTACATACCTTCTTTTTAATCAGTGTTTCAGGTTTTTTTTGATATATTCCCACAAGTGAGATTTCTGGGTCAAACAGTAGTTCTATTTTTAATTTTTTGAGGTAACTATATACTGCTTTGTACAGTAGCTGCACCAATCTGCATTCCCACCAACAGTACACAAGGGTTCCCTTTTCTCCACATCCTCACCGATACTTGTTGTTTATTTATTTATTGATGATAGCCATTCTGACAGGCGTGAGGTGATATCTCTTGTGGTTTGAATTTGCATTTCTGATGATTACTGATATTGATCATCTTTTCATATGTCTCTTGGCCATCTGTCTGTTCTCTTTGGAGAATTGTCTATTTAGGTCATTTGCCCATTTCTTAATTGGATTATTTGGTTGTTTTGGTGTTGAGTTTTACAAGTTCTTTATAAATTTTGGATAGGTTATAATTAGGTAAGCATTGCTTCAAAACTAATTTCAATAAATATTATATCATATCATTGATTGAAGTCCCACAAATGATTAAACATTTTTCTGCTTGTGTCCTGTCATGGACATTATATTTGACATTGAGGAGCTGTGGATCCCACCACATTAAATGGATAGGTATCCATTTAAAACCAGTAACCATTAGTTAAGTTTAATTGGCTGACTGCCTTATATAAATATTTTGAATGATTATTTTAGCTAATCTAAAAGAATAGTCTTCTCTTTAGTTTTGTCTCACCTCAGACAAAAAAAAATATTTTGAATAGTAAACATAATAAAAGCCCATAGCTCCCTGACAGGGAGAGCTAACACCAGCTTGAGTTTGGTTCTCCCACATTCTCAACACCTTCTTTTCAATGGAAATGTCTGTCACACTCTCAGCTGACTGTGGGGAAGAATGCAGCCTAAACTTAATATTTAATCAATAATAGAGTCTCTCTCATCATATTAACACTAATGTTGGAAGTGATAACTCTAGGAACATTACAAAATTATGGAAAAATCCCAAACACTTTAAAAACAAACCAAAATTAAACTTTTTTTGCCTTTGCTTTTTCATATGAACTATCTACAGCAGCATATTGTTACTTGGAGAACATTCCCAAAGTAAAGGACCTTCTTGGAATTTCCTGTGATAAAGTAGACTATTTTCAGGGGGAAAAAATTAAGAAATTATTAAGATTAATAATAAATTTATCATTTTAAGAAAATATTAAATATGATTATGTATGTAACATTAACCACTCTGACCCACCCAAATCTCTAGCCTTCCTTCCAGAATTTTATGGAAACCTTTTAACTTCCAGATGTTAAGCATCAACATAGGTTCCCTTCTTTTGCTTTTGGGTTTGCTTAGGGACAGTCTCCTTCCTTTGTTTGAGAGCTCTCTGGACTCCCCTTTACCCAAGTCATTCCTACACATTCAAATAACTGTTGAGATCTCTTTGCTCAATTTATAACCATACAATCACTCATCTAATTATTTAATTAATATTTGTCTTCCCTAGCTGCACATGCCTTTTATTATTTATTTACTTATTTATTTATTTTAATTTTTGCTTACCACCTCGTTTCCAACAGTGGAACTTAGTAGGATATTAGTAAATATTTGTTGAATGATTAGATGAGTTATCAGTCAAACAGAATTTTTGTCAATACTACAGTTTGCTCAAAAAGAAAGAGTTATGATTCCTTTTTAATTTCAAAAAGCTTTCCCACATCCTTTAAATGAAATTTAGTTTATTATGGTAATATATGGCACATATTGGGAAGTAAACTCCTATAAGCACAAGGGAAACCTCCTAGTTAAAGCCTGATAGTTCCCTGGGATCATCATTTCCTGTATTCACGCACTTCTGGAGGAATAAACATTATAGAAAATTGTTTGGAAGCTGCTCTTCAACAAATATACTGGCATGACATTTTCTTGCATTTTGACTCATATTGGAGAACTTAGAATTAAATTTAACTGAGGCTTTCAAACGATGGGGTCCAAGACAATCAATGTATATAATCAGCCCTGGTTGGTGTGGCTCAATTGGAGCATAGTCCTGTACAGCAAAAGGTTGCAGGTTTCATTCCTGGCCAAGGCGCATACCTAGGTTGTGGGTTGATCCAACCCAACTGGTAGATGGTTCTCTCTCTCTTTCCCGCCCCCCTCTCTCTCTCAAATCAATAAAAGCCCTAGCCAGTTTTGCTGAGTAGATAGAGTGTACGCCTGTGGACTGAAGGGTCCCTGGTAACCTGTCAAGGGCACATGTCTGGGTTGCAGGCTCAGTCCCCAGTAGGGGGCATGCAGGAAGCATCTGGTCAATGACTCTCATCACTGATGTTTCTCTCTCTCTTCCTCTCCCTTCCTCTCTGAAAAAAAAACAAAAAAAAACCCCACATATTCAAAAATAAATAAAATCAATAAAAAAACCCTTTTTTATAATCAGAACTGGTTTTGGTATGTAGAATATTTTGATGTTCTACACACACAGTAATTTTCACAGATTCATTCCCTGCTCTGTGAGAATTTACAGTGAACACTTCTAAGGTGAGGGATGGAGCTGCAGTAAAGCTGAGTAGTTCAACCAGGAGTGTGCCTTCAGAGGGGGGGAGGTAATTGGGATTGGAACCTAGAGACCTGGGATAAAAATATAGACATCTGTTCTTCACAGTGAATGAGTGTTAGTTGTAGGTATGTGTGTGGTGTGTGAAAAGTTCTTGTTCTTCTAAGATATGGTCAATTCATAGGTTAAGAAGAGAGCAACTATTAGCTCCATGATTAATTTGTTACTAGATACTAATTTTGATTAGAATGAATATATTTGTTCAACAAAAAGCAATCTGGAATAATAATAACATCTGGGATCAATGCTATTTACTAGTAGTTATGAACTATAGGGTCTTCTGTGATCTACCAGTGTGATTAGTACTGAAGACATCTGTAATGGTTCAATTGAATAATGAGAATAGTACATCATTATATATATATATATATATATATGAAATATGAGCATAATTAGTATATAATATTTTATCTTGCTATAGGGATTTAGTAGAAATCAACACCTTTGAAATGATTTTGAATATTACACAAAGAAGAATGTTACAAAGCAAATGTCTCTGAAAGATATCACAGCTTTGGGAAATTCCTCAGACCAAACCATAGGTAAATCGCTCAGAAATAGGTGGTAAAATTGATGTAGGTTGGCCTAGATTTGAGATTGAATCTCCATAATGATAATTGAAGCATCTTACAACTCCAAACAAAATAGACACTACATCCTGGCGTTTTCGGTTTTGTATTTTAAAACCCTTGATTTAATCATCGCAGAATATAGGATTTTTTAAAAAAGTCTTATTTCCACAAAATAAGAGTCTACTGCAAGCTGAATGTAAGATGTTTTCTCTTTATTTTCACATTCTGATAAGTATTAACCCACAGTTCTATGCATGAGAACATTCTTAACTGCAGTTCACTTGAGTGTTCATGTTAATGTGACTTCCCACTCATTAACACCTTGTTAAGTTACCCATGATAAACTCTTGAAATTCTTCTCATAATCACCATGCAAATTATGTATCACTTCATTTCCCCTTGTACCCTGGCCATAAGAAGCTTAAGAAATAAATATTATCTTTATGAATAGTCTTACTATTTAACATTTAATGCCAAATTAACAAAACAAAACAAAAAATCACTGTCAGAATTTTTAGTCAAATGTTTCTTTAAGTGTTCATATAAAAGAGCTTGTCTGTATTTCTTATTGCCTAATAAATATCTGTTGCATTTGTAGTACTTTGCATTTTTCATAAAAGCAATACTAGCTGATATCTTACTATCAAAGAATTTTGGCTAGTAAATGTGCAGTTTGGAAACTAGGATGATGCTTAAAGAATCCCCCTTCATGGCTTTGCCAGTGGGTTCCAGCGTCTACCTCCTAACTCTAAAGTAGCGGGCAGTTTTTTCTGTAAATGGAGGCCTTGTGTAAAGTCTGATTAAAAAAATAAAATAATGGTCTTGAATTAATTCTCTGAGAATTGTCATGCCTATGGTCTTCAATTGTCTGTTTGCATAGCTAGTCAGCTGTCACGTTTCATGAAGATATTAAAAAAGACTCACTGCTGATTTTAAACACCAAAGAGAAGAGCAGTGGCTGAGAAGTAGTAGTTTATTGCCTGGACTAGATAATTCATTTAAAAGTCAGTGAAATTTAGATCACTTTTTAAATTTAAACATAGCCGAACCGGTTTGGCTCAGTGGATGGAGCGTCGGCCTGCGGACTGGGGGGTCCCGGGTTCAATTCCGGTCGGGGGCATGTGTCTTGGTTGCGGGCGCATCCCCACTGGGGAGCGTGCAGGAGGCATCAATCTCTCTCGTCGATGTTTCTGACTCTGTGTCCCTCTCCCTTCTTCTCTGTGGAAGATCAATAGAATATATTTAAAAAAAATAAAAAAAAATTTAAACATAAAATTATATATGAATTTAAGTAAGCCAATATTCATAATTTTTCTATTTATAGCATTATTTAACCCTTATACATTCTGGAAACAATACAATGGAAATAGCTTAAAATTGAGGAACTAATTTTTAATAAGCTGATGATGGTTATTAAATCCCAACTTTTAAAAATTCTTGGAAAATAGAAAATCATAACCAAATCATGTCTACTAGAGTCTCAAATTTTCTATCCTGAGTTAGCTTTCTATAATTTTTTAAATTCATACAGTGAATCATACGTTTTCAGTGATACTATTAAATTAGTCTTTCAAAGGAAAACACTTGTTAAGGATAGCCTGTGTCCCAGATCCTGCTGGTGCTGAGGCTAAGGGGTTAAAACAATTATAATGGAAATGAATAAATCTTAGGGCAGATATGGGAAAAGATCATAACAGAGGTAGAATATTTTCTAGTTTCAGAAAGGCTTTAGCTAATTTTCGTGGCAGTAATTTATCAATAACCTAGATTATTATGCCTGTCCCCTATCCTAGAATACACAGACAGGTGAAGTATGAGGCTGATGAAAGGGTTGAATGTGAAAATCCATTTTAAACCCAAATAAGACTATTTTGGATTTTTCTTGGAAAGTTACCCAGCCAACGGTTGTTTGTTTGTTTGTTTGTTTGTTTGTTTGTTTAACTGAGGATGTAGTGTATACAGGTGGTGTGATCTTGAGAAAGTAACTATTCTCTTCTTATTCTGTTTTATCATGTGGAATATCAATTATATTCACTAAGGTAAAAAATCTAAGCTGCTGTAACAAAGTGATTCTAAATTACAGAAGTTCGAAGGAAATAAGATTTTCTTTACCTAACAGTTTGGGACAGACAGATGCCCTCAGCTCCATGAGGTCATCAGGAACCTGGGTTAGAGGGTTGTCTCTGCCTTCTCAACACCTAATTCCAAGGGTGTTCTAGTCACTATTACTTTCTGACACTGAAAGGTAATAGACAATGAGCCCAAGCAAATATCTTTTTTAGAAGATGCATGGGAATTTATGGATAAACCTTCTGTTCACATTTATGGGAATTTAGAACCACATGGACTGCAGCAGGGGCTGGGCACTATAGGAGGCCACGTGCCCAGGAAAAAAGGGGGAAGAACAACTGTGAGGGAGCAGGGGGTATCAGCAGTCTTCTCTATTGGGGTAAGAATATTCACCTTCACTAAACTGTTTTAAGAAGGAAGCTGTTGTATTTGAAGCATTTAGTATAGTTCAGAATATTTGGTGTTATTATCTGCCATCATCATTATTAAGGTGCAGGTGCAGAGAGGGTACGGCACAAGCTGATGAAAACTTGAATTTCATATAAAGTAAATGAATGTAGTTTCCCAGAGGGAGAGCAAAGAGGAGAAACTTACGAATTATGCATTGTCATTGGCATTCACCCTTTCTGTTGTGGTTATTATGTACTTTGCTTCTGTAGTCTGTTAATTAAGCAGACTAGAGAGAGTCATAGACAGCAAGCAGACAGCTCTGGCAGTGGTGTTGGGGGCTGTTGGAGGTGGAGGGATTGAGTAAAAAAGAAAAAAAAAAGAGAAAACTCATGGACATGGACAACAGTGTGGTAATTGTGGGTGGAAGAAGGCATAGAGTGGATAAATGGTGATGGAAAAATATAATAAAAATGTTTAAGTGAGCCTAACTGGTTGGAAATTTACTAAGTAGCTGATTTCTCCATTTGTGGGTTACTTGGACAAACATACCTCAAAAGAAAATTTATTTGTAGTGAAAACAGGAAAAGAGGTTCAAAATAAACATGGAAATCATAAAGTTATTCCTCAATTTTTATAGGAGCAAAAAATGAATTATACGCAGTGTTAAAGTTATTCATTTAGCCAGAAGTTTTTAATTTGTTCCAATATTCATTAGGATCCACAGATACTGTTGGGTCACAGTGGTGGAAGCACAGGTGGCTTAAGCACTGAGCAGACACAAGGAGTGTGGCATAGCAGGCTAACTGGATAAAAGCCATAACTTACTCCGGCAGTGAAAATTCAGCATTTAAAGTCCCCCACAAACATAACTTATTTTACAATAAAGTGGAATTTAGAAATATATCTTCTTTATCCCCTAACTCTCCTGATGGATATTTGATTTTTTAATTTTAAGTTGGAGTAATGTTTTAGTGGAATTTTTCTTAAAATATTGATGTGGGCAGCTGCTACTAATTTCAAACATAAATCTAAGAACATATACTCTGCATTGTGATGAGCTGAAAATCCTTCTGTAGTTAGGATGCTGTCTGTGAGGAAGACGGATTATGCTAGATAAGCCAGGTGTTTGTGCTCATAAAATTGTGATATTTCTGTTTTGATTGAAGACAAAAGATTGTATCTGTAATTAGTCAGCCACAAAATACCTATTAGAGAAATATAAATTATAATTAAGTCAGTGAAAAAAAAGATGTTATATGCTTTTATAACCACACAACAGATTTCGATTCTTTTCCCAGCCCAACCCCCCGAGGGAAAGACAGCTCTGTGCTATGTAATGGGGAAACCTTTACACTTAGAGTTGAATACTAGCTACTCTGAACTTGCTACCTTGAAATGACAGATCACTCAACTCATTTCTTGATAGTGTATGTGTACCAACCATGTTTTCTGAATTAAACACAAAAGATAATTAATTCAACAAAATGAGAGGGTTCTTATTCTCCCAGAGAGATTGTGTGTGTTTGTGTGTGTGTGTGTGTGTGTGTGTGTGTGTGTGTGTGTGTTTGGGTGTTTGGATAGCGGACATATGTGCATATGTACAGGGGGAAAGATTAGGGTAACAGAAACAAGTCAGGTGATGGGGGAAGCCAATTAACTGAGAAGGAATCATGATGAAAATATTATTTTAGTTAGAATAATTCTAGAAGGCCTCTCTGCTGTGACTTGAGCAGAGCTCTACATCCTGTGAGCTTCTGCATCTTTTGTATACCCGAGATAAGGCAGAGGAATCAAATGGATATGGGAAGGATTTTAGATCTGTGTCTAATTTTCCTCATTCATAAAATAGAAAGTGTATTTGTCCTTCCCAGTGCACATGTTGGTAAAGGAAAAAAGCATGTGATAATATTTGTAAACATAAAGCACTGCCTAAAACTAAGGTACTAAAGATTTGAAAAAAAAACTTTGTTTTGCTGTTATTTCAAATCAAAGATACATATGTCCAAATGGAAGTTCTATTTTTAAAAAGGACCATTTTGTGGAGAAGAAAAAAAAATTAAGGAATGGGATGCATGGTGTTATTAAAATATACATATATATGTGTGTATATATATATATATTTTTAATAAAAATTCAGAATATATGTATGTATTGTGAAATTAATAACCTAGCACTCTATTTTTCATCAAATAATTTTCTAACACAAATTCATTTTATTGTGGTTGAGATTTCAGTTAGATATTAATAGAAATGTTACATATCTACACTAATAAAAGAGAAACTTGCAAATTGGCGTCACTCCGCTACACCCACCAGCCGATCAGAGTGACTATGCAAATTAAGCCAACAAAGATGGTGGTAAATTTGCATATGCAGGCAGGGCAAAGACCGAAGGCTCTGGCCGGAGTGAAAACTGAAGACTGAAGACTGAAGATTAAAGACTGAAGACTGAAGAGGCTTGTCTTCTCCACTGTGGATGCAACAGAGAAGCCAAACCTCCCTGCAGCCGGACCGAAGGCTTGGGTCCCGAGCGCCAGAGAAAAACCGGTGCCAGCAGCCAGGGGAAGGAAGGCCTATTGCGCGAATCTTCACGCAATGGGCTTCTAGTATAAATATAATATTATACATAGAAATATTATATAGAGAGATATGCTATAATTTACAAATAGAAATATATTCTTTTCTATACATGAAATAATAACTTTTGCTAAATTGTTATTTCTTAACCCAAATAGCTCTTTGGATTTAGTTTTTCTCTTTATCAATTTTTTGAACTACAGAGAACAATTTTTTTTGATATAGTTGTGAAACTGGTCCCAAGGCATAACAATTATTATTCCATAAAGTTCTTTATTTGTCATAAAAATATAAATCTAATACAACAGAGTTATAGAGGCCTTTTTCTTTACAGTTGGTATAAATAAATATTTTCCTATAGGAATAAATGTAAAGAATGGAAATACATTATGGGAGTATATAATTTTTAAAACTATTGCAATGTACTTTTGTTATCTGTTTTATTATTTTTCACTCTATTATCTATATTTCTCAGTATATTTTCTGTTGAATTAACTACATAGTTGTTTTAATATTTTGATGGTGTTTTATCACTTTAAAAATTTTTAATCCTCATTAATTCTCTGAGTTTTAGAGAGAGAGGAAGGAGTGAGAAACATTGATTGGTTGCCTCCAGCCCTAAGGATCAAACCAGCCACCTGGGTATAATTCCTGATAAGGAATTGAACCTGCAACTTTTTAGAGTGCAGGATGATGTTCCAACCAACTGAGCCACCCAGCCAGGGCTGTTTAATCACTTTTAACACCTATTCCAAAATTTTATTTGGAAAAGTATATTTTAAGCTCTAGCACCACCACTTAGGAATATCTAGATGTAGTTTTGTTCAGATTATCTTTAATTGATTTTTTTTTTAGAGAGAGGGAGAGAGATAAATATTGATGTGATAGTAAAGCATCAACTGAGTGATCCTGCATGCCCAAGTCCATAACCTGGGCATGTGCCCTGACTGGGAATCAAACCTGCAACCTTTCGGTGCATGGAATGTCATTCAACCAACCCACCTACACAGGCCAAGGCTAGTTTCAATTTAAAAAACAACAAAACAAACCTTCAAATTATGGCAGCAGTGAACACTACAGTAGCAGTAGTCATGAGCATCACTCACAGAAGCCTTGGTGCAAGCACCAAGTGTACTGTGTACCTGTTGCTGGCACAATGGCAGTTCCTTATTAATAGCTAAGTTGTACAACCACAAAAACCATGGCATGACTTGACAGTCTTCAAGCCAGCTCAGTCCCAGTTTTAAATATCTGTGCATTTTGTTGTTTTTTATTTTATTTTAAGTGGGACTTTGTTATTATATTTATCTCAATCTTTTTCAAGTTTCCATACATGCAAATAGGCTACATTTTCTGCTTGAGGCATTTTTTAAATTTCTCTATTTATAGTCTTTCCTTCTTTAGTATGACTTTATTTGTGAACATTCTCTAAATTGGCAACTCAGATACTCCCTCTGTGTACAATAACTGCCCTCTACGGCCTATTGATTGGGAATCGGAATCTCAGGGGGAAGTCAGTTCTGTTTCAAGCTTTTCTAATTGTTGGAGTGAGTGCTTTATATCAGGACAAATGGTCTTCCCATAACCTTCATCCACTATGATGGATACAGTTCACAGGGGAAATAAACCAATCATTGTAATGGTTAGTAAGACGTATTTCCTCTTCAAAATATAAAAGTTTGCTTTGGGTTCTAAAAATAATGAATATGGTGTTCAGTTATCTCTTACTCTTTGCAAGGAAAATGTATGTTTCTTTCCTAGTAATTACTGATGCTATTCAAAATGTATTTAACTGTCGTGTATTAAGCAAAACAAAATAACACAAAAACAAAACAAAACAAAAATGTGACAGGATGATCTTTTCTTGGTATTTACTAGACCAGGAGGCAGGTAGGTATCCAGAGAGTGAGAAGCCCTATGTAAACTAGAAATAGAGAAACCTGCCTGTGTCACTCATCAGCTGTGAGAGCTTGAAGCTGTTTTGTCTTGTGTGTTTTTTTTTCATGTGAGGTTGCTCTAAATAATTCAATTTTTAAAAATTGTTTAAAATATTACATATGTCTCCTTTTTCCCCCGTTGACCCCTCCCTAGCCACTCTCACCCCCAGGACAGGCCCCCACCACCCCAGTGTCTGTGTCCATCAGTTATGCTAATATGCATGCATACAAGTCCTTTGATAGCTGGTTTTTTAAAATCTATTCTGAGCTCCTGTTTTCCCTCTGTATATTGGAGAGATTTGAAGCTGACTCGGGATGAATTCATTAAACAAGTTCTGGAAAAGGGCCAAGCACATTGATTGGCACAAGTGGGTATTCAAAAAATATAGTCTTTTCTTTAAAAATCTACAGCCAATATGTTAAAATAATATAACCCAAATATATGCATATGAGTCCTGTATTTCTGATGCAGTTTGATGCATGCCCTGATGAATTGGCCTATAATTTTGTAATACTAAATATGTACTCGGCTAAAGAGAATTCACTGTCAGCCTTACCACATGACTGCATAGGGAGAAACAAATGTCACACATTATTTTAATGGAAACTAATTAATATTAGATATTCTTTCATTATACTGTTATGAATAATTTTGTTTGGACAGTTTTTTAATTGGAAAATATCTATATCATTTTTTAAAACTGTAGGCTACAAACAAGGTCATTACATGGAATTTATTGTAATTATTTAGCATAAATTGATCTTTTGCTTTACTAATAAAATCTCTACTATGTGCTAAGCAAATGACATGGCAAGGAAAACCTGGGTTAGTCATTTGTGCATTTCAGAACCATAGTGAACTATATTTCTGGAAATGTACATTTTAAAGTATAAAGATTTTTAAATTTCTATCTTATTTTCAAAATCTATTTTTAGGTATGATGATATGAAATTTCTTTATAAATAATGGAATATATTTGTGAATGATCCTACGTCCCACATGGTTCAGGGTTCGGGATCTGGAGAAGGAGCCACATGCAAATGAAAGAGACGAGACAAGAAATAATAATTTGGAGATTGGGCGGCAGGCGGGCAAGCCCAATGCAAGAGAAAGGACTTCCACTGGTGCCCAGGCCTTGCCAATCTTTTATTCAATTTTGGATACACACCTAGCTCTTAGGCAGGTAATTGCAGTAACAGACAGACTGTCTGAAAGGTCAGTAAATATTAGAAGGTTTTACTCTGAGACTATTTGGTCAGGAAATAACTTGAGCCCCCATTGTCCGGACTAGACAATCAGCGCATAGCTCTGGCCCTTGCCACGGGCTCAAGATTCACCAGTGTTCAGGGATCCTTGTTTACACTTCTCTGATAGCAAAGACAAGGGTGCCTTCTTGCAATATTCTCCAAATTAAAAGCCTGATATCTATAGCTATTACCTATTTAATGAACATCCTATTTCAGATGAGGTAAATATCATCTGTAAAATTAACCTTATTAACCTAACATTTTTGAGCACCACCTATATGCATCCCATGTCACAGAATTTGCAGGAGAAAAATGAAAGGAGGGCTAGGTTTCAAGGATTGGGGAATATTTCTTTAGACACTATGCATTCCAAAGGCAAATAGGACCATATTATACTTAATAGCTTACTACATTACACACTCAATTAATATTTAAAGATTTCAAAGGATGTTTTGAGAAGGAAAAAAAAATTCTGTGTTATGTATATCCAAAAGATGCAATGTATGTTGTATAACATATCTGTATTGGTACATACTGATTCAAAGAGCTTAAATAGTGTATTGTTTAATAAAAATTTATTGGAAGCTATGTGGACACAGCTTATAAACTATGCTATTACCTCTTGCCATTACTTAACTGTGAAGCTAAGTAGTGCCAATAGGTATTTTCAACTGAAGATTAATAGCCATTAGATAAGTGAATACAGTAGAGTGTTTCACCGGGACTCACATAAAGCAGTTTACTTGCATAGGTAATTAACACTTCTGTCGTTCTTCTCATTATCATTTTGTTCCAATTGAAATGCTTGTTAGCAACCTATGCTGTAGAAGGAGCAGATAACTTATCATTACAATAGTTGACACAAGGCAGCCTTCAAGTATGTGACACTAATTAAATTAAAACTTCAAATTACAAATAGACTTCTTACAACTAATGATGAATGACCATCTTCACAAAACAACATTAACTTTTTTCAAGAGTCACAAATCCTGCTTTTAATGTTATATTCAATCAGAAAGAAATCCATTAACAAAGCTTTTATGACTGTCTTTCCAAAGGGAAAGAATATTAACATTTGAGCCTTTTCTGCAGACTAAGGGGTTTTCTTCTCTCTCTAATCACAATGACAAATGATTATGAATTTCTATCAGCATAACTAGGGATGTCACCCTTCCCAAGCAGCTAGATTATGATGCAATCTTTAGAGGCAACGCAATGTTCTAGAAGTTTGAAAATCAGTATTTTTAGGACAGCAGTTGGTGTATAGAGAGTGCCCAATAACTGGTATTGGTATATTATTATATACTGAACTAGAGGCCCAATGCACGAAATTCGTGCAAGGGGCCTGGCCCCCCGCTGCGGCTGCCTCTGCCTTGTCCCCGCCATGCTGCTTCATCCAAAAGGTCATCTGGAAGGACGTCCAGAAGGACATCTGTTCTAATTAGCATATTACACTTTTATTATTATAGATCTGTGGTTGGCAAACTGCGGCTCGCGAGCCACATGTGGCTCTTTGGCCCCTTGAGCGTGGCTCTTCCACAAAATACCAGGTGCGGGCACGCATGTACAGTGCGATTGAAACTTCGTGGCCCATGCGCAGAAGTCGGTATTTTGTGGAAGAGCCACACTCAAGGGGACAAAGAGCCTCATGTGGCTCGCGAGCCACGGTTTGCTGAGCCACAGTTTGCCGACCACTGTTATATATAGTCCTTGAAAGGGTGACCTGAGCCTTAGCAACCACAAGTGTGCTCTATGAACTGCAGTTAAACAGGGTCTAGGCACATACAAAGGATGCTCAGAGAACAGCACTGATGCTGTTAGAACATCCAGAGAATTAACCCACAGGACAGCCTTGAAAGAAATTGGTCTACAAAACAGAATGTTACTAATTCTCAAAAGACGAATACAGACTAAATTAGCTGATTAGCTCATATTTTCCACTTATAAAATTTACTTTATAACTAAAAAACTAAGATATAATTACAATATTGCTTGGTGAGGACAGAATATGAATTAAAATGAAGAATATGTGTTGAATAATTACAATGGCTCTTGTTATAAAGTTCTGAAGCCTATGGTAATATTTTTAATCAGTAGATTTAAATTCACACTTTTACTATAAACATTGCATGGTATGGGATCAACTTTAATCAATCTGTACAATGTATTTTTAGTGCATACAGGAACAAGCAAGTATGTACTGTTGCAGCAATGTATGTCAGAAGTATATTTGAGCTTAGCAGACACTAAAATATGTTTCTCACCCTAAGAAATAAGAGGGTTAACATAAGATCAGGATAAAAAAAACAAAACAGTTCCTAGGAGTATATACAAATGGTTAAAGGATTCAAAGGTAGTGCTTAAATAAAACTAAAATAATATGTGATAGCGACTAGAGCTTTTAAAGACCTGAGGGGCATTGTTTGTTATACTGCATTAGTATAATAATAGTGAGTGTATTTATGCTATCAATGGAGGAGAGTGAGAGTAAGAGACAGGAATTTATTCTTAAGCCTGACAATAATGATTGTATTATACACTATTGTGTCACAAATAAAAGTAATTTTAAACTTTTGATCTAATGCATCATTGTCCAATAAAGCTGTGTGATGAGGAAAATGTTCTGTGTCAGCCCTGTCCAATGTATTAACCCTTAGCCATATTTGGCTATTGATGAATTGAAATTTGGCTATTGAGGTTGAAGAACTAAGTCTTTAATTTTATTCCATTTTAATTAATTTATTTTAAATAGCTACATGTACCTAGGAGCTGCCATATTGGATTTCACAGGTCTGATGCATCCATCCACCTTCATGATGGAGATCAAATGTTATGTGTTCCAGAGTAATCTTGATCCACTGGTGAAAACAGTATGAACAGATTATTGATCTATGGGCACCCAATTTGTAGGTTCACAACCACCTCCCACCTACTGATACATTGTTTTGCAGACAAGGTGTAAAAAGTTAGCTTGGTTACTAACTTTGACTTGTAAGTTTGTCCCCTGGTTGGAATTCCTCTTTTCAAATGATCACCTGTGAGTTATTTATAAACATAAATGATGTCATCATTTAGTGTTTGGATATGTGTTTTATGGAGTCATTACTCACAGAGTAAACTTATCCCTTACTTTTATTGGGATCTAACTACCAGCCATAGTTGTAAATCAATTAGATTCTAAATAATAACTTACTGAATTCCTGTGTTAACATTTAGTGGTTGTTAAGTAGTTTACATCCTGTGCTATCACAGTGATTCAAAATGATTAAGCAGTGCCCCTGCCCTTGAGGAACTTGCAGTCTTTAAATGCCACAGCACTGTAAATAAGCCAATTACTTTTCCAAAGCAGGCTTAATTAATATGAGACCCCTGGGAAATTGTCAACAATAAATATGAGTTTGCCAACAAGCAGAAATTATTTAACATACAGTATCCTTCCTTTGGACATGCCAGTCACCAAGATCATTATTAAATTATTAGATACTATTTGGAGTTGGCAGAAATCCAATAGCCCAAATTATTTCCAATGTGGCTTTTGTAGCTAATGACCTGATTTAAAAATTTCTAATTGGTTCCAAAGTACACGTGAAGTAAAATGCTTAGTGTTAGGATGTGCCCGAATGCCTAAATATATTTAGCAGCACTGTATTTTGCTTATTAGTTTTCTCACTTTTCAAAAATCAACATGGCAAAGTTTGCCTTAAGCATTCTCTCTGTGTTTTCCTCCTTTTACATGCCCAGTTCTCCAATTCTGTGTGTTATTTGGAGGAATAAAAGCAAATAAGAGAAGTCATTCATATGGTGATAAGAGTTCTAGGGTGTTATATTTAAAAAGGTATGGAGTAAGGATCCCACTTTATAAGTATGGCAAGGGGTTAGGGAGCGAGAAGGCCTCCCTGGCACAATGCAAGTCATATACATGGAGAGGATAAAATACTGTGTGTTATTACTGCATTTAATGTACAGGTAGACTTTGCATGAGAAAATATTTGCATTATTATTATTTTAACTATCAATAATGTAGCAGATTTAAAATTAAACTTGGCAATCAATAGCTGAGTTTGAGATTTCTTATGTCACCAAGTGTTGGAAGTAAGTTGAACATCAGAAGTCGTTAAGGAAAACTTCATCAGTTGTGTCCAGATTTCCAGAATAGAGAAAAAATTATGTGTAGTATAGTAAAATTATTCATAGTAAAGTAAATTATTTTTTTCTCTTTGAGGTTAAAGCCATAATTGCTATTCTATTTATATGCATTTAAAGATTGGGGTTTAAGCAAATCATGGATGAGGTCCATCTCTCTTATGCTACTACCAATAAGATACAGAATAAACTTAAAGTTTAAAAAAGTGACTTTTAAATTAATTTGAACATAAAAATAAGCTTTGAAATTTCATTATTCTATCCATTATATTTTTAGTAATGTTGGTAAAACATTCCTCATAGGCTAAGTTTTCCTTGATAGTGATAATAGTGATGCTTTATACATTTATATAATCTATCTTACCTATTTTCACATTCCCATGAGAGTAACATATTCTTTTAAATCAAATAATATTTTTAGGTCTCATACATTCTGCAATATTTTGATAAAAAATAGAGGTTAAACTAGAAATATTAATGAAAATGCAAGCACCTAAAATTTGGGGGCATCCCCCAATTAGTTCACTGTAACCAGAATATTAGAACCTAAGCTTGATTTTATCAAATATGACAAAACTATTTGTCTTCCTCTTAGGGAGAATCAAGGCTTATGTAAGTCAGTTTATTGAGCTAAACAGATATTAAAATATGTTTCTACTTTATATTACTTTCTAAGTAAATTGATTCGTACAGAATATTTGGTGGAAAAACAAAATTGAAATATTTTCTGTAAAGATATGGACTATTTTAAAATCAATATCCCACCTGGGAAGATCTGCTACTTGACTAGTATAATTAAATCTTACATTTGGGGGAATATTTGGATACTAACAAGTATTTTATATCTGTTATTACATTTAATCACCATAGCTTAGACCCGTGGTCGGCAAACTGCGGCTCGCGAGCCACATGCGGCTCTTTGGCCCCTTGAGTGTGGCTCTTCCTAAGCCTTAGGAGTACGCTAATTAAGTTAATAACAATGTACCTACCTATATAGTTTAAGTTTAAAAAATTTGGCTCTCAAAAGAAATTTCAATCATTGTACTGTTGATATTTGGCTCTGTTGACTAATGAGTTTGCTTACCACTGGCTTAGACTATGAAGTTAGACTGGTGCCTGTCTCTGCCCCCAATTCACCAACATTTAACAGATGGTAAAATGAGCCTAGGTTGCTAAATGACTTTCTTAGATTCAGGTGCAGATTGCTAGTGTCAAGCCTTGGCATTTGACTCCAGGTCTATAACTATTTCTACCAGATCATAGATCAGAGAATATGTAAGTTTTAGGAACAGCTAAAACCTTTAAAAAATGGAAACTGATTATGTCACTCTGTACAATGCTTATTTCTTTTAGATCTTTGTCAAGACTACATCATGAATGTATCCATATGATTACTAACTATAGAGCATAGTTTCATTTGTGTATAGCAGCTGATTTCAAAGCTAAATTTGCAGAAAATCTTTTCCAAGTCACCAGGACTACAACCTCAACAATAATATCAAAAAGTTGTAACTTCCTTCCTCCAATTTAATTTGCAGGGCTCATTAACTTCAAAGTCTAAAATGAATTAATTGTACTGTAGCACTTTAAATATAAGCCAAAATTAATGACAACTGCTTGATTGGACACTGGAAGTTATTTACAGACCACTGCATTTTTTCATGTAATGTATTATGATTGTACCTCTCATGTACTCAGAATACACGAAAATAATATGTTATTGATATTGAGTTATACCATATGCACCTATTTTCTACCTTGAATTTATCAGTTCATATATAAATAAATAAAATATAGAAAACATAAAATTTATGAACTCCCCACATTTCATCAATGTCAAATAAGAAAGGTAGCAAAATGAATTGTTATCATTATTGGCCAACTTTGTGAGAAGCCATATTATGCTTAGGGGATTTATTAATAGGCATTTGACAATGAGAGTGATCTAAAATGATTAAACTAGTTTCCACAGTAAGAAATGAAAATAATGGCAAAGGTCAAACGATGTAAAAACCAAAGGGTACATAAAGAAAATAGAAGCTCTCAGAATCTTATTGCTGGTAGGAACTGTAATGCTCTTCTCCCTCATCTATAAAGCAATGGACCATCTTTAAGGATGACATCTCCTCTGCTGGAATTTGTCTAGAAAAATAAGTTCCTTTCCTCAGGAGACTACTTGTGCCCTTGTTATATAGCTGTAGTTATTCACAAGTCTCTTCTTATGTGGATCGAAAAGTACTTTCTTTAGAAATTCTGGAGGAAACACTGACCTAAAGCCTCTTTCATTGTGAAGTCTTCATATAATAATAACCTTCCTGACAATATTCTTCCTTCGCCGGCTTCTCTTCTCCAGGAAAATTGTTCTCAATTTTTCAACCATTGACTTAAAAGCATAATTCCAAGATTGCATTCACTTTATTTTCCTTTTATGAAATAAACATTTTTTGACATTTTCTAATGTTACCTAGTACTTTAAAGGTGTTCTGAAGAAAGGGGTAGCTTTAGCTCTTTTAGTAATAGAAAAACCAAAAGTATATAAAAATGCACATCTAATAGGACAGACAAATGGAGAATGCTAAAATATTCTTTCATATTTTATTTTTTTATTCCAAGTCAGAACTTTATATTATTATTTACTTTTTTCTGGTCAATCATTATAGCTTAAATATAACTTATTTTCATATCCCAAATATTAGCTGTTTTCCCAAGCTTTATTCATTTGTGAATTTAAAAAAAAGTGACATTTGAAACCTCATTTAAATTAATGATTATCATGATATGTTGCACAGAGACCAACCCAAAACCTTTCAGAACCTTCCATTTGTGCAAACAAGGATGGACTTTGAGGGCATTATGCTAAGTCAGACCCAGAAGAATAAATACTATATGATCTTACTTACATGTGGAATCTAAAAAAAACAAACTCATAGATCCAGAGAACAGCTTCGTGGTTGTCAGAAGTGGAGATCAGGGGTGGGGGAAATGGATGAAAGTGATGAAAAATAATAAGATGAGTCGATCCTGGAGATGTCAGGTGCAGCATAGTCACTATAGTTAACGATACTGTATTGTATACTTGAAAGTTGCTAAGAGAGTAAATCTTAAAAGTTCTCATAACAAGAAAATGTGTAAATGTATGATGGGACTGATGTTAACTAACTTGTAATTGTTTTGCTATATTTGTATATATACACATGTGTAAATCGTTCTGTTGTACCTAGTACAGTGTTTTATGTCGAGTCTATCTCAATAAAACTGGAAGAAAAAAGAACCTTCCAATGAGGAGAAGAAAGGGGGGGGGATTCAAGTAGGGTTTAAGAGATGATACAAAGGATACAAAGTCAAAAGAACCACAACAGGGGCAGTGTGAACAAATAGTTGGTGTAAGTATTACAGAAAAGGGCAGAGTCTCCTGTGCTAAATTAGTTAAATAGGCAGGAGATCATAGTGGGTAACTGTGTGGGCCCTAAAGCTGAAATGTCTGAGTTTGATTTCTGATTTCACAAAATAATAGGTGTGACTTTGTGTAAGATATTTAATTCCTGGGTCTCTGTTCCTGACTTTTAAAATGGGAATAGTAAGTGTGCCCCATAAGAATGATCACAAGGCTGAGCTGATTCCAAAGGGCTTTATTTATTTATTCATTTCAACAATAAAGATTTATTTTTAAAAAATTAATGTTTTGGGTTTCTTCAGATAAATTTCAGGAAGTGGAATCTTGGGTCATAATGCAGTTCCATTTTTAATTTTTTGAGCTAACTCCATACAGCTTTTCAAAATGGCTGCATTAATCTGCATACCCTCCAACTGTGCATGAGGGTTCTCCTTTATCCACACCTTCACCAGAATTTGTCTTTTGTTTACTTATTGATGGTAGCCATTGTGACAGGGGTGAGGGGATATCCCTTTGTGGTTTTACTTTACATTTCTCTAATGATTAGTGATGTTAAGGATCTTTTCATATGTCTAACGGCCATGTTTATCCTCTTTGGAGAGGTGTCTGTTCAGGTCCTTTGCTTATTTCTTAATTGGATTATTTGAAATTTGGTGTTGAGTTTTATAAGTCCTTTACAAATTTTGGATATTGTGGATACATCTGGTAAGAGATTCTAAGGGCTTTAGAACACTGCCTGATATATGGGTAGTTTTCTATTAAATGTTAGCTAAATCATCATCGAAGGAAAGCATCTCTTCTGAATTAACAGAATCTCCTCTTCTCTCATTTCTCAGAGCAGAGTTGAGACAGAGTAGAGACAGGAAGCCATAAAAGGAGACATTGCTGACAAGGGAACCTTTGACTGTTTTGCTCAGGTCCTGAGGAAATGAGAGCCTGCATGACCCAGGTCGGGGGTTGGCATTTGCTTATCTAAGCCAAGGCCAACTCTGTAGAAGCTATAATTAAATTTGAGGGATATTTACAGCAAAATCACACACAGTCTTTCCTATTCAAAGGCAGGCATCACTCAGAATGTCTGTAGTAATCACTAGCCACATACCTGTGGGAACTGGTTAACTTTGGAGTGGCTTGGAGATATTGTTTCTCTCCACCGTGCCTTCCCTGGGATGACTAGAAAATGTATGGGCCATTATGTAGCTGTTCAGAGAGCGAGCCAGCCAGGAAGCTGCTCTTCTGCAGGGTCGAGCGTGGGGGTGAGGAACATGAATTTGACTTGTTTTGAGGGACTGAGTCTTTCGTAAAATTTATTTTCTCAGCAGTTTCACTGATGCCATAATAGATAGTGAAAGATATAAAGGGATACCATTGTGAAAAGTTATTTTACCATGTAGGAAACTTGCAAGAGGATTTATATTTCAGAATGACAGTGACCTAAAGCTCACATCAAAAAATGTCTTGAAGAAAAAAGGTCCAGAATGGTAGCCTATGAAACTATATTACTCAGAATCTTACCCAACTGAATAAAAGCTTTTAAACACCTGGGACATTTACTCCTCAGTAGGACTGCCTACAGAGAACAAGTTGCTAAAGTGCTATAGATGAAGACATTCATTTCAGGCTAACAAAATCTCCCTATTAAAAAAAAGAATTGCACGTTATACTACTATTCCTTTTCAGCAATGCAAGCCATTTAATGGTTATGTTTATTAAGGTCATAAATTATGCCTTTAGCTTATGCACTTTATAGTATTTTAGCATCAAAAACTAGTGTCATAGAGGTTTGTCTGGTTATGAGACATTCAAATGTTCCTATTTTATATGAAAAACCAAACATTTCAAGCATTTAGAGGTATACTTTTGAAAAGTCATCCTACATAATAACAATCTTTGAGTAATTCTACATTTTGTTGTACTACTGCATTAGGTTACTTTTACTTTTAGAGTCATTTCTTTAAAAATTCAGAACAAATTTACCTCCTAAATATTAATTTATATTTTATTATTTTATAAAGTTATGATTAAAGTTAAATACCTTAAATGTAGAATAACTTATAACTATGCATTGTCAAAACAAACAGTTAATGGACTTTTTCTTTCTTAAATGTTTTGCAGTTTGCAGTTTGTTAAGTAGACTTGCAGGTGTGGGTTTCTCTGTTACAAGATCTGTATAATGCACCCTGTGCCAGTCACCAAAGTCAAATCTTCTCCCATCACCATATACTATTAGGACCCCCTTCACCCCCTACCCCCTTCCCTCTGGCAACCACCACACTGCTGTTTGTGTTCACAAGTTTCATTATTTATAGCCCACATATGAGAGAAATCATATGGTTCTTAGCTTTTTCTGTCTAACTTATTTCACTTAGCATAATATTCTCAAGATCCATCAATGTTGTTGCACATGGCAATATTTCATCCTTTCTTATGGCTGAGTCGTACTCCATTGTGTATATGTGCCACATCTTCTTTATCCAGTCCTCTATTGCAGGACACTTTGGTTGTTTCCATGTCTTGGCCACTGTGAATAATGCTCCAGTGAGCATAGGGGTGCATATACCTTTGCAAATAAATGATATTGAGTTTTTTGGGTATATACCAAGGAGATGGATTGCTGGGTCATATGGTAGCTCTATTCTTTATTTTTTGAGGACTCACCAGAACTTTCTTTAAGCATTTTTGGTACTTTGGGCTTAGGTAAAAGTAAAGAGCAGTGTGAGTAAACAAATCATCCCACAGTGCTTATATCATCTCCTGCCCTCACTTCTTACTAATACATGGCTAAGAGCAAACTCTCAAACCTTCTTAGTTAGTTAGTCTAGGTCTTTTATAATTTAAACAGGACACCAGGTGAATCCAGACTAGTTTACTCTAACAACTTAATTAAATATTGAAGAAAGCAATTAGTGCATGCAGTGGTACGGGGAAAGCAATTGCAGGGAGTCGGCCAGAGAAGGTAGTTGGTCTAAATTAAGTATTGGAAACAGCCTTGGTTTCTGTTTCCCTGACACATAGACCGGCCATTTAACTTGCCCAGAAGTAAATTTTGAGAAATTATGGGAGGAAGTCGAGGTAGGATGCAGAAGGAAAAAAAGCAGGGATTTTAATATATATATATATATATATATATATATATATATATGTATGTATGTATATATATATATATATATATATATATATATATATATATATATATATGTATATATATCCTATCTAATAAAAGAGAAACATGGTAATTGGCGTATGACCGATACCCTTTTCATTGGCTAATCAGCGAGATATGCAAATTAACTGTCAGCCAAGATGGCGGCCGGCAGCCAGGCAGCTTGAAACTAACATGAGGCTTGGTTGCCTCAGTGACGGAGGAAACCAACGTTCCCCGCCTGCGGCTGCAGGCCTCTGAGCTGGCAGTTTAAGAAACATTGTAACAAATACGCCCAACTTCAGCCAGCAGATTGGCAACATTGTAAGCAAAGGCCAGAAACCTACTTTCAGCCAGAGGCCTAAGAGCTGGAGCCAAGCCTCAAGCTAAAGCTGGCCCAGAATTAAAAAAAAAAAAAGGAAAAAAAGGAAAAAAGGAGCGTTTGGGAGTTCAGTCACCCCCAGCCTGAAAACAGCCCTCAGCCCCTCACCCAGGCTGGCCAGGCACCCCAGTGGGGACCCCCACCCTGATCCAGGACACCCTTCAGGGCAAACCAGCCGGCCCCACCCATGCACCAGGCCTCTACCCTATATAGTAAAAGAGTAATATGCCTCCCGGCACCGGGATCAGCAGAGCCGTGAGGCCTCCCGGCACTGGAATCAGCGTGACAGGGGGCAGCACCCAAACCCCCTGATCGCCCTGCGGCTCTGTGTGTGACAGGGGGCGGGGCCACAACCTCCCTATCCACCCTGCTCTGTGCCTGACAGGGGGGAGCTCCCCCTCCCCCCACGGGCCCTGCTCTGTGTGTGACGGGGTAGAGCCATAACCTCCCCATCAGCCCTGCCATGAGTGTGAGAGTGGCGGCGCCCCAATCCCCTGATCCGCCCTGCTCTGTGGGTGATAGAGGGCAGCACCCCAACCCCCTGATGGGCCCTGCTCTGTGCGTGACAGGGTACAGAGCCCCAACCCCCCTGATGGGCCCTGCTCTGTGTGTGACGGGGGTTGCTCCACAACCTCCCCATCGACCCTGCCTTGAGTGTGACAGGGGGTGGCGCCCCAACTCCCCAATCGGCCCTGCTCTGAGCCCGACCAGGGGCTGCACCTAGGGATTGGGCCTGCCCTCTGCCACCCGGGAGCAGGCCTAAGCCAGCAGGTCGTTATCTCCCGAGGGGTCCCAGACTGCTAGAGGGCACAGGCCAGGCTGAGGGACCACCCTCCCCCCCCGAGTGCACAAATTTTTGTGCACTGGGCCTCTAGTATATATATATATATATTCATACATATTTATAGTAAGCATAGAACTTGCAAATAAAATGGAAGCTGATCTTCAGCCTTAGTATTTCTCAGTGTGGAGTGAGGACTTACAGCTGTTAAGGCTGCTCATCCTTGACTTATCATACGCAGTCAATTGAGAAGTGACTAATAGAATTTTAACCGAGCTGTCAGATCTGACATCATATGATCGGTTCTTCATTTGTACTTTCATATTATCCATTCTCAGTTTCTAAAAACAAATAACAAGAACCCTGAACTTTTTGCATAATTTCTCACATTTCAGATCTGATACCCTTTTCTGTAACTCATGACTCTTTTATCTTTTTTTTTTCTTTGACAACATAAGATCCTTGGGTAACGTTTGGGAGATTTGCATTAGGGTGTGACTGCATATGCTGTCCCAAAGACAAAATTGTTCATAAGAATTTGCTGCAGATGACCATTTCTAGAATATGTCAATATATTAATATTAATAAATGTTTAAAGTGATGTGCTTCTGGCCTCTCTTAAGTGACCTTTTGCTTAATTTGTGGTTAAACAAAACATGTGCTCCATTTTAGGCTCCATTGCAGTGGAAGCATTTTCAGAACATGGGCCCTGGATTTCAAATTTGTTTTTGGGATATTAGAACTTTGCTACCCACAGTGTGGTCTGCGAAGCAGCAGCACTGGCATCCCCTGGCAGCTGAAAGAAATGCAGAATTTCAGCTTCAACCAAGAGCTACTAAACCAAAATTTGTACTTCAAGTAGATCCCTGGGTGATTCACCTGTTCATTCAAGTTTAGGCAGCATTGTCTTAGGATATATAGTAGGACACTGAATGTGCTGTTGACCAAATGCTTAATATGAAATGTGGGGAAATGTTCATGAGAGACATGATCCATGAAAATGAGAACAGAGCAGCAAAATGGTGAAATATGTTGAATACCATCAAAGAAAATGGAATCCTTCCTGCACTCCAGCATAAAATGCTACATAATAAAAGGGTAATATGCAAATAGACCAAACGGCAGAACAACCAAACAACCAATTAAAGCATAATATGCTAATGATATGCTAAGGCTGCTCAACAGCTAACTATGATGTGCACTGACCACCAGGGGGAAGACAGTCAACTGGTCAACCATTCACTTGGTGTGCACTGACCACCAGGGAGCAGATGCTCCGACAGGTAGGTTAACTTCCTGCTGGGGTCCTGCTGATCGGGACTGAGCGAGATGGGCCGGACATGCCCTGGAGCCCTCCTGCAGTCCCTCTCCAGCCCAATCGTGCACTGGTGGGGTCCCTTAGGCTGGCCTGTGCCCTCTAGCAATCTGAAACCCTTCAGGGGATGTCAGAGAGCAGGTTTCAGCCTGATCCCACAGGCCACTTCCCTTGGGAGGGTGCCAGATGCAGGGCTCATGGCTGGCAAGCGCTGCTGTGGCAGCGCGAGCCTCTCCTGATCAAGACTGATTGGGAGCAAGCTTGCAGCAGGCAGAGTGGGGCCGGGATGAGTGGAAGCGGCAGGTAGGAGCTGCAGGCAGCGTTGGACTGCGCTTTTGGCTCGATCCCTGCAGGCCACCCAGAGGGACCCCACCCGTGCACAAATTCGTGCACCGGGCCTCCAGTATAAAAATGTTATGCTATGCTGGGGTCACTTTTTATCGTATTTATATGTTAGGAAGCTTTTAGGTATCTATTGTTTAAAATAAAACACTCTAATAAAACAGCATTTCCATAACAACTTTACATATAAATGAGGCATTCTTAATGAAATTCTGCAGCTTACTCTTTCTATCTTAAATACTGTGCTATTTTACCTTAATTGTGGTCATTAATCAACTTCATCAGAGAAGACCATAAGAAGAACATAAGTGAAGTCGAAAGGAAATGCTGCAGTAAAGAATTTCTATTTCCCCAAACTGACAGATACAGGATGGGGAAAAAGTAGGTGTATAGTTGTGCATATGGAAAATAATACAATAATTAATAAATGATTATATAAGAATAAACTCTATTTCATGTACTCACAACTATAAACCTACTTTTGACCCACCATGTATATATAGTTTTGCTTGCAGAATGTCATTTCTATTTTACCAAATATGTGTGTGTGAGTGTGTGTGTCTGTGTGTGTGTGCTTAAACATACGTGCACACAGTCTGTAAAGGTCCATCTTCAATAGGGTTTCATCCACTTACATGTGGTAAAGGTATTGAACTAATGAAGGACTGTTTAAAATGTACTTACAGAATAAATAAGAATTACCCTTAAAAATGTGCTTTTGGGAATAATTAATTTTCATGTACCTGTTCAAAGTTATGTAGCAAAGGCCAACTTCAAAAGCCACATGATGCATTTAGGGTGAGATTAAAAACTGGGTCAGTTCTGTTACCCGATGTCTGATTTTCCATTCTGCGCATTTCTGTTGACCTTTTCCGTCCCTCATCCTTCCTGTTTCAGGTCCAGTTGACCATTTTTCTGTTCATTACCATGAGCGTAAAAGGTCAGGAAGGGCAGATGCAACAAGAACACACCAGTGGTTTTCTTTATAAATATATCTGACAAAAAAGATTTGGTGGAAGAGGTGAGACTCACTAAAATTATGCTACAATGCTATTTACTGTAGATCAAAATTTACTGTAAAGCTGACCGGCCTTGGAGTTCCTCAGGCAGAATAAAGTGAGGCAGTAAAATAGCCAACCTGGGCATTTGGTTGATATATGAGTTCCATTTATTTTTCCATCTTTTATCATCCTCAACATGGATAATCAGAAAATTCCTTTTATTGTTGTTCTTTTGCTCTGGTTTTTTCCCCCAAGCCAAGAAATTTTGAAGAGGGTATTGCAATTTTATGAATCATAAGAATTGCCCATCAATGTAAGGAATTTCTCCCTAGAATCTAAATAACAATTATGACCAGTTCATCACTTTTTCAGCCCATTCAGATATCATTTAGTGGATTAATTTCATTTGCATTATTAATACTGTTACAATTCTGTGTGTTAATGTTTGTGCGTTTCAGTCTCAATCTCATTTTTTTCTGTATTCTCTTTTTTATTCAGCATCAACATCTAAATCCAGCAGTATGCTGGGAAAAGAGTAGCTGCTTTATAAAATTTTGAGAAGAGTAGCTACTGCCAATAGATGATGTCCATGAGGAAAGATAAACTTCTTTTGCTGATTCACTATTTAGCAAATACTGTTTATTTAGCGGTTGTTTTAATTGTCCGCATAAACTGGAGGAATTCAGCTCTGTTTAAAACAGGAGAGCCGAGGTGTTATTTAATGAACTGGAGCAGTTACATGAGCGCACTCGAAGGCCCTGTAGTGCTTTCGTACAGTCTCCCAGGGAGAGTCTGGCTAAGTGTTTACTGCTGGCACATTGAACTCAAACTTAAACCTGGCTAAGGCTCTGGCTTTTAAAATATGCAATTGAATCATAAGTGGTATCAGTTCTTCCTGTTAGGGATTTGTTTTGCTTCAAAGATCCTGACTTGCCCTGTGTTAGCTCTAGCATGAAGAGGGTATATGAGTGGCAGATGTTAAGTTGTAAAATCTGTGTCTGAAAAACAGAAAGGCAGATAATTGTACCATATGGTATTTGAACCTGTGATGTTGGCATCCTTCATGCTGGGCTCCAATCTGCCAAGAAAACCAGACCCTGAAGCTTTGCCAAGTAGCAGAAGTAGCAGCACTTTACCAAGAAGAGATAGCAACTGGTATGTGGCGGGTCTGCTTGATCTAGAAGATGCCCCACCACGCAGAAATAAACCCGTGGTGAGAGACTCATTTAACTGATTAAAGGAATGGTTTAGTGCTATGGTTCCATTGGTTGATCATCAGAAAACTTTGGCTTTGCCTTAGCAATGCATGCCATTGGAAACTTGTTTGTATTTACTGAGAACAACCTAGATAACACCATGAGTAAGTATTGTGTCTTCAAGGCAAAGCATGTGGGAACCATGTGCATAGTGAGAATGTGATGGAAATAGACCATTTTAAGTACAACTGATTGTAGAAGTTGTGTTCTGTAAAGTGCATTTCACCTGTTGTTAAAAATTGGGTATTCCCCTTGACCATAAGAGCTGTTTAAGTATCGGGTTAGCATGGTTTTACAACCTTGACTTTTAACATTATTTTCTTCCCTCTTCCTCAAGATCCTTCTGTAATCTACTTCAGAAAGAGAGAGAGGGGGAGAGAGAGAGAGAGAGAGAGAGAGAGAGAGAGAGAGAGAGAGAGACAGAGAGAGAGAGAGAGAGAGAGCAGACAGATAGAAGGAGACATATAATTAGGCTTTATTGCCTTGTTTGTTTCTTTGGTACACACGATTGAGATTGTAGTACAATGGATATAGCAGCATATCAAATTATAGCAGGTTTTAAGATATGAGACCTAAATTCAAATAATAAGATTATAACTCTGTGACCTTGAAGAAGGTATTTATCCTCTGCAATCTTCAATTCCCTCAACTATATAATAGCAATTATAATACCTAATTCAGAATGTTCTTGTAAGGATTTAATAAGATAATGGGTATTATATATGCTTACCACAGAGCCTGGAACATAAAAAGTACTCAATAATCAGCACTTATACTATTAATGCAATGCTACTTTTATAGAATTCAATAAAAACTTTGTTTTAATTAAAACTATCATAAAATAATTTTTAGAGTTAACATCATTTTGAATGTCATGAAAAAATTAAATATTTAAAAATATTTTTCATCAATAACATTTTAATTTTGGTCTGAAATATACAATGTATACACTCTGCAGATGACTCAAGGCTGTTATGTTTAAGAATGTCTGTACCAACCTCTGGCCTTTCAATTGAGCTGTTTAACATTCTATCTTTTTCTCAAGTACCAATTGATTTATACAAGCATCACCATGTCTCCCAACATGGTCCTTCCAGTGAAAGATGATTAACTACACTTGCACTACCCTGCCCCTCTCACTGGGAAACCATGTGTATGCTAATCAGGCTTTTCAAACATTGTTTATTTGTTTCACATACAACATAGAATTCTTTTTTTCAAAATGTGATGCAGTGCTTCAAGGCATATATTTACTCTTCTCTCTTCTCCAGTTTTCTGGTATCCATTCCTTCCAAGCAAATATCAGAGGGTTTTTTTTGTTTGTTGGTTGGTTTGTTTTTTCCCAAATGACATAAAAAAAAGAATAACTCCTATTAACTAACTTTTATTTTGGTAAATGCACCAATGGAATCAGAAAATATCATTCCACTCATTGTTTACATATATCACAGTTTATCCATGTTGTTTGACCAAGAGTCATGGAATAAATTTCTCTCTAAATCAGACATTTTTTGTTGTTGTTGTTTTTTAAGTCAGTAATATTGTCTTAGGTGAGTCCTACAAAATAAAATAAGCTCGTTCTCTACTTTGTATGGATTTGTTTTCATCTTGTCTAAAGTTTGGTGAAGAATTAATTGCATGAGAAATGAAGTTTATCACCAGGCCTGCATGGCTCAGTGCTTGAGTATCGACCTATAAACCAGGAGGTCACAGTTTGATTCCCAGTCAGGGCACATGCCTGGGTTGCAGGCTCAATCTCCAATGTGGGACATGCAGGAGACAGCCAATCAATGATTCTCTCTCATCATTGATGTTTCTATCTCCCTCTCCCTCCCCATTCCTCTCTGAAATCTATAAAACAAATGAAGCTTGTCATTTAGTATATCCTCAAAGTAGCTCTTCTTCTTTGTTCTGAGGACAGGAACTACAGAGACATGTGTTTACTAGTTTTGGTTTCTAACATACTTAGTTGTCAAATGTTGGCTTTGTTACCATTTTTTGAGGGAAAATTAAATAATACTTTTCAAGTGTTTTAGCAATAATTTACATACTTAGAATTCCTTTGACCTGTGACTTACATCAGTTGGGCAACATACCACCAAAGTCCTCTCTTTCATTAATCACCTGACATTATCCTTTCCTTGGTTTTTAGGTCTTATCCTGGGATCTGTATCTAATCATTTATTATTTTAGCCGATAGGGTAAGAGACTGAAAAAATAATCCTCTTCTTCCTTTACAGATTTCTCAAAAAAAAAAAAAAATCCCTCTTAAGAGTGGCAACAACAATGCCTCCATGTGCACAGCCTGGCTCAGAAGCAATTTCTAATACATTTGTGGAATCAAAGATCAGCTGACTCTCAGCTGTCCTGACATGTGGACGAGCCAGTAGGCTGCTCTTCCTCACTGCCCCTTGGTGGCAGTAAAACCCCCTTTCTCTGGGAGATGTGTGAATCATCTGAGCTTGGCTTGTCTTTTTCCATTAGGCACCAGTCTTTTAACGTGCTTCCTACCAGGGGTCATATCTGCTTCCAGTTGGGTATGCTTTCCACACAGCCCTGAGCCTCACACTGCAATCAGGAGCTGCCCCTGGGTTACAGTAAAGTAACCCCCCAGAAGGAGAGGAAAACACATTGCCTTTAGAGCTGAAGCACTTATCGTCTATCCTGTATTTCGGTATAAGATAGTCCCAGATGGAACATTGCACCTTCTGCTTCCTTAGTCATTTTATCTGCAAATTGGGTAAATCTTTTCCTTGCAGAGGAATTTTATGAAATGACTAGTGCATGTGTTTTACCTCTTGAGAATGCAATAGGATTTTTGCACATGGAAAAATAGGCATCTTCTTTCTGGTTCATTGATTTAATACATCACTATTTATTTAAAAAGAGTTGAGAGCCAACTTTAGAAATTAGCACAATTGCCACCAAGAAGTGTGCCATCGGTATCAATGAAGTGCCCCTTTCTCTGAAACAAAAATGCCTTTGTCTTTTCACTAAAATTTCTGTCTTTATAGTTAATACATTGTTTGTGTAAGAATCTTACTTAAATGCAAATACATTAACACCTAGAGCTTCAAGTTGGCTAGCAAAAAGGAGGAGTGTTTAAAAAAGCATACAGGTGGAAGAAGAGATAGAGAGAGTAGGGTAATCGAGCAAGCAAGTAGCATATG
Organism: Myotis daubentonii; assembly: GCF_963259705.1. NCBI lineage: Eukaryota > Metazoa > Chordata > Mammalia > Chiroptera > Vespertilionidae > Myotis > Myotis daubentonii. The sequence goes on from NC_081846.1 coordinate 71,960,386, forward strand.
ATGGATACATGCAGAGGGATAAAGGTGCATTTAAAACATCTAAATAACATCATTTTTTAAATCATCCAAGCTGAGTTTCATCCATTTGCAAGGTTTAATGAATGGCAGTGTTGCAATGGCAGTCACTCATAAAACAGTGATTTTATTTATTTTCTTATCAATTTGCCCTTAAATGGAAGTTCAGGAAGCAAGACAGTTCATGGGCCTGATAAAGTTTTTATTTCTAAAGCTATAGTTTAATAACAACAATACTTTTGCAATGTACATATGATGAATTTTATTTGCAAGTTCTGACTGTATTCTAAATGTTTAAAATTTCTGTGGAGGAGAATGTTATTATTTAACCTACATTTGTTCGATTCAGATGCTGATAGTCAATTAAATGGACTAAAAAATCACTTGATATATTCTAAAGTTAGCAGAAAACATACACAAACACACACAGAGATGAATGTATGCCTCTCCATTTTAACATAATTTTTCCTGATGTGATCTAGAAAGCTTTTAAGTAAAGGACTCTTAACTAACCAGCCACTTATTTATACTCTTAGTATGAGACACAATAGTGACTTTGGGTATAGCAGAATTGCTTTAATATGGCATAATCTTTCTTAGGAAACCAGGCGTGCTTTTCATATATTAAATGCATAAATAAAGCTCTATATGTTGGATGCAAGGAATTTTCGTACACTGAGATTTCTGAAGAGAAAGGGCTAATGATAAAGGATTTTTAAACCTTGGAACCAGTTGTCAAACTGAGAAATCTCCTTCCCTGGGGGTCTTGAAAAATAGGACAGATGTCACAGATGGCTTAAGGGTAGTGCAGCTGGACAAAATCATCACTTTTACATCTCTCTCCATTCTTGAGGCTTCGCAACATCCACTTGAAATATGTAAACACAGCCATTGCTAGAACCAGTTTTACACAGAAATTATTTCATCTGAGTGAGTTACTATTCGATTGAATGTACATGTCTCTTTAGAAATTGTTAGTCATGTCCCTGTATCCTCAAGTATAATCATCCAGATTAAGAAATGATTTAAATTAATATTGTGTTATTTAAAAGTTGAAACTCATAAATCCAATTTTAATTTTCAGTGAAATACTATAAATTTCTTTCACTTTTTTTTCCATTTAATTAAAATAGTTCGGTGAAATAGCTCACATGTAAAACTAAATTGTGCTTGAAAATAAGAACTGGGCCTTATAAAATAAAGACAGTCTAGGGAAGTTGTATTATGTTTGCAAATGTATTATGTGATCCAGTGTTATCTTTAATATTAATCAGGTACATGATATTAAGTCTCTTTATGTTACATACTAATTTTCCCAAACAACATGCAGTAATTAATGGGTTTCATATATTTCACAGTTTTCATAAGAGGCATACATTGATGTGATCATTTTGACTTCTCAGCTGTGAAAATTATAATAGATATTATAATGCAATATTCCCATATACTTAATTACATAATAATTATCTTTCCCTTTAAAAGATGATTGTCCATATTTCCAAGAAACTGCATCTGATTGTATGGAAATGATTCTTTCAAAAAGGATATAAACATAAAGATAGAAAAATCAAGCACTTGCAATTAAGTTAATGATGTTCCCAGAATCATAATGTATTACTTAGTTATAATATACTAAAATAATGTTTTTAACTTACTTAAGGAGAGTTAATTTTGAAGTTAATTTTTAGAAATTCTTAGAATTTATGGGATCTGCAATTGAGAAAATAGAAAATGTCCACAGGAGACAATATTCAAAAACTAAATATTGTAAGGTATTATGTCAATAGAAATAGTCTTTATGTTCCTGGGCATTTTTAAAAACCAGGACTAAGCTTTTCTAGAAGCTAAGTTTTAAATAAATTTTCAAATTATAACCAAATCTCAGTCTTTCTTTGTGAATTGACAGGTACAATCAAATGAAATCCCAAACTGCATAATTTATAATGTTTGAATTTTGAAAGCATTTCAAAATTCAGTATCTATTTATTTCCACCCTCTGCTTTATAGCGAAGGCTAAGAAAAGCAGATGAGCTTGCAGGCCAAGAACTTAGAGCCAAAGAAAAGCACAGTGTAACCAAGCAGCCCATCTTGATAAGATACAACTTAACATGAGCGATGTGATAGAGTTGATGTGATAGAGTTAAGGTGGAACGGTTAACTTTGGAGGATGAGGATTGATGCTGGTTCTGCTAAGATACAATGATATAGTGACAAGTGGAGATCTTTTACTATACCTGCCATTACAGAAGAAAAATGGCCACTCCTTCACAAAATGTACTATCTCAGTTTTCTTTCATCAGAAAAGATTTGATAAGCTTATGTCTGCCTTTACTACATCTTTACTGAACAAAGTAAGATATTTACTCTATGTGTAAAAAATAATTTAAACATTTAAAATGTACAGATGAATCACATTACCTTTGCCTTATCCTAGAAGGCTGGTTTGCAAAAAGTTTTAGTTTAAAAATTAATCCTAATTCAACTAATTGGGTAAGGCTTACAAAAATTAATAGATAATTATAGATAGATAGATAGATAGGTGGATATAGGCATATACATATACTATGCTCCTTTATTGATGGAGTTTTAAATTTCCCAATGAAGATTTTCTTTCTTCAGTGAATTACTATATGTCAAATTCTTCTACCTTTCTCAGGTCACCTAAAATTAGATTCTAGGGACTGGAAATATTTTCTGAGTAGGCATTCCTGAAAATGGAAGTGATATTTTCTCTAGGACTATGGTATTGTTAAAATTTTGAATTATTTCTAGTATTTTGAAATTTCTCACATGCTGCCTGCCCCTCTCCTAGATCCCCCCATGTCCACATGATTTAGCAATTAAAGAAGTAATTCCAGGTATATGAGGGAGCCTCCGACCCTGCTCCTTGATATGTTCCGATTATGATTTCTGATTTTCAAATGTTCTGAATGCCTAAACGTCTTCATGGGGTGATCATTTATGCAATATTGGCACGTTCTCAGGAATTCCTGCAAGCTCCATTATAACACGGTTCTCCATAGTACACAAGTAAAGGGTTAAAAGCAGTGAACAGATTGTATCATCTCTCCATTTACAGGATAGATTAAAGGAGCCCCATGAGAAAGTATAAGTCTTTGCTTCACAAATAATATTTGGGAATTAAGAGTGGATAGTTCCTCAAAGCAATAAATACTTTTATTGTCTGGCTTCTGGGAGATTTTAGTTGAAGCAGTCATTACTATTTCTCTACCCACCTCTATTTCCATTTTCAAGAAAGAACAACAAAATACTGGTTTGAGCTGAGTTTTCCAACTGAAGAGTCCTAGCACTGGTCAAAGGGGTTTAAGAAATTGATTCTCTAATTTTGAGGTTAATTCCTAAGACCTGGGCCAGCCTCTACAACTAATTTCTGCTATTTATTCAGTGTAACTTACAAATACCATCATTGCCTTATGTGCTTTAATATGAAGATTTGGGGAGGATGCCTTAAGGTACAATTCATGAAACCATGGCCCAGCTATCTTATTGGTTTATCCAGTGATGATGAAAACCAAGATGAAAGAATATTAAAGATGGCCCTGAGTAGTTTGGCTAAGTTGGTTGGGTGTCGTCCCATGCACCAAACAGTTGCCAGTTTGATTCCTGGTCAGGGCACATGCTGGGGTTGCAGGCTGGATCCCAGTAGGGGGCGTGCAGGAGGCACCCCTTGATGTTTTTTTCTCTTTCTCCCTCTCCCCTCGGTCTCTCTAAAATTAATTTTTAAAAATATTTAAAAAATACCAAAGATGGAAAAGACTATAGTGGTTAGTCCATAAAGAAACCAATTATCTGTTTTATTCTTTCAAACAAACTTCTCTTATTTCCCAAATTCTTAGCCCTGGAACAATTTAATAGATCTATAGTGCCCCTGAGAAATCCCAATATTTTTTCCTGTTTTCTCAAAAAATGTAAGTAGCTGAGCCTTTCTTCTGAAGACCAGATGTGCATTTCATTCCTTCTGTCATACTCATCACTTACCTGACAGTCTTAATGAAAAATCACACTTTTATTGGTGCCAACATATGTACCACTTTTTTTTTAAGTACTATTGAGCCACTTTTGTTCTCTAACCATAAAACCTCTAAAATTTCTCAGGTTTGTGAAGTATTCTTTGTGTGGGTTATCTTGTTTTGTTTTCAAAGATCTCAATATATCTGGCTTAAGTACTATTTGACATTTATGCAAAGATGAATGTTTTTAAAGTTTTAGGAATCAGCCAATAAATTTTAAGAAGTATTTTGTGAATATTGGTCATAGAAGTTTATACCTTGTCAAAACTAATTCATGTTGTTTAATTTTATTTTTAAAATGGATTAATGTTGCCCAGCCGGCATGGCTCAGTGGTTGAGCGTCAACTTATTAACCAGGAAATTATGGTTTGATTCCCGGTCAGGGCACAAGTCCAGGTTGATTCCCAGTATGGGGTGTGCAGCAGACAGCCGATCAATGATTTTCTCTTATCGTTGATGTTTCCATCTCTCTCCCTCTCCATTCCTCTCTGAAATCAATAAAAATATATTTAAAAATAAATAAATAAAATGGATTTATGTTAATCTTATAAATACAAGTTTCAGTAGCTAAAAATTCTCAGTGAAAACAGTGTCACATTTTGCCCTGGCTAGTGTGGGTCAGAGGTTAGAACATCATCCAAAGAGTGGTAGGTTCAATTCCCAGTCAGGGCACATACCCATATTGTGGGTTTGATCCTCTGGTCCGGTCAGGGCATGCTCATGATGTTTCCCTTTCACATTGATGTTTCTCTTTCTTTCCCTCCCTCTCCCTCCCTCTCTCTCTAAAATCTATAAATACATATCCTCAGGTGAGGATTAAAATGCAAAGAAAAGAGTTTCACTTTTCTTCTTATAAATTGGATTTAATTTGTGTTTTTGTAATTAGTCGTATATGGAAACAAATGATTATATTTTAAGATATTGATACTCAAGTTATAGAGACCTGTTACAGTAAAACGAGTTGTGCATGTGTGGAAGCAGGTGTTGGACAAAACTAGCAGCCTTTTATGGCAACAATTGTATCAATATAGATGAAACAATAGAGAGGTGTCTGTTAGTGGCAACGCTTCAGCTAGTGAAGCTCCTTCATAAAAATTGTTTACATCCTCAAACACAAAACGTTGAAAACTTTCTTACCATCAAACAAAATCACGTATACCTGTAATGCATATTTGATAAGGCATTTCAAAAAAAGACATCTTACTTTTCGCAATTCCAGCTTATATTATTTTTCTTGTGTAGTACTTTTGTATTTCTTTTTTCTTCATTTTCTAATTATTCTGAAATTCTCATAACTTTGCATATCCTAGATAGTATGATAGATAGGTCTTTTTATTACTTCTGAGCTGTTTTTTTTTTTTCTTTTTTCTTTTGGGGCTTGCAACAGAAAAAAAAAAAACACAGTTATGAGATACAAGTGTTTACAAAAGACAACTCATCTTCTTGGAACATTCTTAATTTAACTATGATAATAACAAGCGCTTAGTGATTGCCAGGAAAAGTACTAAGAGCTTTTGATAGAATCCTTCCAACACCCTGCTGAAGCACAGAGAGGGTATATATGTTGCTCAAGTTACTCAGTTTGCAAGTGATGGGACCAGGAATTGGATCCAGGAATCTGGCTCCAGTCTGTTAATCACTCCAGGATACTGCATTTATTTACATGATTAACACATATTGAATTTGAATTCCTACTCTGAGCCTGCATCTCACAGTGCTCAGTGCTTTGCTATCAATAACTTTTGACATTCATAACAACCCCACAAAGTAGACTCAGTTGATAGTTCCATTTACATATGAGAAACCTAATGCTTAGTTGATTAAATTAATGGCCCATGGGTATTGCTACAACTGTATGCAGTTAAAGCTTAAATGGGTCTGACTATAGAATGAGCTGTTGCCATAATCAGTGTCAGATTAATGCATAATTGTAGTCATTTTGATATGACTGCACTTCGGATTTGAGAGAGCTGAGCAAGATTAAGGATCATTATGGGGAGTTTGGGGAGTGCCTACAGAAGAAGTATAGATAGGACTTGGGAATTAGACACAACAATAAACCTAAGACTTGGATGTTTGATGAAGATTTGGAATTGGCAACCTTCGAGGAAAGACTCTGTGTTCTGACTTTAGTTTGTCTTTAAAAGCACAAAGGGTGATTATACAAAACGCAGTTACCAACAGCAGGTGAACTCAGGAGTATGCCCTGCTCATCATTGCCTCCTCATTCTTCAGCAAATTCTATTGTGTTATAGTTGCTCAGTGATTTATTTAAACAAAATAATCCATATGTAAATAAGCATATAACTAGCTAGTCTTCATATTCCAGATGAAAAACAAAATCACATTTAGGTTGTCACAAATTCATTTAAATTCCACAAATTTGTTTTTGTTCATGTTACTTGATATAATTTTAACAAGACCCCTGTCAAGAAGTTGCCATTCTGTGTATTTCACAGTTTAGGGAATTGAGATTTACAGGATTTGAGTGCCTTGTACGCCTGTCTAAGGACAAGAGAACAATGACTCAACGCAACCCACAGGTTTCAATTCATGCTACTTTGAGGGTTGAAAGAATATTTGTGTTTTTAATACATTCTTTGAAAACAAAACTCAAATCTGTATTTCCTCTGCAGCTTTTTAAAATTAGGTTTTTAAGCACTTAGGCTAATGCCAATGCCTGTCAGAATTAGAGCTGTTCTCCAGTACTATTTCCATAGTTTTGTTTTGTAAATTAATTCTAGTAATTTTTTTGTTTTTAACAATTTTAGTGTTTTTTTAAAAAAAGCAAAGCTAATCAACATCAATCTGACCCTTTTTACATTGTTTTCAGGTCCCGAAGAAGTAGAAATCAAGTGCCCCCTGAATCACATCGCTTGCCCTGGTGCCCACAAATGTGTTCACTTGTCCCAGCTGTGCGACGGCGCCTTGGACTGCTCAGATGGGTACGATGAAGGAGCGCATTGCCGGGGTGAGTCCTTGTGCAATTGCAGTACTAAATTTTTCATAGTTTTAATGAAAGTTCAAAGAAAACCTGCCTTTTATTTTCAACCATAACCATATCAGTTATTGAGAAAGCATAACTGTTATTGCCAGACACACTCACTATGCATTTCAAAGCTGTATATATTGTGTTTTACTGAAAAGTGCCATTAGGGGCAAAACCACACTTAGACTTTGAAGTCGGGCTCTTAAATGATTATGTATTTCATGGAAAAGAATACTTTTGAGCAAAGGGCAGATAGGAAGTCTCTGTCACAATACAATGATACTGTAGCATGGTGCATGCTTCTTTCTCTGAACCTTTGCTTAAATAAAGAGTATTTGAAGCAAATCCTCTGCAACAAATGGATCACTAGCATGTGTTCATGGGATATTTTCCCTGAATATTATTTCTCTGAAGTTATACCAACTTTCTTGTAATTAAAAAATAAATAAACATCTAAGTTCTACAGCAGTAAAAGGTTTGTCGATACTAGTATATTAATGATAGGAGGGAGAAGTAATAAAAAATCTCAAAGTTAATGAAAAGTAATGCAAATTGCAAATGGCACATTCTAGTAACATTGGTTAGGGAGAGGGCATGCAATGTGAGAGGAGGAAAAGCAAAAGTCCCGGATTAAAGATCTGGAAACAGAATCAAGGTATTCATCAAGGGAATCAGGCCCCTAGAGGGAGCCAGGAAAGACATCACTGACACACAAGTCTCAACAGTTTCTCACTGGCTGGGGGTAACACAGAGGTTATCTATTGGAGCCCATGTCAAAGCGAAACCTGCCTTTCATGCTGAGGGGAGTCCAACGGTAAGGAAAAGAAGGACCTGGAGAAACCTGGAGAGGCACGCCTGGCTGTGGACAGATTCACACAAGCTAGTACTTGCTGCCGTGAAAAAAGGTCAGAGGTCACCAAAAGTTCCAATTTTTCAGCAGGACCTCCATTTCTGCGCGTGTTTAAAGTGTTCAAAGTCAGCTACTGCTTTTTAAAACATTGTACAGTCCACAATGTACAGGCCTGGCAGGTCTTACTGGCTACCAGTCCCCCAACTCTGGACTGAAGGAGACTGAATTCAAGATCAGGGAGGGAGAGCTGCATCGGTAAGAGAGTAAATATTGGAAAGGTATCCAATGTGCTGAGGATGCTGGGAGACCATAGATCCACTGGGGCACCCGGTCTTTTCCTCTTCCCAAAGGGACATCCAATTACTCTGTTCTGTGGACAGATTCATACTGAGAAGTTAAAGGCCTTCCTTCTTTGACCCAGTTTCCTTTCCTAGCCTTGTACTCTGACATAGTCCCATAAGGAGCCAGCAGATTCCTAGTTTCAGTTATGAACACATATGTAATAATAATTAATAAGATTTTATTTTTATTTAAAGGGTTTGTGACATCTATTCTTTTTTATAATTGTATATTAATAAGAATTATATTAACGGAAAGTAAAGTACTGAATTACAAAGTAATAGGTGTAAAAGAGTTTAATTTTATTTTCAGAAATTAATTGTATTTTCTAGAGCTTAATTCTATCTACTTCAGTTATAATCCCAGCTTCTTATTATATTAAAAAAAAAATATTTCAGGCAGACATGTGTGACTAAGTGTCTAACAGTGAAATCATGACATTGCCAAATACCCCCCTGGAGGTGGTTACACAAATTTGAATATCTTAAACATGTTCAGTGCTGTGGATTATACGGAAATATATCTGAGTTCTCTAATGAAATCTATGGTTGTTATCTAATCAATCTACTTAGATATCTCTAATAAATGACATGCTAATGGTAAACCAGGGAATTCAACAAAAATATAATGCATTTGAACGGAAATTAAATGATATCAAATTTATCTTGATTTTTGAAAAGATCAGCATATACTCCAAACTGAGAAAGAATTAGAGTAGATGCTGTAGTTGTTTATATTTCAAACTTTTTTCCTCTTCCAATTTACATTTTGTAATTGTTCCAAGTTTCCTATCTTTATCACAAATGACAGTCTTTTTCTTTTATAATTTACCACTAGGAATCTGACTATACTAGTACTACTCTTGCCTTTAAAGTCAGCTAATTTATTCACCAAATAAAGTGTTTTGAAACACCTAAATAATATGTTATAAACTGTGACGAACTTAAAAATAACAAGAATAGTGTAAAAAAAAAGAAAAAAGAAAAGAAATAACATAAAGTATATTTGGATTTCTACATGTATTTACCAAAGGATTTTTCACCTAATTCTTGGGACTGGTACAATTAGAGTGGTAAAATCCAGATTACTGAATAGATATAGTCATTTCAGACTTAGTGGTTTAATGAACTATTTCTGCATTGAGGAAAGAAAATTAGAAATATGTTTGCTTCCTGGCATGAAAGAGTGCTCCTAACACTTGGACAAAAAATGAAAAAAAAAATATTTTTGGCCACCACCAGATTTATCACATGTATATGGTTTGTGTTTAAATGAAGGAAGATGACTGATTATAGACAAAAGTATATCATAGGATTTGAATCCACTTTCCCACCTGCAATTTTCCTTCTAATTTTGGATCACTCCTAATGAAAAAATGTTGTTGTTGTTGTTTTAAACATAATTAGGCATGAGCCTATCAAGTTTCTGAGGAACTTTCTCACCTACTATCTATAATAATAAAAGAATAATGTGCTAATTAGACCAGACAGCCGAACGACCTTCCAGCCATCATTCTGGATGTCCTTTGGATGAATCCGAGGCAGCAGGGGCCAAGGCAGAGGCAGTTAGTGGCAATCAGGCAGGCAGACAGAGTAGTTAGGGGTGATCAGGCAGGCAGGCAGAGTGATTAGGAGGCGATTAGGCAGGTGAGCAGTTAGGAGCCAGTAGTCCTGAATTGTGAGAGGGTGCAGGCCTAACTGAGTGACCCCTCCCCTCCCGTGAATGAATTTCATGCACCAGGCCTCTAATAGACATCTAATAAAGAAACAAAATAGATTAATTCAAACGGTGCATCAATCTTTAGAAATGTGTTTCCTTTGCAGAATCTTTCTGTCTGAATCACTTTTCTTTCCATTGCTTCCTTTTTATTTTGTTCTAAATACAGACTCTAAGTTATTATACATGAAGTCTAAGATATGATTCAAAGATTGACATATTTTTCTAATAAAGGATTTACATTTTCTTGTATCTCTTTATCCTTTAAGAAAATTAATAAGGAGAAATGTTTAACATTGTGGAGGTGATATTCTAGTCTTGGGAATGCTTTCTTAGCAACAGAATTGTTTTCTGAATGTTTCCTAGAAAAATCAATTTCTCCCTGGTGAAAGTAATAAAATATATCTATTATTAATGATTTTCTATAGCACTGATATTTTAATCTCCATAATTTAACTCCACTTGAGGAAAAAAAATTGATTTTTTTATATGGGTATACGTATATATAGGAATGTGCTTATAAAATTTTTACAATAAGAATGTTCAAAATCACCATATTATATTTTAGAAAATTGTATCGCTTCCTACACTGTATTTTATATTGGTTGTAATATCACTATATCTAAATTTCATGAGCAATGAAAACACATTTTATGCAGCACAAAGTTCCTTAACACAGAATAGTTCCACAAAAATTCTTACATCCATACAAAGAATGCTGAACAAATTCAACTAACAGAGACTAGATTGACTGAGATGTATCAAGACGCTATTTTAAAAGTTTATATTTGTAAGATAATTCATTATGTCAGCATGTAAAGTGGCTGTGAGCAAGAGAATCCCTTTTTTTATTCACAACCTTACTTTGATCCATTTGTAGTAGAAAATGGTCCTGCAAGGGAACGCCAGTCTCTAGTATTGTCTGCTAAAAAAATATGGGGACTCTTAGGGTGCCTGCAAAAGGGATTCTATCTCCTGTCTCTAGAAACAATGATTGCACAATCTTATGTGATTAATTTCCAGCAATAATACCAAAGTCCTTGTGAATATAAATGGATAACATGTGTGAAGAGTTCCCTAAGACTGATCAGGGAATAGCACTTTCTGACATCTGAGAAGCTTACTACCCATGTGCACAGATATACACAAGCATACATAGATACTGGTCTTTTATGATTTCTCTCTTTTCTATTCTGAGTCTATTCCTAAGTACTTCTGAGTGTATAATATATCTAACTGGTATATTTGATAAGAAACTTAAAGAAAAATAAGATTCTCAGATATGTCATCCAACTCCAGGAAATAATGGATAGTAAGAATTTTTAAAATTACACTTGATTATTTTACTTTACCTGCCAGTTGGGATATACATATTTATATGTTACCCGCATTCTACCACTAGCCTATAAAAAACATATTAATACGTGTCCCACACTCTACTACACTGGTAGAACGTATAAATACGTAAAACGTATAAATATGTTTCCTGCATACAATGTGTTAATGCTTCTCAGAAGCAAAGTCACAATTCCTAGAGAGAATAGATCTTCTGTAACTGTATCACCCCTTTGCAAGGCTATTACAGATATTGTTTATGTTAACAAGTGACACCTATATGAAATTAGGATAGTTTTGTACTTGAAATACATACATACACATATATATATATATATATATATATATATATATATATATATGTATGTATATGTATATATATGTATATATATATAGAGAGAGAGAGGGGGGGCTGGTGCACGAATTTGTGCATGGGGGGGGGTCCCTCAGCCTGCCTGGTGATCAAGGCTGAATGGGGCTTCTTGCCCAGTCCTAATTGGGGCTGGCTGAGGGGAGGGACTGCAGGAGTTTGGCAGTGGAGGCACACTGACCACCAGGGAGCAGCTTCTGCGTGGAGCATCTGTCCCCTGGTGGTCAGTGTGCATCATAGCGACCAGTCGACTGATCATAACGGTCGCTTAGGCTTTTATATTATAGAATATCCTATCTAATAAAAGAGAAAAATGGTAATTGGCGTACGACGATACCCTTTTCATTGGCTAATCAGGGCTATATGCAAATTAACTGCCAACTAAGATTGGCAGTTAACTGCCAACAAGATGGCGGTTAATTTGCATATGTAGGCACAATGCAGGGAGGCGAAAGGGAAAGCAGGAAGAAGCCCCCTGCCACTGACAGTGATCGGAAACCCAGGGGGGAGCCAAGAGCTGGGGGGCAGGGCAAAGGTGGCCCTGGGGCCGCCTTTGCCCTGCCCCCCAGCCATGATCAGAGAATCAGGTGCCTTTGCCGCCCTGGCCAGTGATAGCAGGAAGTAGGGGTGGAGCCAGCGATGGGAGCTGGGCACGGTCGAAGCTGGCAGTCCCGGGAGCTAGGGGTCCCTTGCCTGGGCCTAAAGCGGAGCCCACAATCGCGGGGCGCTGCAGCTGCGGGTCCCCACTGCCCGAGCCGGACGCCTCAGCCAGAGGCGTTAGGCCTGGGAAGGGGCGGAGCCTGCAACCGCGGGGAGCTGGGGGTCCCCTGCCCAGGCATGACACCTCTGCCGGAGGCCTCAGGCCTGGTCAAGGGGCCGATCCAGTGATTGGTGATCGGAGGGTGATGAGGGTCAACTCCTCTGGCTGAGGCATCAGGCCTGGGTGGGGGGTGGAGCCGGGGATTGGGGGGATATGATGGTCCCCTTGCCCAGGCCTGAAGCCTGGGTCAGAGGCATCAGGCTTGGGCGGGGGGTGGAGCAAGCGATCAGAGGGAGATGGGGGTCCCCTGCCCAGGCATGATTCCTGGGCCAGAGGCCTCAGGCCTGGGCGGGGGCCAGAGCCAGTGATCGGGGGGAGATGGGGGTCCCCTGTCCAAGCCTGACACCTCTGGTGGAGGCGTCAGGCCTGGGCAAGGGGCCAATCAGGCGATCGGAGGGTGATGGGGGGTCTACGCCTCTGGCCGAGGCATCAGGCCTGGACAAGGGGCCAATCCTGCGATTGGAGGGTGATGGGGGTCAATGCCTGAGGGCTCCCAGTATGTGAGAGGGGGCAGGCTGGGCTGAGGGACACTCCCCTCCCCACACACACCCAGTGCACGAATTTCGTGCACCGGTCCCCTAGTGTGTGTGTATATATATATATATATATATATATATATATATATATACATACACACACACATATATATATATATATATATATATATACACACACATATATATGTGTACATATGCATCATACATATACATACATAAATAACTACATATATTCATTTTTCAATCTTAGATTTATAAATTCTGTGTAATTAGAAATATGATCTTGTAAAGATATCTGATTTCTTAACACTGATCTATCAGATATAATTGCTAAACTAATTCTGCTAAGGAGACTTGGAGTTTAGGTTTCAAACATTTGTTTGACTATATTGACTTATAGAAACAGTTAATTAACTTAATACCCATGGGAAAAGAATGACAAAGTAATTTGGCTCTATATCATAGCTGAGCATTGAAAGGATAATCTAAAGTAGTTTGTTATTTATTAGAATTTAATATTTTTGTACTGGATTTACATCTTTTATTAATGTTAATGTCTTATATTAATTAGTCTTCTTTGGTCCCAATATAATTATTTTGAAGAATAACTGTAGAAACAAGAAAATTTTGTAAATTCAAAGAATGTTGTATAGACACACTAGTAGATTAAACACTGAAGGATCTCACTCAAGAAAAGAGATATTCTTTGTTAAAACGCCATCTCTATTCTATATCTACCTCTCTTTTCAGCAGTTTCTAGCTTATACTACTTTCATATATATTTGTTGTTGTTATTAATCCTCACCTGAGTATATTTTTCCCATTGATTTTTAGAGAGAGTGGGAGGGAAGAAGGGGAAGGCGGGGGGGGGGGGGGGAGCTAGGGAGAGAGAGAAAGAGAGAAACAACAATGTGAGAGACACATTGACTGGTTTCCTCCTGTACGTGTCCCTGGGGGGTGGGGAGCAAACCTGCAACCAAGGTACCTGCCCTTGACTGAAAATTGAACCCAGGAACCTTTGCTATGCAGGATGAGGCTCTAACCATTTAGCAGCACTGGCCTGAGCTCTATATTTTTTCAGTTACTCTTTTCTGTGGTGAGAATCCTGGTGCATTATGCATCTTCAGTTTTTGCTGAACTGTACCCTCTTGTCAGTTGACTTTGATTTTTAAATAGATGCAAGTCAAAAACTTAGATCCACAGTTCATACCCCAAGAAAATATTCTGTCTAACATCTATAGGAGAAGAGCAATTGTTTTGATATAAGAGCTTCATTCCTTGGTTCAAACAACTCCTGTTATACTTGTTCCTCAAACATGCCAAGCTCTTAGGTAGAGAACTCAGAGCCCCCACCCCCAGTAATATCTTCTTTACATAAGAGACTTGCAAATAGCTCTACCACTCTTGGTATTGTTCATTTATTTCAACATTCGTGGGCACTAGACTCGTCATGTATCTGGATCATTTCCTCACCTTCCTCTTCCTGAGGAAAAACAAAGAAGAGTTTGTAAGAAATAATAACACGTAGGCAACCAAAATGATTTTTTAAATGTGGCAATAGAAACACAATAAAGTTTCTCTATATTAAATTCATTCATTAACTTCAGTAAACTTTTATTGAGCACTGACAGAGTTCCAGACACTTACCTAAGCACTGGAGATGTAGAAAATCCTATTTTCTGACTTAGTGAAATCCACATGTCATAATGGATGTAGGTAAAAATTGCTAAGGAAGAATAAAATAAAGAGCATATAATTCTGCTTGAGGGAATGCAGAAAAATTTCCCAAGATAGCTTCCAGTTAATATAAGTCTCACTCTAAGAGTTGGTAGGCAAATGAGAGAAGGAAGAACATTTCAAAAATAGGGAACTAGAAGCACAAGTGCATAAGAAAACATTGTATGCTTGCCCTAGCCCGTTTGGCTCAGTGCACAGAGTGTCGGCCTATGAACTGAAAGGCCCCAGGTTTGATTCTAGTCAAGGGCACATGCCTGGGTTCTGGGCTCGATCCCCAATAGGAGGCGTGCAGGAGGCAACAGATCAATGATTCTCTCTCATTGATGTTTCTATCTCTCTATTCCTCTCCCTTCCTCTCTAAAATCAGTAAAAAATATATTTACAAAAAAAAAAAAAAACATGGTATGCTCAAGAAAGCTCTGAACTCTTTGGCAATGTTGAAGAGTTCTGAATAGAGAGAGATCAGTTTGGAGCTGCAAAACACACACACACACACACACACACACACACACACAACTTGGTATTACACCTAGAGTTGTTACATTAGAATAAGGATGTAGTATGACCCCCTTAAAATGCATTGCAAAAAAACAACAACTATAAAGAGAGGGAAAATGATACTAGGATATTTCTTTATTATAGGGGTATTATGTGACATTGTTTTACCATTAAGCATAAGAAGACTAGAATTGCTGCATGTAGCAGGTTTTGTGATTTATTCTTAGGAGATAAAATCATGCATTATTATAATCATAAGGCTTTGAACTAAATAGTCATCTGTTCTTTCACATTGATCACCTCCCACAGCAAAGCGTGTTGGGTATTATCCTCTAATATATCATTTGAATGTAGTTCATGCAAGTGAATGTCAGAGTAGATGACATGGAAAGCCAGATTAAGTAAATTCCATTTCAGAGGAATCCTAGGAGTTTGGAAGGTGTATTTACTACTTTATTTATTAAATTTATTGAGATGGTTTTAAGCAACCAGAATCCCATCTTTAGCAAGCTACTAAAGTGCCACCTCTCTTGATGCCTAAGTTTTGACCTCTTGTATTTTAACTTTGAAAAACATATGACTGCTTCAATATTTTTCAAAAGTATGCATTCATAACAAACTGTCACTCAGCTCTCTACTCAGCCTCAGATGTTGATTCATTATTTGGGTTTTGACACAAGCAGCTTGATATATAAAAACAGAGGGAATTAAAGCCAGTAGCTGAGGTTAACAGAATCCCCAGGAGTCGCACAAAAATGCAGTTTGAGAGTAAGGTTTAAACACAGTGACCTTGAGTTTTCATTTGCCAGTTTTGACTACTGGGCCTTCCCGTAGCATATCAGAGAAGTGCAAAACACTATCGTGCTTCAGCCATCCTTTCTGGCCCATTCTTAAAGCAGCCAGATGGCTTGTAGACAATCAACTGAAGAACATTTTTAAATAAATCTAGGTTCCCTGCCAGTTTTATGAATTGATTGAGCAGCAAGAATGTGCTGAGTGAACAACAAACTAGAAAACTATATAACAAACTTGGAGAATAATCTATTAATTCTGTCCTCTTGGAAAAAAATTAGCATTTTCATTTGATGAGGAAGAAAATGGAGTTTATTTTAACTCTTTGGAATAAATCTGTACTACTAACAATAGAAAACTGAAGAAAAAAAAAGATTCACCCTTTATAATGGGATCTGGAAGAAATAAGGAAATACTTCTCAATAACATTCAATGGAGAAAGTTTAAATTTTGAAAAAACCCACATAGAACACAATCCCATTCTAATGAGAAGTAATCATATATAGATGGAAGACAAGTTTTTTTTCAACTCAATCTGGAATTCTGTTAAGTCTTACAGAACTCTAAGAAACTCATTAAATGTTAATCTTCGAGGGGAAATATACCATCCAGTTATGTTTACCTTAGCTGAAGATTTGCATCGTAAGTTTGAGTTAACAGAAAATGTAAAATCACATAGTTGCCCTCTCTATGCCCCCGGGATCATACAACCATTCCAGACAACCCACTGTGGTTGTGGAAACCCTAAGTTGCCAAGCAAAGTGAGATCACTCTGCTCCCAGAACTGCTTCTGAAATAGGCCGGTGATACTGTGAGC
Organism: Myotis daubentonii; assembly: GCF_963259705.1. Lineage (NCBI taxonomy): Eukaryota > Metazoa > Chordata > Mammalia > Chiroptera > Vespertilionidae > Myotis > Myotis daubentonii. The sequence continues at coordinate 71,977,192 of NC_081846.1, forward strand.
CAAGGTTTGAGTGTCAGACACAAGAAGAATGGGAAGTACAAGCCCACAGAGCACTTTTCAGTTCCATTAGCTGAAACGTGTGCTGTGTTCTCATTCAGGCTACAGGTACGAAACCAAGAGTGCCAAGAAAAAAATCTATTCAATTCAATAAGTGGCTCAGAGAACGATGAGTAGAATCACTAAGAACCTGAATTGTCCAATTTTTATTTAGGTCAATTAGATATTACTAAAGAGGTCTCAAAGAAGGTTGGAGAGAAATTAATAGGTATAAAATGCTCTTCAATCTAAATAGTCTATATCAAATTTCTAAATAGTTATTACATGTAAATTATATATAACATGTATTATATGAAAATGTATAGCCCTAACTGATTTGGCTCATTGGATAGAGCATCGGCCTGTGGATTCAAGGGTCCCAGGTTCAATTCCAGTCAAGGGCATGTACCTTGGTTGTGGGCACATACCCAGTAGGGAGTGTGCAGGAGGCAGCTGATTGATATTTCTCTCTCATGTATGTTTCTACTCTCTATCCCTCTCGCTTCCTCTCTGTAAAAGACCAATAAAATATATTTTTAAAAATAAGAAAATGTATATATAGAAATTTGTGTGCATGTATTATATTAGATTTTCCTGCTGTATATCCAGCTGAAATGATTATTTCAAGAAATTAAAAAAAAAACCACATATTTTTAGGCCTTCACCTCTGTTTTGGTTTATTTGTTCCTGCTTTCAAAACCAGTATAAGTTGCTATTTCTACTAGTTATGTTCTTATTTTGAGTGCTATGACTATTCCCAGACAGATGGCTTCTAGTTCCTTTTCCATAAATCAGGTTTGTATCTTACCCATGTAAGTTATTTACTCAAAACAAAATGTGCACAACTGAGAAAAATACGTTTGGGTCAAAGCCTACTCATCTCTCACCCAATATAGTATAACTTCTGTATTGAGGTGAACTTTTCAATACAAATGCACCTTGGTCTAGTAGTTCATTCTTTCTCTTCCTCTGTGCACATCTCATAACACTGATAGATTGGAAAAAACCCCCAAAACCCTCACATTCAACTTCTACCTCAATCACTTCACTACAAGGACTCAATCAACTAGGTAAGGAGGACAAGCACACAGGAAGCAGAGTGCTACAGTGCAAAGTGCATGGGACTCTCCTAGAGTAACTCACTGGGTAAAGTGTGCCACACTGTATGCGGGGATTATTGTCCACACAATGTGCGTGTGTCAGGAAGACTCACTCCTGCATTTTACCTAAAGCGATTTGCTCCTTTAAGTTTTGTTTCTTCTTGTTTACAAAGAGAGAATCCGCAATAACGTTCTCTCAGTCAGAAACAGAACTGTAGAATAATAGGGCCAGAAGGGACTTGGAGAGGTTACCCCGTCCATCCATCTGCCTGGAGGCTGGACTGAACCCAAACTTGCCTAGACAGATTGCTATCTACACAATTTGGAAGGCCTCCAGGGAGAGAAATCCTAACAACAACTTTTAGTAAGGGAATCAGTGCTTAGCAATTTGCATTCTGAGCAAATGCTTGCATATTGTATTATAAAATTCTCCATGCCCTATCGGTTTTTAGCTTTTTTCCTCCAACAGATTCCGTGTTCCAGTAGCTGAATCATGTCGTTCTTTCACTTTCCCAGATAGCCTTACATTTTCAAATCTCAAAAGTTATAAACCATCCCTTCCAACTGAAATGCAGGTTAATGGTGGGACTAGTATCCACTGTAATCAGCTGCCCCAGCTCCTGACTGACAGGCTTCCTCTGTGGATATTTTCTTACACCTTAGCATTGTCTTGTTCACTCAGGGTATATCAATTAGAAATTATCTTTGGGCATGAATAATGAAGATCTTTAAAAGAATTTAAAAAATAGAAGTTTATTTTTTCTCTCATGTAAAAAATGTCCAGGGATAGATAGACATTCCAAGGCAGGTAAGGTGATTTCATGATGATTTAACTACTCATATTTTTGTTTTGCCATCTTGTTACTTATTTTGCATCCTCTAGGTAGGCTCTTGGTCAGATGGCCCCTGCAGCTAAGAATATCAGGTTCCCATTCCAAGAGGATGGAAAAGGAATAAAATGTCCTTACTAAGCAAGTCAACCTCTTTCTTAAGGTACTTTCCAGAAGCCTGATTCCAAAATTTGCATCACCATGCCATTGGCCAGGATTTTAACACAGAGGCACCACTCTCATTTGCATGAAAGGCTGGGAGATGTAGTTTTTTGTTTTTGTTTTTAAATATATTTTATTGATTTTTTACAGAGAGGAAGGGAGAGGGATAGAGAGTTAGGAACATGGATGAGCGAGAAACATTGATCAACTGCCTCCTGCACACTCCCCACTGGGGATGTGCCCGCAACCAAGGTACATGCCCTTGATTGGAATCGAACCTGGGACCCCTCAGTCCGCAGGCCGACGCTCTATCCAATGAGCCAAACCAGCCAGGGCAAGATCTAGTTTTTTAAGTATATAAACACTGTTTCAATGAAAGCAGACTTGGAAGAGGGGGTAATGAATACTTGGGAGGAACTAGAAGTTTATTCTTTATATGCTTTAATAGAATAATTAAACCGTTGATTGTGCGCCAGATAGATGTTGCAGTTGTGCTATGTTTGATAAACGATATAAAAGGATTCTGAAGGATAGAGAGAGCTGACCATTCAATAACTCCATGGCTTTGAAAATCAGCAAAATGAGATGTTTGGACAATACGCTAAGCTTCATTCCAGATATAAAGTTGTATAAATTTAAATAAAGATGCAGTACACCTAGTAAGTATAACAAAAAGGTCAAGTTGTGCTCTAGCAAAGAGTTACCAAATTTCCAGAGTTAATGTCCATAGAGGATCGTTCCTGGGGGCCAGAAAGGGCTGGCTGCTGCCTAAGAAAATAAACATATAGATGTGGTTTCTCTCTTTTTCCCTTCCTTCCTCCTATTCTGTCCTATTCCCTTTTTCACCTTTTTCCCCCCATTTTTTTCTTTCTTCCTCTATTGCTATCCTCACTCCCTGCCCCATATCTCATACTTTTTCAGCCTTTATTTTAAAATTTTATCCCTTCAAAATTAGGCTTAATCTTGAGACTTTTTAATAGCTGTGTGAATTTCAAAATCTTTGTTATTAGTTTACATCTGTGGTCAGCCAACCATATTTTATCATTTATTTTTATTATATGGTTTGTCATCATGTATAAATATTTGTTGTTTAATTTAATATTTTGAGAAAGCTAAATCATGCTACATTGCTTTCTTATCTTATTCTCTCTCTGATGGTAAAATTGTTTTGTTTTGTTTTACTTTCCTAAAACTACCAATAATCTCCAACCAATCAAATATACACCAAATATTTTATTTTATTGCTGTTGACTGTTATTTTGAAGGATCCTTTAATTAGTTTTCCTTTGAATTACAAACTTTATCAGAATTAATTCTACTACTTTTTATACCCACAAATAAATTTACATCTGTGAAATATTATTTAAAAAAGCCATTTTTAACACATAGTTCTAGAGACTAAGTAGGCATTTTGTAGACAGTGGAGCCAAAACAACATATTGGATAATTCTAAATATATACAGTATTATATACGTACATATATATATATATATATATATATATATATAGAGAGAGAGAGAGAGAGAGAGAGAGAGAATACATAGTATAATATCATTTGATACCCATTCCAATTAGTTCTAAAATTAAAATTTTTGATGTCTAAGTACGAGAAGAGTAAGATGAAGAAATCTATATGCTTTGCTGAGAAGAATGAAAGTCAGAGGAAAATGTTAGTTATTGTACCAAATTCACTATATGCATAACTCATCCATTTTTTCTTCTCGTTTTTAACGCTGGGTAAATCCACATTAGTACGGCCATGTGCTTCTCTTTCACTGGGCAGGTTAGGGGCCAGGAACCTTTTGGGATGAAACTAATGGTCTCTTTTACCAGCCACTATGTTAGGAAGATCTGTGTGGATCAGCAGCCAGGACTGTAGCTTTCCTGGTATTAACAATTCATGTCTTTTAGGAGCCTGCAGTTGAGACAAATGTTAATCAAATTGCAGTCAACAATATCTGCCAAACGAGATTTACCGTATTTCTACTTTATACATCGCACTGGATTGCACAGCCCCTAAGGTCAGAAATAAAAAAACCCACAAAAACTTGAAACACACATATCAAAACATGGATTTTTAAATTGTTAATATATAAATATATTTTTTCTGAAATAGAAATAATTATTATGGAAGAAAGAAATAGAAGTCTTACTTTAACAAAATCTAGATACAGAGGTATTTTTATTATTGTCAAAGACTTTTGTTTTGTCCTGGGCTAAAGTATCTGTGTTGAAATCCAATTTTTTCCCCTATTTGTCTGTTGAAATTTTCTTTCAAAGGTTAGTTCATCGATGTATAGTTCCCTTTCTCTTCAATATTTTTTTTCTATCTTCTTGTGTCATTGTTTCATTTTGGACATGAGTAATATTTTCCAAAGCAAATATAAATATTTCCAACATACTAAATTACAATATTTTTGTTATTTAGATACATATGGAATATATAATAACTTTTTGATGAGGCAATTAGCACTTAATTCAGTGATGGGTTTGTATGATTTTTTTGGTTGTTTGTTTCATTTTATTACATGCAACCAATGTACTACATATCTACAAAGGACCAATACTAATCTAAACAAGAAATGCCCAAGCGTTTTCAGTGTAAGTTTATGACTAAAGAATATTAAAGGGTCATCTGTCATCTAATTATTTTTATGAGGCCAAGGAAAGGTTGCTTAAGTATAGCCGGTGATTCAGCTCTACTCACATCTAAATAAATTCACATTTGGAAAATTGTGTCAGAAGGGTTTCCTACCTCTTTAAAAAGAAATTACAACATATGCTTCCGTCATAGATGCAAATTGCTATGGAGATTTAGGGTCGTATTTCATGCTGTAATAACTATTTAAAAATACATTTTTAAGAAATATGTTTTTATTGATTTTATAGAGAAAGGGTGGAAGAGGGAGAGAGAGAAACATTGGTGCATCACTGTCAATCAGCTGCCTCCTATACTCCCCCTGCTGGGGATTGAGCTGAAACCAGAGCATGTGCCCTGACTGGGAATCAAACCAGCGACATTCTTGGTGAATGGGTTGGCATTCAACCTAAGAGCCACACCGGCTGGTCAACCCTCAATATTTTCAATTGTATTAGTTGTTTGTTCACTTTTCATAGGACAAATGATTTGATATTTGATGGCTTTAAACAACTGGTTACTGCTAATATAGTAACAAGCAAGTTATGAAATAAAAACTTAAGCTTTTTAAAATATATATATATATATATATATATATATATATATATATATATGTGTGTGTGTGTGTGTGTGTGTGGGTGTGTGTTAGGAACTACTTTACTTAAGGAATATAAGGAGAGGACAGAGTATTTCCTTTTGCTCTTACTGTAAAATACATTTGAACTAAGAATAAATATGAAGCCTTTATTGAACCAATATGTTTAAAGATCAAATAAGTGTTCAGCATTAGGCACAGTTAGAATTAAACTGTAATTACTTTAAAATACCTTTGTGGAGGTATAATTTAGTAATATGGAGCAGACTAGGTACCACTAATGCAATCACAATTGATAAAATAGACAAGGAACTAAAATGAAATATGTATAAATGGATGATCTAACAAATAAAAGACAAAACATCATATGTCTGAGGGAAGGCTTTTGGGGGGATTGAGTTATACAAACTTATTAAAACAGATTGGAAACCTGATTCATTGGTCCTGGAAACTATGAAGTTTCAGTGAGGTTAACAGCCAAATGGCAGGAAAATGGTATAAAATGAACATTTTGTTTTTGTATGTGCATGCAGTGGATTAAGCTATAGTAAGTAAATAAAAAATAGTTTTATAAGGGGTAATTTCCAAAGTTGACTTGATGTCAGTTATTTTGTAGGATGACAAAGAAGTATTCACTTTAATATTATCATCTTTGTAGTTAGATGGTGGAAACCTGTCTTACATTGAAATGAACTAAATCAGGTACGGGAAAGGTAGGATTATGCCTTCCCAAAGCGGGGGCTTAGGGGATGGTGAGACATAGAAGAAATACATTATTTGAAAAGAAACATATTTTATTTAAAAGCATGCTCAACAACTGTTGCTTAGGTTGGGTACCGCTGAAGGTAGCTTTCTTCTTGGCCACTAGTGTTTCAGAGACCTGTTATCTTCAGTTACATACTCTATTTATGCTAGTTTCTTATTTTTATAATTTATTATTTACTGAGCAGCTATAATGCATTTGGCCATGTGCTGGGTGTTGAAGATTCAAAATGAAATGATGTTGTCTCTGATCTCAAATGTTCATAGGAAAGGAGAAAATAGACCTATAACCAAACAATTGCAGAGCAACATGAACAATTTTGCAATGCTGCATTTGCAACTGTGTGATGTGGTATGAAGACTGTTGGCATATCAATGAGAATCCATACAGAATGCCAGAAAGCGCTCAGTGCTTAAACAGAGGGAACTTGAGGCAGGAAGCCCTCATATAGTTGGTAGAGAGCACAAGTCAGCGATGGACGGTGAGGCAACCGAGAAATAAGCAATATGGGAGGCCCCTATCATCTCCAGGGTGGAGAGAAAAAGGGAAGATTCTGTAGTATTGGCCCCAGTTTGTCCTAGGACAGCCATAGCCAAAGAGGAGATGCAGCTGATGCTAGAGATATGAAGTAAGGGAGAGAGGGAAAGGAAAACCCATCTCTCCTCGCATTGTAGTCGCTGCTTTCCACTGCTGAGCTCATTCAGAAACCAGCAGATACAGGAGTTATGGAAATGCAGCTTTGAGCCTTGATTTTCTCATTTATTATATGGAACTCTAAGGCCTACCTTGATGAGCTAATGTGATAATTAGTGATAATGTATATAAAATAGCTTTATAGTGCACTGGAGAAAATAGTATTCTCTGAGTGAATAATATCTTTATCAATTTTCATATATTCAAATTTAAATAACAACAAGGTTTTAAAAGTGGGTATTTATCAGTTTGCCTCATTGCCTTTCTACTCATACTCAGCAGAGTATCTAGAAGATAATTCTCATTCAAATTTATTATTAATGTGTTTCATATATTCAACATCACTTGTGGCTGTGTGTGCTAAGTTAGATGCTAAGGATGCACAATGCCCTCTTGCTCCATGATTCAGTGGGTCTATGTAGATTTCATGATGGAAGATTCCCTGCTCCAACTCTTACCCCCACCCCAACTATTTAGTAGTCTTTTTGGGGCTGCATTCGAAAACAAAAGAAAACTGAATGTCACTATAAATTTAAGTACTTGCTGTGCCTGTTGTTCCTGCACAGACCCAAGTTTTCCTGGCTAGGACACTTCAGGCTGAACTCTGAGAAGATGCTGACTGCTGAATATTCAGCTAAGAGAAGAACTCTGGGCCACTGGGCATGATGTACTCCATCTATTAAAGCAGGAGAAGAAAAACTTTGGAAATCAGTTCTTAGGGAGATATGTAAATTGAATCTTCTTCCATTGGTTTTCTAATAGTGCAGCAGTTCTCAACCTGTGGGTCGCGATCCCTTTGGGGGTCGAACGACCCTTTCACAAGGGTCGCCTAAGACCATCGGAAAACACATATATAATTACAATTTGTTTTTGTGATTAATCACTATGCTTTAATTATGTTCAATTTGTAACAATGAAAATGCATCCTGCATATCAGATATTTACATTATGATTCATAACAGTAGCAAAATTACAGTTATGAAGTAGCAACAAAAATAATTTTATGTTGGGAATCACCACAACATGAGGAACTGTATTAAAGGGTCGTGGCATTACAAGGTTGAGAACCACTGTAACAGTGCCTTTGAGATATTCAAATGGGTAGCTATCAGCTAGCTATATATATTGAAAGCCAGTGACTGTAATGTTAAAAATGACCAGATGACCAGTCGCTGTGTCCCCCACTGTGGCCAGCGATCCCAGCCCCTCTCCCTGACTGGCCCCACCCCTGCTCAGCCTCTCCCACCCCGATTGAGGACAGGACGGCTGGCCAACCCTCCTGTGGCCCCTTGCCCAGGCTGGCTCCACCCCCAATCAGGGGTCTGGTCCCTCACCCAGGCCAGCTCTGCCCCTAGTGGGGACCCCAGCCCCAAACGGGGGGGGGGCAGGGTACAAACCACCCATGGCCCCTTGCTCAGGCCCACCCTGCCCCCCAGTTTGGACCCTCTCACTCAGATCGGGGGTCCCCATTAGGGCAGACCAGCTGGCCCCCACCCATGCACCAGGCCTCTATCCTATATAATAAAAGGGTAATATGCAAATTGACCCTAAAGGCGAAACAATCAGAACAACCTCTGGACTAGTCACTATGAAGTGCACTGACCACCTCTTGGTTCCTTTCCCTGGCCGGCAGGCTCCGACTGCCTGATGGCAAATGGGAAACCTGGACTGGGTGGCGGGGTATGTGTGCCAGGCCAGGCCAACGCCATTGCCCCCCTCGGTTGCCCCACACACAGAGGGCAACCTGCGGTGGGGGCAGGGTGGGCAAGCGAGTGGTAACAGCCTACCTCTCAGTCCCTTCCTCCGGCTGCGAGGCACTGATCACACACCAGGCACTGATCACACACCAGGCACTGATCACCCTTTGGCGAAAGGGGAACTGGGGGTGGGTGGTGGCGGGGGGCAGGGTAGGCTGTGCGCAGCCAGGGAAGATGGCCCTGATCATAGGCCAGGCCTTGGGACTGTACCTGTGCATGATTTTCATGTGCTGAGCCTCTAGTCTCCTATAATTGATTAAATGAATCAATCTTTTAAAAGGTTTTTGACCAGACATCAGGTATTTCCCAGAATGGATTAAATGAATCAATCTTTTAAAAGGTTTTAAAATGGCACATAAGCATTTTCTTCCCTCAAATAAAAGCCAGTTTAAGTTCATATTTTCCAAAGTATTGGCAACTGCAATTCTGCAATATATGATACAATGATCTGTTATATCCTGAGTCCAGTGACAGTGTAAAAGAAAGATATGATCAACTGACTATGGTATCCCCAGCCCTCTTCCTCTTGAGAAATTGCATAAATCGGGGCCCCAGATGAGCGTATCCTCTCCTTTCTGGGAGGTACTGGGGAACTATAGGTAGGCCATCGGAATGAGCAATTATGGAATCTCCTGGCCTGTGTTTCCTGAGAGCTCCTCCGTAGCCTCTAGAAGTGTGATAAATATGAAGCCTGCCTCTAAGGCTGAAGCTCCAGGACAAGTAAGTAGGCCTTTTTCACAGGAAGATGGAGGGGTCGAGGGGGCGGGTGTTAGGTTCAGGGGTGCAAACTGGTGTCTATTTTGTGCCCTGCCAAGAGCTGTCTATCCAATTGTTTCAGTCCCTTGGGAGACATAAGAGCAAGCCCACTAGCCACCAATGCCTGGGACTCAAGGGGCCCTGTGAGGACAGGGCACACCTTCCGGCTTCATTCAGCATGGCCATGGAGGAGTCCAGAGTCCCCGCAAGCCCTCTGGCTTCAGTGGGGCCACTGGAGAACCCCATCTGTGGCAAGCCCATCAGCTGCAGAAGAGCTGCAGGAGTGTGTGGGGTCAGGCCAAGCCCTCCAGTGCTTGCCTGGTAGTGTGGGCACAAAAATAGTGCCCACCAGTGCCAGCATTAGCAAGTTTGAGAGCACACCTCTGTCCTCAGAGAAAGCCCAAGCAGGCCCCTGTGCCTCTGCCAGACACTTGAAGAATTAGCCAATGAATCTTCGTCATGTATGGCCTAGGCCGCTTTTTATACCTCTGGGTTTGTGCTGGGTCCCCTGGTGAGTGAGCCTGTGCCTCAGCCCAGGAGGAGCAGATTTTTCCTTCCCCACCACTCTTTTGGTCTCCCAGACAGACTTCCCCTTGGTTTTCAAAGTCTGACTTCTTGGAGTCTCATCTCTCCAGTGCAGGTCTCAAAGTGAGGAATGCCTGATACAGGCATGGACCCCAACCCCTCCTGAGAGAAGCTTCATGTTTGTGAGGTGTCTTCTGACTGTTGTCATGCCAGGGGTGGGGTGTTTGGTGAAACTGTCTCTGCTCTCCTGCATATCTCCATGTGGTCCTTTTTATCTTTGTTGTGGAGGAGCTGTTCATTTAGTTTGTAGGTCTTTTTTCAGTGAGAATTGTTCCCTATTATGTGTGGATTTGGTGTGTCCATGGACCAAGGTGAGTGCTGGATCACCTATGCTACCATCTTGAAGTACCTCATCTAAAGGTTCTATTTTATTTACTTATTTTTTAAATATTTATTGTTGAGAGTATTACATAAGTCTCCTATTATTCCCCATTGACCCCCGGCCCCCCAGCTTTCACCACACTATTATCTGAGTCCATAGGTTATGCATATATGCATACAATTCCTTTGGTTGATCTCTTCCTACCCATCTACCCAATCTTGCCTTTCCTCTAAAATTAAAGGTTCTATTTTAAATGGAAGAAAAATGATCCAAATAACAGTCTTAAGATGCAAGAGGAGCGGTGAGCAAATATATTAGTACATATGTAGGTAAATCTACAACAATATTATATTAAATATTAATGAGGTTTCAATTTAGGCCTAAAATAATAAATGTCAATGTAAGTCATGGTAGAAGGGTGCTTGGAGATAAAGTCTGGTTAGTTTGCACAAACTATTTAAATGGTTCCACAGTCGTGGTCCCCATAGGGCAGTGGGCACCAGGTCTTAAATAGAGGTTGGAAGTTCCTGCTGGCACATTCCTTGTTTTACTCTTACCAAGAAACATCTCTTTCACACACTTATGAAACTCTGTGTAATCTCTACACTTTAATATAAATATATTTTTCACGAAAGCACATGGCTAAAAGAATATTTTTTGGCAGCAGAGTCTGGGGAGGTGCAGTTCATTATAAACAGGTCACTTTTAGTTGACTGATTTACAAAATTATATTTTGATTTAGAGATAGCTTGAGTACTTTAAATCATGTTTATTTTTCTTGCATGGAACAAAGTTTCATGCCAAATGTCCATTTTTAAGTTTTTTTCCCCCTAAGTAAGCATTTTAAATACATACTTGGAGACAAGATTATGAGGAAATGAAATGAAATATAGTACGTGATTCTTATATTTAATAAATTACCTTAAACAGGTAATAAGATTATATATACTAGAAAGAATAAATACCAATATGACTTTTAATATACGATTTAAAAATAATTATGGAAGGAATTTCATAAGATGATATAAAAGTATTTACTGCTATACATATTAGATATATCACCTTAGCACAGAACCTGGTAACAGCACCTCAATACGCATTTGTTTCATGGCATGTACAACAATTATTATTAGAGTTTGGATAAAGTGAAAATGGAAATTGGATGACTATGGAAGACTAATAGTAAAGGAATTTCAGTTGAGAAATGGGATTAAAATTTGTTTTTGAATAAGGGGAGGAAAGCAAAGACAAAACATTCTAGATTGATGAAATTGTCGGAATAAAATCAGAGAAACAGGAAAGTAAATTCAAATCCTTATCCTTTTGACTCCAGCACTCAGATTCAGGATAGCATGGTATTTTGAAGGAGGACATATACATAGCAGGCCTTTCATAAATAATATATTCATTCAGTGTTAGCATGAGAAAGTATAAGTGTCAGAGTGGTTACATCCAGGAGTTATAAGAATGTGAGATAAGAAAAATAGGTTACCTCCTGAGAAAGAAATTACCTCTTAGAAGAACCAGCAAGTGTTCATTGGTATAGCACCAAAAGATTAGACTTGGTTTATCTGCCAGAGATGAAGAGGAAGAGCCACAGGCAAGCAAATAGATTCTAGCATGGTGACAAATATAACAGACAACATTGCAGCTACCTGGGAAACTTCCTTACTGAGAAGGATTAGAGATGATTGGGCCTTCCTCCAATATCGCAGATTGCTACGTGGTAAATGTTTTGTTTTTTGAAGAAAATCATGCTAATGAAGATGCATCTAGCCTTTGCTCTGGAGTTTAGAGAAAACAGTGTAGAATTAAGCATTGAGGGAATTGGTCAAATTGAAGGGAAAATGAAGATATGAATTTGTAGACTAATTGATAACAAATGCAGTCTATTCTAGTTCCAAGAAACACAAGAATTTCCATTAAAAATGCCTTTGATCAGATATTACCAATATTCTAAATTAGACCCAGTTGCCCCAGTACAATATTATTTGTTCCCAAATTTGGAGGATGCTCATTCCAGGGCTTGTGTTGTAATTATAGGCATTTTTCTTTGTTCACTTCCAATTTGGAGATGTATTCGGTGGTTTTCTACTACTCTTATTTACCCTTTCTTTCAATCCTCCTTAATTCAAGATATTTAGAGAATGTTGTACAGTTAACGCACTCCAAGTAAATTCTTTTTCCCTCCTTAAGTCATCTTAATGAGTTAGCTATTTATGGGAAAAAAAAAGTTAATATCATCTTAATGAGTTAGCTAGTTATGGAAAAAAAAGTTTCCTCTTTCCCATGACTATTATTTAAATAGCCACAACAGAGACATTTAATAAATATTTGTTGAAGGGATAAATGAAAGGTAAATACTTCAGTCTAACTTGGTTAATTTACTCAAAACGGTCAGCTAAGGAAAATTTGGCTCATTGCCTTTCTTTGTGTTCTTGCCCTTTCTGCAACAATTTTACATGAGATTACTTTGGATTTTTGAATTTATTGAGTTGTAGTTTCAAAACTAATACTGGCAAAATACTCTGGGATGAAAATTTTCTTTTGACAAAAGTTCTAGGTTGAATAATTAATTTCTTAAATATCTGCAAGAGGAGATAATGGAAGATCTCAAGTGTATGTTTTGTATATGAGAATACTTCTTTGAGATGCCTTTTTCAAAGCTTGTAATTTCTTCTATGAGGAAAATAAAATAGATAAGTCACCCAATAGGTATAATTTTATAGGTGAATCCACAAGACAAGTTTGTTGTTGTTGTTCAATGAATCAGCCCGGAGTACTGATGCACAGTAGGCATTCGACATCTGTTTTCTCAATTAATCCTCTCTAATAATAGACAAAGACGGTAATCAACCGGACCTTCGCTACGCCTTCTATTGGCCGATCAGCGTGGTATGCAAATTAGCCGCCAACAAAGATGGCAGCTAATTTGCATACTGCAGGCAAGGCCGGAAGCGGAGCCGCCATCCGGGCCCTGTGTGCAGCCCCGCCCCCAGTCGGGACCCCCGTGTGCCGCCTAAGCCCCACCCGCAGCCGGACCCCATGTGCCGCCTAATACCTGTGCTGCCTAAGCCCCGCTCCCTACCGGACCCCGTGTGTCATCTAATTCCAGCGATCAGTGAGCAGGAAAGTGCAGCTTGTAGGCAGCACCCAGCAAGGCCCGCTGCTGGGTCACCATGGCGATCCCAGAGCAGGAAAGAGCGGCCTGCAGGCAGCCCCCGTGTGCACCTGCTCCTGGGTCGCCATGGCGATCTGTGAGCAGGAAAGCACAGCTTGCAATCAGCACCCCACCCTGGCCACAGCTCAAGGGAGAGTACCACACGCAGTGGAGGCCAGGAGCCTGAGAGATCAACAGAGAGGGGTACCTGCTCCAAGCCTCCACGGTGTGGCTTGGGGCAGGCCCCCAGCACACACACACACGCACACACACACACACACGCACACACACACACACACGCGAGCGTGCGCACACAGCAGCTGCTCCGAGCCTATGTGGCGTGGCTGGGGGCAGGCCCCATCCTGCTCCGAGCCTCTGCTGCCAGACTGTGGCCATCAGTAGGACATCCACTGAGGGCTCCTGGACTGAGGGGCAGGCTGTGCTAAGGGAACCCCACCCCCCAGTGCACGAATTTCGTGTACCGGGCCTCTAGTATCTATATAACTGTCTAGGTAGCTTTGTAATTATTAGTGTGGATTACTCTGCAATTTAAGTAATCTGTGTATGTTCAAAGTATAAATATGTTGAGTTTTTAATGTGATGTTACTGGTTCACTAAGAATAAAAACTCAAAGCTATGTATTGGTGAATATTGCTTGAATTTAAAGTTTACAAAGTGTATTCTGTGTAAGGTAAACATGGCTGGGTTAAGGCTTCAAACACATACCCACTCTACTAGCACAAAATTCATACTGGAGAGTATTCAGATTATTTTAGCTTAGAAGTGCATTTGCACATATTGTGGAGATCAAGTAAACAGTTGTACTAGTAAAGCATTTTTACACTGATCCCTATTAGTAGAAATGTGTTTTGTTGAACTAGGGAATAGTTTGTAAACACTTTAATACTTTAAACCTACACCATTACTCTTACTGCTTTAAACTTTTTAGTTGAAGGTCTGAGTCCTTAGAATTAATAAATACATGACCAAAAATATAAAAATAAAAACCATCTTAGCTTTGAAAAGTGTACTTTAAAAAGTAGACCAAATTAAAGTTTTATACTACCCCCCAACAGATCAGTTCAAAGTAATTGAATATTTACTTATGTGAATAAACGTTCTTAAAACAAATTAATGTTATGGATCTGCTAAAGTAAATACATTTTTATTCTTAGGGAAATTTGGAAAACATTAATATGTCATCATTTTAACGTTCTTCCTAGTATTATATAGTTATTTTTAAGATACAACATCCTCATTTTTAAAAATAGGATTTTGATTAATTTGTGATGACAAAGTTGATGATATATAAGAAAATTTTGTTTAATGTGCATCTTACTAAGTACTTTATCTCTCTCTCTCTCTCTCTCTCTCTCTCTATATATATATATATATATATATATATATATATATACACACACATATATACATATATTTGTATACACATATATACATATATACATATTATATATATACACATACACATATATACATATATATGTATATACATATATACATATATATTTATATATATATGCATTATGTACCAATACTATTATAATTTACATACAAATGAGAATTAGAGAGGTTAAATACATTTTTCAAAATCAAAGTGTTACAAAACAGACATATACTGGAATTGGAATCTGATCCTTAGCTGAACTCTAGAATCCATGCTCTAATTCACAATTAACTTGTTGAATATCAGAATGAATTAAATGTGTGTTAGGTAAGAACTGTTACAAATGAAAGCAGTGATGGTAAGATTTTTCTCTCTGTGTGTGTCTCTCTCCCCACCTCTCCTTTCCTCCCTTCCTCCTTTCCTTCCTCCCTTCCTTCCTTCCTTCCTTCCTTCTTTCCTTCCTTCTTTCTTTCTTTCTTCTTCTTTTTTTCCCCCCATCTCTCCCCTCTCCTTATACTTTGTATCCAAATAGTTCTGTTTAAACTAATGGTTCTTAACTAGGTGATTTTGCCACCCAAAGAATATTTGGCAATATCTGGATACATTTTTGGTTGTCTTATCTTTGAAGCTGCAATTGACATCTAACATCTACTGGATAGAGAACAGGGAAGCTGTTAAATATCTCATACTATATAGGACAACACTGGTTTAAACTAGGAACAACATTTCCCATAGTTTTGTTAATTACCATCTCAGAAAAAAAGTGTATATCTATCTATATCTTCATAGCAAATATTACTATTCTGTACATCATGATAGAAAATACATGTTTTTGACCAAAACCAATTCTATATGTGTGATATTTAAGAATCAATGCAGGTCTATCTGCTTAAATTAACTCCTTTCCTCTCTTTGTCTTTTTTATATATCTTGATCAAAAGGATCTATGCTATTTCTGATCACTCCAGCCAGTGCAATGGGCACAATATATTGAGGGTAAAGTAGAATTATGGAGAGACTGGGGAGAAAGAAACCAAATGCCAATGGAATTAGAGATACAAAATCATGTAAAATTTAATGGAGTCTCTGGGCTTCATCAAACACCAATTTCAAAGAATGTTTTTTCTTACAGTAAAATATTTAAATAAATCCATGTAGTCTAAAAATTATTCACATTGGCATGTAGCCTTCCAAATGTCAATTTCAATAGTCATAACATTGTAATTAAAATTACATGCTGGAAAATGTCATAAATGTTCTATGCAATGGTGCACTTTATATAATAATCAAGCAGAAATGCAGAATTTATAGAGAAGGTTAGTTTTAATAAAGTTTTGTTTATCTTTCTGTCTGGAAAAAAAGAGTACCTTGCTAAGTAATATATTACTTGATTTATCAAACAACAATAAAAGGTAATGGGTATTAAAATCAAGGAAAGGAAGATTTCTCCTAGTTTTGTTAATTACCATGTAAATGTTACCTGTGATATGTCATTTAAAGCCAGAAATCTTCATTAACAAAGGCTCTGTAGTAAGCATATTGCTCTAAAGAAAGTTTAGCAGCTTTGTTTGGTAAATTGGATAGCTGTCAAAATTTAGAACAGCTTAAAGACCCCAAAAGATTTTTTTTTTCAAAATATGAAGATTAAAACTTCTTTAAAATGTATGAAGATTAAACATACAGCAGTTTCAGTATATTTTCTATTATTGTTCTTCATATGAATTTTCATTATTTTTATCTACTGTGCTGTAAAAATAAATTATTTTTAAAGTAAAATATATGAAAAACCTTAATTTTATTTTCACATAACTGTATTTTGCTGACTATATGGTATATTTATGAAATATGGACTATGTCACATATACTTTTATATAATGCACTGGTGCATGAATTCGTACACTGGTGGGGTCTAGTCAGCCCACCCCAATGGGAGCCGATAGGGGGCAGGGCTGGCCGGGGCGAGGGGCCACTGTTGTTCCAGTCATTCCAGTTGTTCTGCGATTTGGTTGCTGGGCTTTTATTATATAAGATTAGTCAGCTCAGACAGCCATAACAAAATATCATAAATTGGTATGGCTTAAACAACAGAAATGTATTTTTCTCACAGTTCTGGAGGCTGGAATTTGGGGTCAGGGTACTTGCATAGCTTCGTTCCATACATCAGGAAGTGGTAGGTCAATTGCCAGTCAGGGCACATGTCCAGGTTGCAGATTCAATGCCCAGTCTAGTGAGTGCAGAAAACAATGGAACCATGTTTCTCTCTCTTTTCTCTCTCTCTCTCTCTCTCTCTCTCTCTCTCTCTCTCTCTCTCTCTCTCTCTCTTCTTCTCTCTCTCTCTCTCTCTCTCTCTCTTCTCTCTCTCTCTCTCTCTCTCTCTCTCTCTCTCTCTCTCTCTCTCTCTCTTTCCCTCTCTCCCTTCCTCTCTCTGAGGTCAATTATATGAATGATAAATAAATAATGTTCTCTAAGTATGGTTTTAACAGGAAAGACATTAGTGATCTATGAAGTGAAAAACTCGTTATAACACATATATACAGCATGACCCCATTTAAAAAATATTTATTGATTTCAGAGGAAGGGAGGAGAGATAGATAGACACATCAATGATGAGACTCATCGATCAGCTGCTTCCTGCACACCCCTACTGAGGATCAAGCCTAAAACCTGACCGGAAATCATATCTTGACCTCCTGGTTCATAGATCGATGCTCAACAACTGAGCCCCACCAGCTGGGCCCCATTTTTATCAATACCAGGCACATGAGGTACATTGGCAAGATCTCACTCCTAGATGAAAGTCTGAAATTGCCCAAACTCCTTTGCAGCTAGGTTTCTGGGTATGAATTTGTTTCTGCTGATGGGATGTGCTTGCACAGTATTTTGAAGGCAGAGGTGGGACAGAGGCATCTTCCCACAGTTCGGGCTGTTTGCTGCTGGTGATCATGTTTGCAGAGACATGGAGGATTTCTGCAGCGGAATCCAGGCTGTGCACAGGCATTGTGGCAGAGGCAGTGCCCAGTGACCTGTCTTTTGGGTGCTGGAGGGCACTTGCGGGGGCAGCAGTTTCCCGATCCCTGGGTGACAGCTGTGCCAGACTGTCCTAGAATTCAGTTGTGGCTGAGGGGGCAGCGCCTCTCTCTGTCCAGGGAGTCTTTCCTGGGGGACCAGCCTAATACCCACTCCTCCAGCTCTCCGATGATTTCCCAAGCACCAGCTCCCTGTGCCAAATTCTTTCCTGCCTAAAATAGCAAAGATCTGAAAACATTTTGGATCTTCTACTTTTAATGAGAACAGTGCTGCACAGGGTCAGGTCTGAGAAGTGGTGAGGTGTTGTGGAAGGCTCCCTTCTTTGAGTCTCAGCTTCCTCTTCTGTAGAACGGAGGCCAAAGATGATCTGCTCATAGTTACTGAAGACTGTGGCAGCTGTGTTTCCTGAAGATGGCCACATTTCCCATCCCTTCCTGTGGCCCTGCCTACTTTCTACCACATCCTCTCTCTTGAAGTGGGGCTGATGCGCAGGTAGCCAGTACACCTGCAGAATTCCAAAGCCAAGGGTGAAAAGGCGCTGGCCTGCAGCCCCGCCCACTCCACCAGGGTTTCCAGCTCCAGCCCCGCCCACGCCGCTTGGGGCTCTGGCGGGCACTGGGCCTTGCCCTCCTGGCTTGCTTCCCCTCTGGTAGTGGGGCCAGCACCTCGCTGTACACCGTGGCCCCCCTGCTGGTGCTGCTGGGCCCAGTGGGTGGGGTAAGAGCCCAGGTTGGGCCTCGCGCCTCCTAGCTGCTGTGTGCCACTGCCCCCTGAGCCTTGTGGCCCCTATTCCTGCCACTGCTCCAACCGGGGCCAGACACCCGGTGCTGTGCGCAGGCCACAGGGACTGCTGTGGCCACCAGGAAAACCTTCCCAACCCATCTCTGACTCTGGCCCTGATCCTGGGTCCACTTCTGCCAAAGGAGAGCTTTGCCTGCACAGCTGCCTGAGACTGAGCACCTCCAAGGTCCTTGGACCCCAAATTTCTGCCAGCCAGGGCGGTTGGCCGGCTGGCCCCACCTTGATTAGGGTGTTGGGGGGATCCGGCCCGGATCCGGCTGGTTGGCTGCCACCGTGCGTGTCATAGCCACCTGTTGTTCTGGTCGTCCTGATCATTCCGCTGTAACGGTCGCTGGGTTTTTATATATATAGATTATATTAGAGAATGTTGCAATCAGCTTTCAAATCTCAGTTTTATAAAGTGTACAATTTGAAAATAGGAAAAGAAAAGCATTTCCAGTCTTTTAATAAAAGTTATTTTAAAAACTAACAATAGTAAAGGATTTTATCATGTCTTTTTCCAAAGATTTTTCAAATTTTGATAGACTCCCATGTATCTGCAAAGGTGGTGTAATTACCCCTGCATGATGTTTTAAGAGCTCTTTTGAAACTATCATCTTTACTTATGTTGAGGTAACATTTATGGATTAAAATTCATAGGAAGTAATTGAAAACCTTGATTAACTGGAATTGGATGCTCTGACAAATTGATTTTTCTGGTTAACACACTGTTACCTGAAAAAAGTCTCGTTTGTTTCAACTTGCATTATCAAACACTTTCTAGACTGTAATGTTCAATATTCTTGTTTCCATAATTAGACCACATTGTTAAAAGTGCCTCTCTCCTTGTGAACTGATTTTCTTGAATCGTCCCAGGGTACTTATTCTATACATCAGTTCCCACTAGAGAAGGTTGCAGATGTAGAATGTCTAAAGGCTAGGAATGATTACGCATTGGACTACTTCTTAAACCAAAATTGCTGAAGTGAGCTTTTTAAAACCTCATTTGTTTTGTAATTTTATTTTATTTTGTTTATTATTATTATTTTTTTAATACACTCCCAAGGACATTGTTTTTTTTGTGTGTGTGTGAGTTTTTTTAATTGTTTTTTTTTTTTTTTTTTAAGGGAGAGAGAAAGGGAGAGGGAGAGAGAGAGAGAAAGGCATCCATTGGTTGTGTCCTGTATGTAACCTGATGGGGACTGAACTTGAAACCTAGGCATGTGCCCTGACTAAAAATCAAATGGGTGACCTCTCAGTGCTTGGGATGATGCTCAACCAACTGAGCCACACCAGCCAAGGGCTCAATATATTTTTGAGGGGTTTTTGTTTGTTTGTTTGTTTATTCACTTTGAATCATACATCCCTTGATTTATTTGCAAAGGACTGAACACAGAAAAATAATTAACTGGTAACTCCTTACACTGATTAACTCTACCTACATTGCAGGCTGAGTTTGAACAACAAATTGTACACATTTCTATTGACCTATTGTGCACTGACATTGATTTAAAGTGAGCCATGTAGTTAGCTGCATAATTAGAGAAAAATGTATAATTACACAGAGCAATAGTTGTGGCTTTATGTGTCATTAAATGTAGTTATAGTATAAAAGTATTGTAAATTGGTTATTTTTTAGAAGTTACTAATTTGCTTTAATTATATTACAGTTATTGCTTTTAGTTCTAAAGTGGAAACTTAAAAGATATCTGCCAGAGTTTTAGAGAAAAATTACCTTCACTTCAAAAACAAGTGGGCTTAAAACTTCCTTCTTGTTTTTGTGTGTTTGTTTGTTTTTTATTTCAGAGAGGAAGGGAGAGGGAGAGAGAGATAGAAACATCAATGATAGGAGAGAATCACTAATCGGGTGCTGCCATGCCCCCTGCTGGAGAATAAGCTTAAAACCCAGGCATGTGCCCTTGACCAGAATCCAGCCCAGGACCCTTCAGTGACGCTCTGTCCATTGAGCCAAACCAGCTAGGGCAAAACTTCCTTCATGTTACCTTTGGTAAACATTGCAAGAAAACTGAAAAAAAAAAATGCAGACTACTTAGAACTCATACCATTTTTTTATTTTTTTAAATGTTATTTTATTATTTTTTTTCTTTATTGATTAAGGTATTACATATGTGTCTTTATCCCCCCATTGCTCCCTCCACCTCCCCACTCATTGCCCTCACCCCCCCTAGTGTCTGTGTCCATTGGTTATACGTATAAGACGGGAAACCATAAAAATCTTAGAAGAATCCACAGGCAGCAGAATCTCAGACATATGCCAAAGCAATATCTTCACTGATACAGCTCCTAGGGCAATGGAAACTAAAGAGAAAATAAACAAATGGGACTACATCAAAATAAAAAGCTTCTGCACAGCAAAAGAAACCATCAATAAAACAACAAGAAAACCCTACTGCATGGGAGAACATATTTGCCAATTTTATATCCAGTAAGTGTTTAATTTCCAACATTTACGGGGAACGCATACAACTTAACAAAAGGGAGATAAACAACCCAAACAAAAAATGGGCAATGGACCTAAATAGATACTTTTTGAAAGAGGACATACAGAAGGCCAAGAGACATATGAAAACATGCTCAAAGTCACTAATCATCCGAGAGATGCAAATAAAAAAATAAAACAATGAGGTACCATCTTACATTTCAGAATTGCTATCATCAACATATCAACAAATGACAAGTGCTGGAGAGGATGTGGAGAGAAAGGAACCCTCATGCACTGCTGGTGGGAATGCAAACAGGTGCAGCCACTGTGGAGAACAGTATGGAGTTTCCTCAAAAAACTAAAAATGGAACTCCCATTTGACCCAGTGATCCCACTTCTAGGACTATATCCCAAGAAACTAGAAACACCAGTCAGAAAGGACATATGCACCCCTATGTTCATAGCAGCACAATTCACCATAGCTAAGATTTGGAAACAGCCTAAATGCTCATCAGCAGATGAGTGGATTGAAAAACTGTGGTACATCTACACAATGGAATACTATGAAGGAACTCCTACCATTTGCAACAGCATGGATGGAACTGGACAGCACTATGCTATGTGAAATAAGCCAGTCAGAGATAGATGAATATCACATGATCTCACTTACTTGTGGAATATGATAAAAACAAAAAACAAAAAAAACAAAAAAAAAACAGATTCAGAGACAGAAAAGCATCGATCAGACCATCAAACCTCTCAGGGAAGGCAGGGGAGGTTGGGGAGAAGGGGGAGAGATCAACCAAAGAACTCACAACATTTTAAAATTAGACTGTTTTGCTGTTTGGTTTGATTTTTCAAGTTTGTAGAATTTTATAAAGATTTTATTTAAATGGTTGAAATTCTAAATACCATGCTTCTAAATATTCTAAAATCACTATTTTATTTCTACAATTGAACGTAAATGATTGAAATGATTTTAGCACAATTTCAGGAAGGTCTTGTTAAATCCTATCCTTCATCCTAAGATATGGTCTTTCTAAGATATGTAACACGTTCAAAAGTTCTTGACTAGGCCCTTTGCTTGTCTATGCAACTAAAATCTTAGCTCTCATTTTTAATTGCTCCCTAAGACCAACTCTAGTTCCTTTTACTCTTAACTCGGTATAAGTCCTTGGCTTCCCTTTGTGTGCAGGGCTGATTTCCCATGGTGATCTCACTGCTTTGTCTGGTCCTCAGCCTGGAATAGATCCTTTCTCTTATTTCTGAGGTTTCAGTGTTCCTGGTTGAACCCTGAATTCTTATTCTGTACTAAATTTTGAACCCACCACCACATGAGATGTGTCATCCAGTCCCCTTTCTGCTATTCTCCCCTAATCCAAAGCTCTCTTCTAGGAACACTTCCATGGGAAGGTTGAAGAACATAGGAGGCACGGAGGTCATGTTAACAAGGGGTAGGCATTTCTGTAATTAGGAATAAATAAATGTGTATGTAATAACTATGGATCTGGAGGTAAATACAGGACAACCCAAGTTAGATTTATTCAGGTATTTATCCATCTATTTATTCATTTATTCACTTTAATACATACTGGATGCTGTTATGTTCCAAACACATAAGCACACAATACACACACACACACACACACACACACACACACACACACACACACACACGTACACTGTAGTACAATCCATAGACAAAAGAAACTATGGTAGCATAGATGAAGGGACTCTGAAGGTGACCTAAAATATCAACCATCTTGATCTATTTAAACCATCCACAAAATTTACCACATACAGAGAAAGAAGTCACTAGCTCAATTAAATAACTTCATTTAAATGTTGATTTAAAAATGTATTTATCTGTGGGAAATAGTTTAATTTAGATGCTTCCCTCCCAAATGTTACAAAATCAATGCACCCCTGCCATTCAGAATCCATATGATGAGAATTTGTATGTATGATATATAAAAGTCAGAGAATACTCTATAATAAGCAAATAATTACTGGCGTTTTAAATACAAAATTTTTAAGTATAGTTAATGTAAACAAGTATTCAGCTGGCCATATGCTAGCTCCAGTAGCTTGCTTATCAAAATTTGTAAAGGAATTGTTCAGGATTTTGACTGTGCCTGGCATTGGCATATTCCCCTCCCTCTTCTGCTTAAATTCTTTGTGACTATGAAAACAGCATACACTGTATTAAGATGTTAAGATGACAATGCTGATTTTGTTTCTCATGACATTCTCAACATCAGTGTGTTCTGCTCAATATTGTAGACCTAAGGTGTTTCCCTAGAATATAATTTTTAACATTAGGCTCATGTTATTGATAACAAGTTGCACTAAATTTTTACATTTGGAAATCTATTGAGAACAGTGGCTAAAAGGATCTAAAAGTAAACATAAAATCATGGTCAAATAAACAAACAATGATGACCAAAATGCAATAACAAGATGATTCAAACTCTTCACATGTGATTCATATGTACCATGAGGGAGATATTTGAGCCATAGAACATTTTAAGCTCCTCTCTTTGTTCCCTTTCTCCCATTCAGGCAGCTGGTCCCTTAGTATTCTCTACAAAATTACCCTCAAAACTTCTTCCACTTCTCTAGATGCAGGTCCTTTGTCTACCAGACCAAAAATTTCTCCTGATTCCAAGATACAAACCTCTCTGAGAGAAACCCTTTTATAAGCCTTCTTTTGCAGAAAGGGTTGGGGCAGTGAGCATATTCATACACTCGCAATTTGCTTCTGTTGCCATATGTACATCAGTGAGCTTTGATTTATGACAATATGCAGTTCTTATGCTTAGCCAGGGGAGAAGGGTTTAAATAGCTTGGGTGTGCTTTAGAGATCGAGTATTAGTTTATTTAGTCTCAGTAAAATGGAGGTCATGGCTGCATCTATTTCATTAATGGGAGTTAGCAACTGCTGCATATATCTCATAATTAGATTTACAAAAGTGCCAAGATGAGAAACCCAGTGATGCAGCACAATATATTATCCTCATCCAAAGGTGCTTTTTGTCTGAAGAGGCAGATGCCATGTTCTGATAAAAACTATGTGTATTATCTTTAGTTACTAATGCAAATTACTCAATATTAAATGTTGCCAATAGAAGTGGTGTACTTTTTTTTTTTTTTTTCTGAGCAGGAACTGTTGCTTTAAAAAG
This sequence comes from Myotis daubentonii, assembly GCF_963259705.1. NCBI lineage: Eukaryota > Metazoa > Chordata > Mammalia > Chiroptera > Vespertilionidae > Myotis > Myotis daubentonii. The sequence goes on from NC_081846.1 coordinate 72,001,423, forward strand.
CTAAAGCATTTATCTGAAAGACTCTATTTCTGAACATATCCCATACAGTAATAATATCTACTATGAATTTGTAAGGTGAGTTTAGAATCCAAGGAAAATACAGTGGATAAAAAAATGAACAAATAAAAACACAAACAAACAAACAAAAAAAACCCTACACCAAGGGAAGGAAGTACTTCTGGAATTTGGCAGACCCTTTTCACAGGAAAGCAACAATTTAACTGATGGGGGGAAATATATATATATATATATAATCTTAGTATCCAGTAATTTTAAGTATCTGGAAATTGCCCTATGGGCATTCAGCAAATGAAGAAATATTCATTAAAGAAAATCTACTCAGTTCCTGACACAACAGCAAGAGGCTAGCATGTAAGCCCATACTGCCTCCCCACTCTTCCAGCTCATGTTATGGAAGCTATATGATGGGTTTGTGCAGCCCAGGAGATGGGGCCCTTCTTCTTCTGTCTTCCAGTCTAGGGGTACAGTTTTACTCAGAAGGGGCAGGCTGTTAGTATTTCCCACTCCACCCAGTTAGCACATGTTTCAGAAGCTCCATTCCTGGCAGATTTGGCCAAGAGATGTAGTTATTTCTTCCACCTAGCTCCCACTCATAGCATGAAAGCTCTACCTGAAGCACAGAAGGCCAAGAATATCAGAGGCCTGATCTCCCTGCCAGGCTTCTTTATAGGGTGGGAGTTCCAAACTATTATGGCTAAACTAAGAAGACCAGGGTATGCCAGCCATTTAGTGCCCTGTACCCGCTCATAGACTGAGAGCGGCCCTCAGTGAAAAGGAAGGCCCTGCTCCCAGCCTTGGTGCAGAGCTGGGAGGAGTCCACCCCAGGGGAAAAGCAGGGCATAAAATGAGGAGGTCTGCAGCTCTAATTGTGGGGCTTGGCTTTAGTTGGAACAGAGTGAAGAGAAATCCATGCCCCAAGAATTTTTCAAGAACAATCATCAATAATAATAAAAGCATAATATGCTAATTTGACCAGATGTCCTTGCAGACAACCTTCCAGACAAAGCCGGCACTGTGAGGGAAGCCCGGGTCCCAGGTGCCAGAGGGAAGCCGGAGTTGGCAGCTGGGGGAAGGAAGGCCTAGTCTTGCATGAATTTAGTGCATCGGGCATCTAGTCTTATCAAATAAAGAGGGAATATGCAAATTGACTGTCACACCTTAATGATCAGGATGGCTGCACCCTCAGTGGAGGCCGAGTTCCTATAATGAGCCTTAACAAGCAATCAGGGACCTGAGGCTGTGCCCCCCGCCTGGTGGAGCTTGACAGGGGCCTCAGGTTGTGCCCCCTGCCCTGGCACTGGGCTGGGGGACCTCAGGCCATGCCCTTTGCTCAGATGGGGCTTGATAGGAACCTCAAGGCATGCCCTCTGTCCTGGCCCGGGCCGGGGGACCTCAGGTCACGCCCCCCGCCTGGCGGGGCTTGACAGGGGTGGGGCTAGCCTGGTCTGGGTCTCCTGCACGTGGGTGGGTGGGGACTTGACTCTGGTTCCTGTGGCGAGCCCCAGACTCTGAAAGGAGAAAGATTTTCATATGCATTTTACTAATTTTCTTTCATCTCTGACACTTCTATTATAGAGAAAGGGCAAATATCAATATTAAAATATTTCCTCTAATTAATTCCCTTTTAAATGTGCACAAATTTCATGCACTGGGTCACCAGTAGATTATAATAGCCAAAATATAGAAATAACCTATATGCCCAATGGATAAAGAAGCTGTGGTATACCACAATAGAATACTGTTCAGCATAAAAGGGAATAAAATCTTGCTATTTGCACCAACATGGATGGACCTCAAGGGCATTATATGAAGTGAAATAAGTCAGGTAGAGAAAGACAAACACTGTATGATCTCACTTACATATGGGGAATAAAAAAATAAGCAGAGAACACGTTGGTGGTTGGCAAAGGTGAGAGGGTGAGCAAAATGGGTAAAAAGGGTCAAAAGGTACAAACTTCCAGTCATGGGGATAAGTCATGGGGATGGAATGTACAGCATGGTGATATAGTTAATAATGCTGTATTGCATATTTGACTTACTAAGAGTAAATCACAAAAGTTCTCAACATAACAAAGGAAAAGGAGCAATGGAGACCTAGATAGAGAACAATTAAAAGGAACCTGATAGCTTCAAGATCAAGTGAAATAGCAGAGCAGCCATAATTTTATTAATAGAGAGAAGCTGGTAAATAGATATTGCATGAAGAGTTCCCTGTGGTAACAGCAGACTCTTGGAGTTGGGAAGGTGGTGAATATGCATTGGGTTGCACTCAGGAACAATCAGATCTGGAATTGAAAGCATTACCTAAGCCACACACAGATCCATCAATACAGGATGGATCCTGCATTGCCACAAGGGCCTTAAACACAACTTTTGGACACACATTGACTAAACAATAAGCTACTCTGACCCAGAGATGACCCTGAGGAAGTCAGGCTTCAAGGTAAAATAATGCTTGGCAGTCTCTAAAACAGCATGCATGTTTAAGGCTACACCCTCTCAGGAGTGATCCAAGAGGAAACCCCAAGCTACTAGTGACTGGCTGAATGTGTGGAAAAACTCAATGATGTGTGATAGCAGCTGTGAGCTGATATATATTCACTAATGCTGTGTAGAAATCTATCTGCCAGAGGGGCCAAAAGCATGACCTTTAATCAATAAGTGGCTTGTGCTGACCCAGGGGTAACCCCTAGGTAGCCAGACTAAAAAACTAAAATAAATGAGAGGAAAAATCTGAGCACAGACATCAGAGGTTGCACAATTTAGGAATAGACTTTGTAGAATTAGTTCAGCCACATCACTAAACAAACAAATGAAGAAAAGAACAACATTAATAACTCACCCCTCCACCTGATCAATTAGGCAAGAAAAAGAAATAAAAGTCATCCAGATTGGAAAGGAAGAAGTAAAATTATCTCTATTTCCATATGACATGATGTTATATACAGGCATATCTCAGGGATATTGTGAGTGTGGTTCTAGATTACCACAATAAAGGGAATCACACTTTTCCTTTGGTTTCCCAGTGCAAATAAATGTTATGTTTACACTATATTGTAATCTATAAAGTGTGCAAGAGTATTATATCTAAAAAAACAATGTACATATCTTAATTAAAAATAATTTATTGCTCAAAACTCTTTCATCTGAGCCTGTTGGAAAAAGGGTGCCAATTTGTGAAAAATGCAGTATCTGTGAAGTGTGATAAAATGAAGCCATAAAATAAGATATGCCTGTATAAAATATCCTAATGAATCCACAAAAATCCTATTAGAACTTGTAGGGGATTTCAGTAACTTTGTAGGACCCAAGATCTATTAATATTAAAAATAAAAGTATTTTTTAATTGATTTTTTACAGAGAGGAAGGGGGAGAGATAGAGAGTTAGAAACATTGATGAGAGAGAAACATCGATCAACTGCCTCCTGCACACTCCCTACTGTGGATGTGCCCACAACCAAGGTACATGCCTTTGACCGGAATCGAACCCTGGACCCTTGAGTCCGCAGGCCGATGCTCTACCCACTGAGCCAAACCAGTTAGGGCTAAAAGTTGTATTTTTATCTATTGGCAATTAACATTCTTAAAATGAAATTAAAATAACTCAATAATCAATAGCTCTAACAATATTTTATTGAATAAATTTAATAAAAGGCTGAATAAATTTAATGAAAGACTTGAAAAATTTCTACACCATAAACTACGGCATATTGTTGAAAGAAATTTAAAAAGACTAAAGTAAATGGAATATTCCAGGTTAACAGGCTGGAAAATTAATATTGTTAGGTATTATTAAGTACTAGAGGCCCGGTACACAAAAATTTGTGCACTCGGGGGGAAGGGGAGGTCCCTCAGCCCGGCCTGTGCCCTCTTGCAGTCTGGGACCCCTCAGGAGATAATGCCCTGCTGGCTTAGGCCTGCTTCCCAGTGGCAGAGGGCAGGCCCAATCCCTAGGTGCAGCCCCTGGTTGGGCTCAGAGCAGGGCCGATTGAAGGGTTGGGGCACCGCCCCCAGTCACACACAGAGCAGGGCTGATCAGGGGGTTGGGGCGCCGCCACTCTCACACTCAGGGCAGGGCCGATGGGGAGGTTATGGCTCTACACCATCACACACAGAGCAGGACCCGTGGGGTGAGGGGGTTGGGGCGCCGCACTCTGTTACACACAGAACCGCAGGGTGATCAGGGGTTTGGGGAGCTCCCCCCTATCAGGCACAGAGCAGGGCTGATCAGGAGGTTGGGGCACCTTCCCCTGTCAGGAACAGAGCAGGGTGGATAGGGAGGTTGTGGCCCCGCCCCCTGTCACACACAGAGCCGCAGGGCAATCAGGGGGTTTGGGCGCTGCCCCCTGTCACACTGATCCCGGTGCCAGGAGGCCTCTCAGCTCCGCTGATCCCAGTGCTGGGAGGCATATTACCCTTTTACTATATAGAATAGAGGCCTGGTGCATGGGTGGGGGCTGGCTGGTTTGCCCTGAAGGGTGTCCTGGATCAGGGTGGGGGTCCCCACTGGGGAGCCTGGCCAGCCTGGATGAGGGGATGATGGCTGTTTGCAGCTGGTCACACACCCTTCAGGGTGAGGGTCCCCACTGGGGTGCCTGGCCAGTCTGGGTGAGGGGCTGAGGGCTGTTTTCAGGCTGGGACTGAAGCTCCCAACTGCTTCTTTTTACTTTTTTTTTTTTTTTAATTCTGGGCCAGCTTTAGCTCTGAGGCTCCAGCTCTTAGTCCTCCGCTCCTGAAAGCAGGTATCTGGTTTGTTTAGGTTCTATAATCGAAACTCTGTATCAACTCCAGCTCTGAGATCCCAGCCAGCTGAAAGCTGGTTTCTGGGGTTTTGTTTAGCGTCTATATTTGTTACAATGTTTGAAACTGCAGGCTCAGAGGCCGGCAAGGCAGGCAGGGAACATTGGAGTCCTCCGTCACTGAAGCAAGCAAGCCTCATGTTAGTTTCAAGCTGCCTGGCTGCCTGCCGCCATCTTGGCTGGCCATTAATTTGCATATCATGCTGATTAGCCAATGGGAAGGGTAGCGGTCGTATGCCAATTACCATGTTTCTCTTTTATTAGATAGGATTAAGTATTGGAGGTATTGAAATTTGTACATATTTTCAGTCTGTCCAATTTATAGAGAATATACGTCGGTCATTTTATAAGGTCTAGCCAAATATAGAGTAACTAGGGGCCCGGTGCACGAAATTCGTGCACTGGGTGTGTGTGGGGGGGGAGTGTCCCTCAGCCCAGCCTGCCCCCTCTCACATACTGGGAGCCCTCAGGCGTAGACCCCCATCACCCTCCGATCGCCTGATCGGCCCCTTGCCCAGGCCTGATGCCTCTGACAGAGGTGTCAGGCTTGGACAGGGGACCCCCATCTCCCCCCGATCACTGGCTCTGGCCCCCACCCAGGCCTGAGGCCTCTGGCCCAGGAATCATGCCTGGGCAGGGGACCCCCATCTCCCTCTGATCGCTTGCTCCACCCCCCGCCCAAGCCTGACGCCTCTGACCCAGGCTTCAGGCCTGGGCAAGGGGACCATCATATCCCCCCAATCCCCGGCTCCGCCCCCTACCCAGGCCTGATGCCTTGGCCAGAGGAGTTGACCCTCATCACCCTCCGATCACCAATCACCGGATCGGCCCCTTGACCAGGCCTGAGGCCTCTGGCCTAGGTGTCCGGCCCGGGCAGCGGGGACCCGCAGCGGCAGCGGCCCCGCGATCATGGGCTCCGCTTTAGGCCCAGGCAAGGGACCCCTAGCTCCCGGGACTGCCAGCTTCGACCGTGCCCAGCTCCCATCGCTGGCTCCACCCCTACTTCCTGCTATCACTGGCCAGGGCAGCAAAGGCGCCTGATTCTCTGATCATGGCTGGGGGGGCCGCCTTTGCCCTGCCCCCCAGCTCTTAGCTCCCCCCTGGGTTTCCGATCACTGTCAGTGGCAGGGGGCTTCTTCCTGCTTTCCCTTTCGCCTCCCTGCATTGTGCCTACATATGCAAATTAACCGCCATCTTGTTGGTAGTTAACTGCCAATCTTAGTTGGCAGTTAACTGTCAATCATAGTTGGCAGTTAACTGCCAATCATAGTTGGCAGTTAATTTGCATATAGCCCTGATTAGCCAATGAAAAGGGTATCGTCGTACGCCAATTACCATTTTTCTCTTTTATTAGATAGGATATCCCTAGTTGTCCTGGCTGTTACTTGATAATTGCTTTTGATTTGTTACAGACCATTATTGTTTTTAAATTAGATGTCTCTTTTTATTTTGGTTATTTTTATATTTCAATTCTTGATGGTAAATAGTGTCTTAATTTCACAAGAAATCTTAAACATTAGTTAGAAATTTAGCATCTAATACAGAACTAGTAAGACAAGACTGAAGTTTACATTAAAATGTAAATGTTTAACAAGCTCTAGGGTAATTTTTAACAAAATGTCATAGTTCAAATGACATTTAAAATATATATATCTTTATTGATGTCATAAAGAAAGGGAGAGTGAGAGAGAGATAGAAACATAAATGATGAAAGAGAATTATTGATTGGCTACCTCCTGCATTCCCCACACTGAAGATCAAGCCTGCAACCCAGACATGTGCCCTGACCAGGAATCAAACCATGACCTCCTGGTTCATAGGTCGATGCTGAACCACTAAGCAACACTGGCCAGGCAGATGACATTTACTTTAGGAACCTGTGATAGACACTCCATGGGTAGTATTTTATTTTCTTTGTCTCCCTTTTTATATACTTTGCATGTTTATTTTCTTGATTTTAGATATGAACATTTTAGGTGGGGTGGTGGGAAGTAGGCTTATACACAGTAAAACATAATCTTCAAAGAAAGAAAGAATAAAGCAAATATGAAAAGTGAAGCAGAAGTCAAAGACTAAAGGGTCTTAAACAGACTGATAAGGTAGCTGCCCAAGTTCTGCCATTTATTTTGATAATCCTACATTCTTTTAAGAAATTCCACAATTTTACTTAACTCCGTAGGTACAGGCTTCTGTCACTTTCCCCTTATGAAAACTTAACTAAGATAAGTCCTTCCCCCAAAATGATCAAACTAGATTTTGTTAACTTCTGGTAAAATACATAAAATAGCATTCAAAAATCACTTGATATTTAATCCTACAATTGTTTTGTCTTTTATTGACTTGATTACTTTTGAGTGCCAGTAGAAAATAGTATGTGTAGATTAAAAAGGGTAAATGTTTCTGAATCATAAGTGAAAACTAATGGGCTTGCATTTTTCAGTGGAAATTTAATTTTTAAGGGCCTGATTGTTTTCAGTTGCTTAAGGAAGCAGAAACCATTCGGCAGAAATAGCCAGGGAGGCTGCCCATCCAACCGTCTGGCCCTTCCTCATTCTACCCAAATCATCTGGATTGTCTAAGAATTGTTCTCACATGTCTCCATAGTGAATTTTCTTCTGTTTGCTGAACTAACCAATCCCTTAGATATAGGAGTGAATGCTAATCAAGTATGTCATAAATAGCACGGGTCATCTGTCATCTCTGCTGAGAGATCCCTGATCAACACAGAGGTCATAAATTAGAAACTGTACCCATAATCTAAATATAAAAGCAGTAGTTCAAGTAGCATAAAGCAAGCTCTAATCCAACCAAGGCAGTGTGTCATATATGAATTCTTTTGGAAGAGGGTAGTGTACATTTTTTTAACATTTTGTGTAGAGGCAGTTCTAAGCATACTAATAATCAGAAGCGATGAGAAATTAAATAAAAGTTAATAGTGACTGGCAAAAACCATAAGAGACGTTCATGTCCATACCTGCTGGTAGAGTGTGTCCCATCAATATTTCTGTCTGTATATACAGAACAGTGAGGGGAGTTGATTCTGGGAGAACCTTGTGCATCTCAGGAACTAAGCTATAAGACCTATGGTGGAATGGGCTCAGCATTGGGTCTTAAAAGACATTCTAACACTGTTAATGTGTCAGTTTGTCCAAGGGAATGGTCAGTCTAGGAGATAAATAATAATATTGACTTTGTGAAATTGCCAATGCATTGCACCGCATCAAACTGAAGGGATCACTCTTTACAATTCAGTCAGAAAGCTATAAAGGAAAGGGATTCAACTACTAATAAGATGTTTAATTTACTTAACATGTTGAAGCAAGGAATCATTTCGATGATTATCAATGAAAAACAAAACCAGATACAAATGGTAGCCACATATGATTCTAACATCTGAAAAAGGCAATGTTTTAAAAAGTATGAAGATGCCACATATAAATAAAATCAAAGGTGAGGCAGACTCACAAATACATAGAACAGACTGACAGCTATCAGAGGGGAGAGGGTTGGGGACTGGGTGAGAAAAGTGAAGGGATTAAGTAAAGAAACAAAAGAAAGGCTCATGGACATAGACAACAGCATGGTGATTGCCAGAGGGCGGGGGTGTGGAACAAGGTAAAAGAAGGTAAAGGGGAATAAATGGTGATGGAAGGAGACTTGACTTGGGGTGATAAACACATAATACAATATGCAGATGATGTATTATTGTAGAATTGTATACCTGAAACCTGTATAATTTTATTAACCAATGTCACCCCAATAAATTTGATAAAAAATAAAAATATATCTGAAGATGCTAATAGTGTTGTTATTATAGTAACAGCATCCTGAGAGTTTAGTTTTTTGGTGTGTGTGTTTTTTTATGTTGTTGTTTGCTTGGTTGGTTTTTGAGGCAGACTTACTCTTCTATAACTTATGTGAAATATACCATTACTAATAGTAAAAATTATACTCTTAAATTATAAAAGTTTAAAGTAAAAAAATACTGAGTATTTTATTTTTATTCATGTGATGACATCCTTCTTGACTTTTGTGTACCATCAATGCAATAATAGAACATTTTATAGCTTTTATGTTGAGGGGAATGTACTCCTGATAGCAATAAGTGTTGCTTTTATTTCAGCAATTTATTTAAAGAAAATTTTATAAATGATATTGGTTTTTGTCCATGGTTAATTTCAGAAATAAGTAATCAACCAACCATTTGAGCAAAGTAGAACAACAATTGGCAGTGACTCATATATTAAGTAAATTTATATTATATTAAACATATTTGTTAGTAGGTACTGGAGAATATTACCACATTTGTGTTATAGTCACAATGGGGGTATTTTTGTATTGGTGATTAATCTAGGCAATGGTTTGTCATATGTTTTGAAGTCTGTTGACAACACGATCAAATCCATAATTGTAAACATCATTTCCTTTCATTCTTATCGAGCTTATATTGGACTTGTTTTCCTAGTGTGATCTTTTATTGATTCACTAGAGGCCCAGAGCACAAAATTCATGCACTCGGGGGGCGGGGTCCCTCAGCCTGGCCTGCACCCACTCTCAGTCCTGCAGCCCTTGGGGGATGTCTGACTGACGGCTTAGGCTGAGTGGAGTGGGCCTAAGCTGTCAGCTGGGCATCCCTAGTGCTGCTGCAGAAGTGGGAGAGGCTCCCACCACTGACACTGCGCTCGCCAGCCGTGAGCCTGGCTCAGGGCTTCTGGCTGAGTGGCACTCCCCCTGTGGGAGCACACTGACCACCAGGGGGCAGCTCCTGCATTGAGCATCTGCCCCTTAGTGGTCAGTGTGTGTCATAATGACCAGTTGTTCCACTGTTTGGTTGATTTGCATATTGGCCTTTTATTATATAGGATTGGTTGAAATGAGCTTTTATGACTATTTTTTACCATTATTCTATAATATCATCATTCTTAAATTATTCTAATATAGATATATACTTCATTCATGTTTAATATAACATATTAACATAAATATAACATACAATATTTGCATTCCCAAAGTTAAAAATCAAGTAAGATTACATTAACCAGATTTTTAATATCTAAGTTGCTGACTTGGGTCAGTGTAAAAAATTATAGAATATAAATGTATGCATTAACGAAGGCTCTGTATGAAATCTAGTAAGAATATAAAATATTGAAAAGTTCTATATAAACAAGATTATTTATCTTTACTTTAACTAAGCCTCACTGTCTTGCTACCCTTGGGAAATCCAACATAAAACAAAAAATAATTCACTAACTACCAAAATAAATATATAAATGGGGGAGAAAAGAAAATAACAACAAAAACATTGATGTGAAAGTACCTGCCTCTCTCTATAAAATGTGCAGATAATGATTGGAAGAAAAAGGAGCAGGTGACAAATCCCTTTCCAACTTTGCTCTTATAGCCTCAGGGTATTATTTCTAAACTGAGAATTTTTAATCAAGCATTCAAGTAGATCTCTCCTTTCTTTGTCATTGCAAAGAAGCTTTGCTGGTATATTTTTAGAAGACTAGAATGAGGAGATAGGCCCACATAAGGACTTGATTATTTCATATACTTCAGAAGACTCAAATTGAATGTCATTTTTCTAAAATTTATATTTCAAATATAAGTAATTTTATGCTTATTTTATTTGAAACACCAGCACTGTGATTTCTTTTTCTTATGGTTTTCAAAGTAAATTGGGTTCATTGAATCCTACTACAAGGTTATCCCAAGGGCTAATGCCATAGGACTGTTTACTGAGTAAATTTTTGAGAGATTCAGATAGTGTTCAATATGCTAATGACAGTTCTGGCTTTATATTGAACCTCGGTGTGTAGAGCATTGTTACAACAAAACTTATGGGGGGGGGGGGGGCGATGGGGCCATAAGGACACATATGTAATACCTTAATCAATAAAGAAAAAAAAAACTTATAGGGAAACAGTGCTAATGAGTTTAACGTAGAACTCAAACTTAAAGGAATGCAAATGATGGAAACTTTTAAATACTTTACATCACTGAAACCCACACAGTAATATAATATATAAACCACATATTGCAATTATTTTTAATATTTTTATTGATTTTAGAGAGGAAGGAAGAGGGAGAGAAACATCAATGTGAGAAATACCTATTGGCTGCCTCCTGCACTCAACCCAACCAGGGATTAAACCATAAACCTGGTCATGTGCTCTGGCCTGGAATCAAACAAGTGACCTTTTGGTGCATGGGAACGGCACTCAACCAAGCCATACTGGCCAGGGAAATTATTTTGCCTTTCAAATTTGAATGGGTGTAGTAATGAAGATTCAGAAAGTCCAGTCTTTAGAGTCACAAATACTAGTACTTAAAACTACTTAAAAAATTAGGCGTCATTGAAGTAGTTATTTAAGAAGATGCCATAGCTCCATCAAAACGTAGAGTCTGGTATGTAATACTTTAAACAATAAAGATTTTAAATAAAAAGCTTCTTTACATTCACACACACACACACACACACACACACACACACACACACAATGTAGAGTGTACTTACTAAACTTCAATGTATCATCAACCTAATCTGACAGCAATTGTGCTTTTGGTTTTCTTTAGATATTATGTCTTTTGACTGAATACTTTTTAAAATTTTAAAATAGAGGTGATATGTCTAACCCACTGATACTGAGGCACATGAAAGTCCATATAAATATCGTTTATTTAGTGTTTTATTTTCTTAAAGATCCAAAAGCACTTTTATATTTAAACCTAAAAATGCATGTTTAAATAAATATAATTTAGAGATAGAAAACCGGTATTGGTTTCAAAGCATATATTGTTCCATATGATACAGAGTAAAAAATCAGCAAAATTTTTAAAATTAGTTTAAATTTATAAATATTTGTATTATAAATCTAAAAGGATAATGTATTATAGGAACCTATTTAAAAAGGTACCGTTTGTGAGTTTTTTGTTGTTACATATACTTTTACCAAGTTATAAGCCTGTGGTTTAATTTAAATAGTGTTTAGAATCCAAGAAAATGTTGACTACAGGACCAAAACAAGATGAGTAACCTCTTTCATTGGAAAGGGTGGGCTAGAAAATTTTGGGGGGTGATGTTGGTGGTGACTATTATGCATCTTATTAATTCAATATCTGTGAAATTCTTGATGCATCAGTTTAAATATCCCCACTTCTTCCAGTGGCTGTGGTTGACTCCTTGAGCATGCTGTGGAAGATAATTATTATTGTTACCAGTTAATTGCTTTCTCCATCTGTGCATCAACTGTAAAATATATTTACCCCAAACAAAATCTCTGGCAGTTTCCTGGTGAGAGGGCAATTTTAAACAGCTTTTCATGTAGGTACAGCATCGACATGCGCATCAGCCAGTGTGCCAATGCATTGCATAGTGCAGAACCACTGAGATAATTGTCTTCCAGGAGGTAGGGGTTAGGGAGAAGTCATTAAAAAGAGAAAAAAAATATTGAATAGGACAGTAAAATTAAATATTTACTATTTTCCTCTCAACTTTCACTATCCCCTGTTTGTTCCTTCCAATTTCCCAATTTTTATATGTTTTCTTTTTCTTTCATAAAAAAAAATAGTCTAGAATGTGATGGATAGTATTTTCATTTACCAAGTTTTATTTTTACTATAACAGATTTAATTCAATTATCAAGCCACTTAGTTACTTCTTTTCTTTCTTAATATCTTAAACATCAAGCCTTGCAGTTGAGAAATTGGTGGAATGCTTCAAACTTAATATCTACATTGATATTCTGTGCCATCAAGAATCCCATGAATGACAGGGAGTGTTAATGCAATGATAGATAGGGAATTTTAAAAATGTGGTAAGAAGCAAGACAGTAACCTCATCAAGTATATAAGCATAAATATTATGGTTGATCTGATGAGAAAGGGTAGGGCAAAGATAAGTATGCATTTAAAAGTTATAAATAAAATGTAATCCAAAATGGTGAATAGATATGTATATATAAGATATACATGAAATATTTTGTGAAACTCCATTTTATATTCTTCTTACAATTTTTCATTAAATAAAAAACATGTCTCCACCTGAGAAGTTTATCATCTCCAAGTTTTTAAAGATAATTTAGTGATTTAAGGTGAAATTAATAGTAGATATGAAGACAGGAAAACTTGCAAAGAAACATTTTCAGAAACAAGAGTGTAGGATTACAGTGTATGTCCATTGACTTATAATTTTGGTTTACAGTTGTCTTATTTTTTCCTCCAAATTTTACCTTTTTTGAACAGTCTAATTTTCCTGAAATTCAACGATGTTCCAAACCCATCCTAAGGTTAAGTGCTGTAGTGAACATCTATACATGGGAAAGTAATTATAATAATAAGAACTGACATTTAATGAGTAATTCATATCCATTAACTTATTTCCTTCTTGTTATAATTATATGTGATAGGTACTATCATTATCTCCACTTTGCAAATGAGAAAAATGTAAATGATCAAGTCACAATAAGACTATCATTTGTCAGAATTTATTCACTCATTCAGAAAATATTTACTGATCACCTACTATAATAGGTGCAGACATGTTTTTATGTAATGAAAATTATAAAAAGAATATAAGATGGACCTACTTGATGCAATGTTGAATTCTGTAATAAACAAAGCAAAGCCTCTCTCTTTGGAAGTTTTATGTTTTGCTGTTATGCTACTCTTAAGACACAAGACAGAAACATAAAGGTGAAAGAAGTTACTTTCAAGCCGGAAAAACTTAGGAAAGTCTTCACTGAGGGAAGTGATATTTGATGAAGACCTTAAATAGAAATTCTTTTCATTGCAGTAGCATAGAAGGTATAAAAGGTCATAGGGTCTATTTTAGGCAAAGATCAATCAGTACTAAACACAAAATCAATGACAGGAAGCAATATGAGATCAAGTTTGAAAGGTTCTAATTATAAGATATATTTGTGACATATTATAATTAGCCTGTAATATCCGTTGATTGTTTTCAAAATATGTAACTAGGTGAACTAAAAATAAAACCAACAAAAACATTTTAATAAAGAAATATTAGAAGATAAATTTTAAATTATTCCTTCAAACATATAAATATAAATCTCCAAGAGTGTCATTAGCAAAATGGCAGAATAGGAAGGCCTGACAGAAATACTGATTTAACATGATACATGGACCAAAATATCTTTATAAGAAATCCAGAATTCGGTTACGAGGTTAATGCCCCAGGCAAGCCAAAGCCAAGGAGAGCTGCACTGAAACAAGTCAGTGCAATTTCACTTTACCAGCATCAGCCTCTTTCCATGCCAGCACAGCTCAGTGCTTGGAGCAAACACCCCGCTCAGGACTTCTCCCTCAAGAAAAGAGTATGCATCCAGTGTTGCAGCTTTTTATAGGGCCTCCCCAGGAACGAGTTTCTCGCTTGTTTCATTGGGAGTGCTGATAAAACTGGCACAGTTTGGATGACTGGGGCTGCTGGAAACAAAGAAAAAAGAAAAATGGGCTTGGCTTGCAGTAACTGGCACAGCTGGGCATGTTTAGGGCAAAGAGTAAAACTTGAGTCTTCTCCCTCAGGAGGGGGGGAGGGGAATGGAGTGCATCCAGTGTTCTGGATTCTCAGAGGGCTGCCCAAGCAATTTATATCTCTCTTCCCTGACTTGGGATGCTGACAGGGAGCTGGCATATTTGAATGCCTACTTACTACTGACAACAAGATTGCTGCTGTAGAACAGAAAACTGCAGTTCCACACAGAGAGAGCAATAATATAAGCTCCTAAAAAGAAAACAGCCCAGCTGGTGTGGCTCAGTGGTTGAGCATTGACCTATGAACCAGGAGGTCATTGTTCGATTCCCGGTCAGGGCACATGCCCAGGTTGCGGCTCCATCCCCAGTGTGGGGCGTGCAGTAGGCAGACAATCAGTGATTCTCTCTCATCATTGATTTTTCTCTCTCTCACTACCTTCCTCTCTAAAATCAATAAAAATAGTTATTTTTGTTAAAAAAAAAAAAAAAAGAAAACAGTAAGCCCTCCCAGTAAATGTTGTGGTGGTCCCCAGAATCTTTAGCGGAGCTGATTGATGAGGTTCATACCCTGTATGAAGCCAATCTGTAAAGACTAGTAATGGTGGCTACTTTTGCAAATGTGCAAATCCAAACACAAAATTGCAAGGAAACATGTTCCAATCAAAGAAACAAAGTAAATCTTTAAAAACCCACCCAAAAGAAACATAAGTGTAAAAATTACCTGAAAAAGAATTCAAAATAACCATCATAATGATGTTCTAGGAACTCAATAATTTGATGCATGAACAAAATGAGAATGTCAGCAGAGAGATGCAACTTTCATTTAAGGGACCTCCCCTCCCCCAAGACTATCAGTGCATGTTTCAGCAGGACCCTTGCACGCTAGAAGGAAGTAGGATGATATATTAAAGTGCTTCAAGAAAAAGAAAAAAGAAAAAAAGCCGAACAAGAATACTACATCTAGCAAAACTATTATTCAAAAATGGAGAAACAGACTTTTCCAGATGAACAAAAACTGAGTGAGTTCATAGACCTGACTTATAAGAAATGCTGAAAGAAGTCCTTAAAGTGGAAACAAAAGGGCACTAAAACAACATGAAAGCACATGGCAGTATAAGGCTTCCCAGTAAAGATCAACATATAGACAAATATAGAACACTGTAATATGCAATACTGTAATACTATGATGGTGATGAATAAATATTTTAATCATGGCATTGAAGTTAAAAGACAAGTGTAAAATATAATTATAAAATGAAGTTATTGAATACACAACATAAAAGGATGTAATGACACCAATAACATAAAATGTGGTGGGAGAATAAAAATATCAATTATTTGTATGAAATTGAAGTTAAGTTGTTATCAGCTTTAAATAGATTGTTACCACTATAAGATGTCTTATGTAAGACCCATGAAAACCATAAAGAATATACCTATAAGAGATGCCAAAAAAAGAGAGAAATGAATCAAAGCAAGTCACTTCAAGAAAATCAACAGAATACAAAATAAGACAGAAGAGAGGAAAAGAGGGACAAAACAATTTAAAACAAGGCAGAAAACAATGAACAAACCAGCAGTAATAAATCTAGTAAATTCTTCCCAATCAATAATCACTTTAAATGTAAATGAATTAAATTTCCTAAAAGACAGTGTCAAAAGACAGAAAGGCTAAACATGTAAAAGAAACATGATCCAATCTTATGCTGCCTGTAAGAGACTTGAGATTTAAGTACACATATAAACTGAAAATGAAAGGATGGTAAATGATTCCATGCAAATGATAATAAAAAAGATCAGGGGCAGTATACTTATATCAAATTAGACTTTGATTCAAAAATTGACAAAAAAGACAAAGAAGGACATTATGTAATGATAAAATTGTCAATTCACATTTTATAAAGATTATATGTGACCCAACGCCAGAAAATACAAATGTATATAGCAAATATTGACAGAAATGAAGGGAAAATAGCAACATGATGATAATATATTTTAATACTTCATTTTCAATAATGGATAGATCATCTAGTGAGAAGATCAATAAGGAAACAGAGGACTTAAAAAAAAAAAACACCACTCTATATACTAGTAAAATGGACCTAATAGATCTGATAAGATTTCCCTAGCAGCAGCAGAAAACACACCCTTCTCAAGTGTACACAAAACATTTCAAGGATAGATCACATTATAACATAAAACAAATTGTAGTAAATTTCAGGAGATTGAAATAACACCAAGTATATATTCTGACCACAGTAAAATTAAACTATTAATTAATGACTGAAGGAAAACTGTAAAATTCCCATATACAGGGTGGGCAAAAGTAGGTTTACAATTGTAATTCCCAAAAGTTTATTCTTGTATTTTTATTTATTAATTATTGTATTATTTTCCATACAAACAACTGTAGACCTACTTTTGCTCGCCAATATATGTTGAAATTAAACTACACACTCACATTTTCTTTTTTAAAAAATATATATTTTTATTGATTTCAGAGAAAGGAAGGGAGAGGGAGAGAGAGAAGTATCACTGATGAAAGAGAATCATTGATTGGCTGGCTCCTACACTCCCCCTCCTGGGGAGAAGCCACAACCCTGGCATGTGTCCTCATGGGGAATCCCACTGTGACCTCCTGGTTCATAGGTCGATGTTCAACCGATGCTCAACCGCTGACCCACCTGGAAACAACATACTTTGAACAACAAATGGGTCAAAAAAGAAATACAAAGGAAAATAGGAAAGTATCCTGAGAAAAGCAAACACAAAAATAAAACAGTAACACGTATGGGATGCATCAAAAGCAGTATGAGGAGAGAAGTTTATAGTAATAAATGCCTACATTGTCTTTATAAAGGCAATTTGATCATTAGGAAGAACTCTGATAATTCTTATGTCTTGGATTTCTGACTTGTTCCCCAGTGGACTCTTCATATTCACCCTCTGCAGAGAATCCCACTTTAGAAATCACATTTAAGGAGTGTTCCTCTCCTTGAAGCATAAGGCTGAATAGAGGGTCAAGTCTAGATGTAAAAACTCTTTCCTTTGTTAATTGCCCCAAAGATCCCACAATGGACATGTAAACACAGTGATAAAAATAATAGTTGTTAAATATTGAAAATTTGGCATGGGCCAAGTTTTTGTATGTTTTGCTTAAATCTCACAGTAATCTTATGAGGGAGAGACTATTATTTTTGTCATGTTACAAGAGGAAAAAAAAAAAGGATCATTCAGTAAATAATCAGAGGTCATTTACCTCCGGAGTGGCAGAAGCAAAGTTTGACCTCAGGCAAGCTCATGGAGTCTAGAGTCCACAGTGTTAAGTGCTGCTCTATTGATGGGCAGAAAAACCTCACCTGGAAGTACAGCTCTACAGCTGAATTTTCTATCCTGAATGATGTTTTCATTGCATGTATTGATCAGATGGATTGGAAAGTTATCATTTTTCACTTCTTTCCTTGAGTCCATAGACATTTCACTTAAAAGCATCACTTTACTATTAGGGAGGTCCTATTCAAGACAGACAGTAGCCTGGAGATTAATTTAAACTGAAATTTCTATGTCTTTTAAGGGCTTTTCATGCTGAGGAGTCTGCTGCTATTGTATTTGTTAAAATCCACAATATCTTGATTTAGTCTTCTGATTGTAAGATCTTAATAGCTTTATAACCCTAAAAACTTTCTTTAATGCATCCCCTCTTCCTTTATGAGCACACATGCTATTATCTTAGCTCTGACTGCTATAACAAATTATCATAGACTGGTGGCTTCAACCACAAACATTTATTTTTACAGTTCTGGAGGCTGGGAGTCAGAGATCAGGTTGCCAGCATGGTTGTGTTTCCTTTTCCTGCTTTGAAAATGGCTGTCTTCTTGATGTGTCCTTACACAATGGAGAGGAGAAGAGAAGAGAGTAGAGGGAAAGGGAGGAGAGGGGAGGGGAAGGGAGGGGAGGGGAAGAGAGGGGAGGAGAGGGGAGTGCTCAAGCTCCCTTGTGTCTCTTCTTACAAGGTCACTAATCCCGTCCTAAGGACTGTACCCCCATGACCTAATTACCTTCTAAGGTAGCCTCCTGCGAAGCCTACTGATGAACTACCACTTTTGTAAGACAAGAAAGTCAAGGATTGAACTTCCCTGAGCATATAGAGTAAGCAGTATGAGAAGAAATAATACTAAATGTTATTTAGAAGTAAAGTAAAATTAAAAATAATTCATCGTGCTCTAGCAGATAATTGTTTGTTATTAATGCCAGCATTATAGATCTGTGAAATGTATTTCATTGGGGCTGTCTGGGCATAACATTACATGTACTTAGGATGACTATTGGCACCTCCTAATGTAATTTCTTGAATTAGGAGTTTTCTTGATGCGATATTAATGACAGAACAGTTCACTTTGTGGGAAAGTACAATGTGGGAAAAATCAAATGATGGCTTATGTTAAGAATAAGTCCAGATGTGGGGGGCTGCACAACAGAGGAGGGGGTGTAAGACAGAACATTATAAGAAAATATACTTCAATTATGCTAGACTTGTCAAAATAAATTCCTTAAAAGCCCAGTGCATACTCATTCATTCAAATGCTGTGTCAATCGTTTAGGGCTCTTCCGTTGCAAACCACAAATACCAGTTCTGGTTGTAAACAATAATTACTGTTGTTTGGAGGAATATCAAATGAATGTTCAGGTAAGATGGATATTAAGAGTTGTAACAGAAACAATGCTGAAACTAGAGTAGTTCTGGGCATCTGGAATGCAGAATATACGTCCCTGTCTCATTTCCTTCCTAAATTCCTGCTCAGGAAGTAAAGCCCCTGGAGAGAGAATTTGGTTTATTTGACTTGGAAACATACTTGCATCACCACAGCAAGATCTGTTCGAGCTAGAATGTACGCTTCCCCTAAGAAGGTGCACCAAGTTGCATTTTATTGAGAGTTGAGAAGGGATCCTGGGGAGACCAAAACATGAATGTCCATTTCACATTGTCTTTCTCAATGAAGTGGAGTCTTCAAATAATAGCGTGTATACACACCACTATCTACCTCATCTTTCGTTAAGATCTCAATAAGGAAAAAAAAACAGTAAAGGGGGAGAGGTTTTAGTTTTGATCTTGTATTAGTTTTCTATTACCCTGTAACAAATTACCAAGTCTCAGTGGTTTAGACCATTATAGATTTCGTATCTTACAGTTTTGTGGGTCAGGAATCCAACACAGTCTCACGTTGAAGATGTTGATGGAACTGCATTCCTTTCCGGAGGTTCTGGGACACAGTCCATTTTCTTGTCTTTCTCAGCATCTAGAGACTCCCCACATTGGTTGGCTCATAGCCTGGTTTTTCCATCTGTAAAGCCTTTGAGAAAGCATCTCTCTGACCATTATTCCGCAGTCACATGACCTCGACCACAGCCAGGTATGGTTCTCCATTTTAAAGGATTCATGATTACACTGGACCTACCTGGATAACCCAGCAAAATGTTCCTTTCCCAAGGTCCCTAATCACATCTTCAAGGACCCCTTTGCTTTAACAGTGGTTCTCAACCATCCTAATGCCACCACCCTTTAATACAGTTCCTCATGTTGTGGTGACCCCCAATTTCATTGTTACAAATTGAACATAATTAAAGCATAGTGATTAATCACAAAACAATATGTAATTATATATGTGTTTTCCGATGGTCTTAGGCGACCCCTGTGAAAAGGTCGTCCGACCCCCAAAGGGGTCGCGGCCCACAGGTTGAAAACCACTGACTTAGAAGGTAATGTATTCACAGGTAAATGGAATTAGTGCAATTCTCCTTTAGGGAGCCATTATCCCACATACAGAAGAACCTCTCTTATAATTGAAAATGTATAGTATGGTGAAGGCCTGGGGTGGGGAGTGTGGGGTGGGAGAGGTCAATGGGGAATAAAAAGGGGACTTCTGTAATACTTTCAACTATAAAGATACATTTTTAAAAAAAGATGATTAGTATTTAAAAAAGAAAAGAAAAGGTATAACTTTCCCACCCACTGCAGGTCTTATTTTATAATTGGAAAGGTATAACTTTGGGGGATTCAGGATTATAAACTCTACCTGCACAGATTTTTCCCTCTGATTATTCTCTTTATTCTTCTTCTTCTTCTTTTTAATTTTACTCTCATTTTTTTAGGAAAACTTGAAGGACAGAATAAAAAATTCTTCAGTAAATATGTGGTATATGTTAAAAATAGATCTTAAGAATTACACAACCATATAGGAAACTTCTAGTTGTGTTGGGTACAATACATATGTAACATTTTGATACAACATAATGCCGGCCCAAGATAGTGACATTGCTGAGAATATATTCAACAGCCCCCTATTGGTTGCTTGGAGCAAAAGACACTCATGACTGTGTACTTCTGCTTAGGAAAGTTACCTTTGTATTTATCAGGGATAATTCTTCATATAAAATATATTATTGCATAATGTTGTTCAGAACCAAAGAGAAACTGCATGTGGGAAGAGAGCTCATTTGTATGAATTTTCTCTCCTGCTGTGGAACCCCAGTGAGGAAATCTGATTAACTTAAGAAAATTACTTTAGCAGGGCTGTAAGCTACAAAGGTTGTTTCAGATGAAGAGGTCAGTGTGCCCTGGAATTAAACGTCATAATCCCAGACTGGATAAGAACTCTAAGTGTTTAACTGCATTAGCCCAAACCGATGGTTTTAAAGTTTCCAAATCGTTGCCTGTTGTGGCAGAACTGCCTGGTGTTTGCTGATTAGCAGTAGGCAATTTGGGACTGATCATTTTTCACAACCCAGGTAAATGTACCTATAATGTAATAATACTTCTTTCACTATTTCCAGACAGTCTGGTATGAGGTTCAGTAGTTTATAAAAAACACAGTGGCCATGTTGTTCTATTTAGATTCTGGTTCAATGTCAAATTCTCTGCATGAAAAAATAGTACTTAAAAATTCTTATCATAGCATTCCTTCTTATGCTTTTAAAGAATCAATACATTCTCGCACTCTTTTGCTCAAGGCACATTTTTTCTCTTGATATATTTAGAGTAATGTTTTGAGCCATGGTTTATAGTCCATGATTTTTCTTGTCTCTGATAATAATCAATGTTTGACACTGGGAGTCTGAGGACACCAGATGAAAGCCAAAGGAATTTGTTGGATCAACTGCATTAGCAGCGCAGAAGACACATACAAGCTGACACATACGCATACCCTCATGCACGTGCACTATCCGAATAGCTGTAAGTGTTCAAAGTAGCTGGAGTTTCATTTTCTATCTATTCAAGCAAGTCTGATGCCTGCAAATGTATCATTTTAAATCCTATTTTCACAGTAATTCTCAAATGTTATGACTCAGTGTCATATCTGTTTCAAGGGGATGAATTGGTAAACAGTTATTTTCAGTTTTGTTGAGAACCTTAGCATTTTCTGGTGTGTGTGTGTGTGTGATATTTTCTGCCTGAAAGGTGTCTCCCCACACTTTCCAAATTCTTGAAACATATAAAGAACAACCATTCTGGGTATTTATACCTGGCATTGATCTGTTCCCAAAGTTGGAACAGATTTATATTTACTTCTTTGAATAATTAGTTTACCTTTACATTTTCTGTGGTTTCATTATTTCTCGATATCATAGGCCAGAGATATTAAGACCCAGTCCTTAGTTCAAATGGCTAACGCTTCATTTGAACTACTAGGATTCCATATTATTCTCTTGGTGTCTGTAGAATATTTTGTCTTCTGTTTCCCTATCTGAGACGCCATCCTATCTAATTAAAGAGAAACATGGTAACTAGCGTATGACTGCTACCCTTCCCATTGGCTAATCAGTGAGATATGCAAATTAACTGCCAGCCAAGATGGCGGCCGGCAGCCAGGCAGCTTGAAACTAATATGAGGCTTGCTTGCTTCAGTGATGGAGGACTCCAACGTTCCCCGCCTGCCTTGCCTGCCTCTGAGCTTGCAGTTTAAGAAACATTGTAACAAATATAGAAGCTAAACAAAACCCCAGAAACTTGCTTTCAGTGAGCCCGGGGTCTCAGAGCTGGAGTTATACATTGTTTCGATTATAGAACCAAAACAAACCAGATACCTGCTTTCAGGAGCGGAGGACTAAGAGCTGGAGCCTCAGAGCTAAAGCTGGCCCAGAATTAAAAAAAGAAAAAGAAAAAAAGAAGCAGTTGGGAGCTTCAGTCCCAGCCTGAAAACAGCCCTCAGCCCCTCACCAAGACTGGCCAGGCACCCCAGTGGGGACCCCCACCCTGAAGGGTGTGTGACCAGCTGCAAACAGCCATCATCCCCTCATTCAGGCTGGCCAGGCACCCCAGTGGAGACCCCCACCCTGATCCAAGACACCCTTCAGGGCAAACCAGCCAGCCCCCACCCATGCACCAGGCCTCTATTCTATATAGTAAAAGGGTAATATGCCTCCCAGCACTGGGATCAGCATGACAGGGGGCAGCGCCCCAACCCCCTGATTGCCCTGCGGCTCTGTGTGTGACAGGGGGTGGGGCCACAACCTCCCTATCGGCCCTGCTCTGTGTGTGACAGGGTGCGGTGCCCCAACCCCTCCCCCCAACAGGCCCTGCTCTGTGTGTGACAGGGTAGAGCCATAACCTCCTCATCAGCCCTGCCCTGAGTGTGACAGTGGCGGCGCCCCAACCCCCTGATCCGCCCTCTAATTTTGGGTAGTCAGGGATGGTATCTCTGAAGAGGTGATATTTTAGCAGAATTACAGGAGGTTTCAGACACTCAATAAATTGGAAAGAGTTTTTTGCTAGGAAGAAGCAAAGTGGACATATTTGGATATTATAATTAGAGATTATATAGCTGTACTGAGTTTGCTGTAGGGGGATTTTTGTTATATTAAAAAAGCAAGAGGGACTGGCTAGTGTAGTTCAGTGGTTGAGCCATTGACCTATGAACCAGGAGGTCATGTTTTGATTCATAGTCAGGGCACATGCCCAAGTTTAGGACTTGATACGTGGTAGAGAGTGTGCAGGAGGCAGCTGATCAATGGTTCTCTCATCATAGATGTATCTATCTCTCTCTCACTTTCCCTTCCTCTCTGAAATAAAGTAAAAAAATATATTTTTAAAGGAAAAGGTAGCAAGGCTGGAGAAAGAAATTAAGATCCAGACATTTAAAAGCAATCTACTTTAATACAAATACTTTAATCTAAAATGAAGTATTTTTATTAAAGTAGATTGCTTTTAAATGATTTAGAAATATTGCTTATATATTTTTTCTTTCTAAAAATATACATTTAACTCTGTCTGGATCTTCAAATTAGTAACTACATTTCCCTGTCACATGATTATTTGTAACCATATCACCCTCATTTTCTTTATGGCCTGTATTACTACCTGAAATTATTTTATTCATTTATTTGTTTACATTGTTGTCTTGATTTGTAGAATATATTTCATAAGAATAGACTAGTGACTCTCTTTTGCACTACCACATTCACAGATATTGGATATACATCTTCATATCTTGCACATAGTTGTACTATAATATTACTTGAATGAATTAATAATTTGCAGGAGTGTGCTATGGGCCAAGGTTTATACTCTATAGGAGGAGGGAGGAAATGAACTGATGCTTATTGAACATGTTTTATGTGCTAGATTTTTACAGAGGTTGTCTCATGTTGATCTTATAATAATACTCTGATATTAGTTTTATTTTCCCCATTTTTCTGAAGAACCAATGGAAGGCTGGGAAATGTTATGTAAATTACCTATGGTCAGCACTGATATGAATACTGCCAAGATTCAAACCCAAGTATTCTTTTATGAAATGCCTCCATCCTTTCCACTATACATGAAGCCACCTAATTAACCAGCTAACCAATTTGGTTGGAGATGGGTCATTATGTGCCTGACCTATTGTGTATTTTATTTCATTTAATTTAGTACTCTGAATTACTTGAATGATAGAGATACTTATATGATATTTGTATTGTGGAAAAGAGCAAGAGTGTCTTCTTATTCCTTGGAACAATTGTTACACTAACTACAGTATATTCCCACATTATGGGAGTGATCCTTAGAATGGAATCAGAAGTAGGAGGTGTAACTGTGACTACCCCAGGGGTACAATTGGCAGAGATATTTATAGTCTATGTATGCAGCAGAGTGACATAAACAAAGCCACACTCAAAAGTAATCTTTCAGAGTCCTGAATTAGCAACACCATAAAAGCCCTTTACCTAAGCATTCCACACTTAAAATAGATTTTTATAGCAAATAGAGGAATTGGGGTTTTTTTGAAAGAATCTGAAATTAATACCATAATAGATTAGCAGCTCCTGAAAAAATTTTAAGGTCAAAACATGACTAAGCCATTTTCTTGTTGAAATAAATATTAGTCCATTCCAGTGTTTCATGAATCACTAAACTATTGTTTTGAACCCTAGGTAAAGTCCCCAAATTATTTTATCTATTAATAAAATTTCTGAGAAAAGAAGAAGCTGATTTTAGCCCCCATGTAAAATTTAGTTTCACATAAATGAAATGACCAGAATTTCACATTCATAAAATAAAAACTATATGTGCTTTCTAAAAGAGTTTTTATAAAACTCAAATGGTTTAATTAAATAGGGAGGAAAATAAATTGCATTGTTTTTTATTTAGTGTTTCAATTTTTAGATGTTCCTATTAAAAATACAAAATAAGAATTGATATAGTTCATCGTAAAATATTTTAAGCAACTAAGTCTACTAAAACATGTAAGAAATAAACACCATCAGGATCACTTTAGTTTAATGGATCAAACAGAAGTTTACTTTTTTGACTTTTAAGACAGGGTCTTAATAGTGGGCCTCCATACATTTTCCTTTGTATTTAATTCTGTAGGGCTCAGAAATGAATTCTTTCATCCTATTGTTGCTTGAAATCTTTGGAAATGAAGCCACTTCTTTCATTCAATATCTTCTTTCTAAGAAGCAGCTTTCCTCCCCATTTTATACCCAGAGTTTAGATAAATAAATAAAAAAAAAACCTGAAAGTCTTCCAACATAGCAGAGGACTTGAAAAAAAATAAGTCTAGAGTCCTTGTAACATATGTTAGTACCAGGTATTTTTCTCCACTGTCTGAACATATGACAAATAAATCACTATGAGTTGCAAAAATTATTTCCAAAGCCAAGAAAGTTGCCAAGTTGATACTTAACTGAGCACATACATATTTTAGAAATCCATGGTTGTCTTTCTCATCACAAAATAGAAGAAAATAATAATGGCCATGTGAGAATAATTCCCAGCCTCTGAGATGTGAAGTATGAGCGGGTGATGCATGGGTTGCTAGCAGAAGCAAATGCAGTGTAACACTGGCAGGCATGTTGGCAACACACATTGAGCATCTGCTCAACACAGACCTCCAGATCATCACATCTCGTGATGGATAGACATGACGTTTGCAGTATTCTGACAAACTCAGTAATACAAGCCATATCTGTATAAATAAAAATAATAACAAAAAGCCTAGATGTTTAGTACTGTCTACCCTAATATTCTGAATAGGCGATTTGTTTTATTCTATAACCATATTTGTAGAAGAGTAATAATAATATCAAAGGCTGGCATTGTTGATAGTGATATCAGCATTCGAAATAGGTTTTTTTTCCAAGTGTGTTATAGAGTAGCTATTTATATAGTAGTTGTAAGCACATAACAGAAACTACTCTCAGAAGTATTATCTAAAACCATCTCAGTAGAAATTAAAATGTGATTATAAATCAGTGCTTAATGTTACTAAGGGGCTATTTTTGTCAACTTTTGTGGACTTGCCAGAGAGGTCACAAGAAGCTGCAAAACATTGTGCATTTGTAAATCTAATTCCTAATTTTTAAAATGTGATTGGAGTAAAGTATTTTCTCCAAATTGAAATAGGGTAAGCAAAAATACAGTGATAAAAGGAAGTTAAGAGTGTTGGAAAGGCCCTAGCTGGTTTGGCTCAGCAGATAGAGCGTTGGCCTGTTCACCAAAGGTTCCCAGGTTCGATTCAGGTCAAGGGCAGGTACCTTGGTTGCAAACTCCTCCCCAGTCTGGGCCCTGGACAGGGCTCCTGCAAGAGGCAACCAATCAATGTGTTTCACATTGATGTTTCTCTCTGTCTTTCCCTCTTCCTTCCACTCTCCCTGAAAATCAATGGAAAAATATCCTTGGGTGAGAATTAACAAACAAACAAAAAAAGTATTGAAAAGGATGCAGGTCTGACTGGAGTAAAGCATTTATATTAGAATAGTTGCATTTAATACTTGATAATTAAGCATGAACTATGGATGCTTAGCTTTTACTGGAGAAAGCAAAGTATCTGGGATGCTGGGACTGCTAAAAAGATCCTCTGCAGTATTTAGGGGCAATATTAGGCTCAGGTGTTATGTGTATCTAGAGCAGGGGTGGGCAAACTTTTTGACTCGAGGGCCACAATGGGTTCTCAAACTGGACCGGAGGGCCGGAACAAAAGCATGGATGGAGTGTTTGTGTGAACTAATATAAATTCAAAGTAAACATCATTACATAAAAGGGTACGGTCCTTTTTTTTTTTTTTTAGTTTTATTCATTTCAAACAGGCTGGATCCAGCCCGCGGGCTGTAGTTTGCCCATGGCTGATCTAGAGTAATGTCATCTTTGTTTAAAAAAATCACTCATTATTGACAAACTTCTCCTAATTCTATTGCTATTACTTAATTTCCTTTGGTAGCTCAGCCATCTGAGAACAGAATTTTTATTTCAAAAATGTCTGCACTTGAATCTAAGCTCCATCATTCACTAATTTTAAAATCTTAAGCAAGTTTTACAGTTTAATTCTGAGGTTCGACTTTCTTGCTATTCAATTCATGAAAGTAATGCTTAAACCCTAAGTTGATGTGAGTATTAACAAAAGATAATACAGGTTAAATGTCTTAGTAGTCTATCACCTATAGCAGGCAATTGGTAAACAGTAGCATTTTTATTACTGCACTAGAGGACCGGTGCATGGATTCGTGCACAGGTGAGGTTCCTTGGCTCTGCCGGTGATTGGGGCTGATCAGGGGTTGGGGGGTGGAGGGGGACCGGCTGGCCAGGGTTAAGAATCATGGGAGGTTGGCTGGCCAGCCCTCCACCAATTGGGGCCAATCAGGAGGGCCAGCCGGCTCGAGGGAGGGACCACGAAAGGTTGGCCGGCTGGCCTGGGGAAGGGGGAACCGTGGGAGATTGGCCAGCTGGGGTGGGGGAGGGACCATGGGAGGTTGGCCAGCTGCTGGAGGTTGGCTGTGGGAGTGCACTGACCACCTGGGGGCATCTCCTGCATTGAGCATCTGCCCCCTGGTGAACAGTGGGCATCATAGCAATCATTTAGCAATCTACCAGTTGTTTGGTCACTTAGGCTTTTATATATACTATAGATTATTAATGGAACCGTGTAGCAGTTATTCTTGTTCTTGGTATATCATCTGCATTAACTACAGCATTGTGTGTTCTGAAGCCAGACAGACATTGGATCATTTCCTTGCTCTGCAACCTATTAGTGGTGTACGTGTATATAAGCCACTGAACTCCTAAGCATCAATTTGTCTGTAAATGAGGGCAATATTAATGCCTATTTCACATAATTGAGCTGAGGATTAAAGCACTATGCACAACTATTACTAACATTGTTTTAGACAGTTCTTTCTGGTACATGGGCTTACTTGCTTACAATACGTGTGTTTATGTATGGTTTGGGGTTATAGTAGCACTAGTGCTCTTGGCCCTTTTGGACCATACTTTAAATTTAGTTTTGTCTTATTCATGGTGAGCAACCACAGTTATATTATAGTTTACATCAGGACATTTAAACTTTTAAATGAATAAATAATATTTAATGGATTTACTTGTATTCGCTTTGTTTGTGTGCATTTTA
The DNA here is from genome assembly GCF_963259705.1 of Myotis daubentonii. Lineage (NCBI taxonomy): Eukaryota > Metazoa > Chordata > Mammalia > Chiroptera > Vespertilionidae > Myotis > Myotis daubentonii. Next base: position 72,029,618 of record NC_081846.1, read on the forward strand.
ATGTGAATGCAATATACCTAGTTTTTTCCCTATCCAGCATTTATCAAAATGCCAGCTGAGCAAATAATATTTGTGAAAGAGCAAAAAAATCTACAGTTTTATTCTTGAATAATATCAGGGCATCAGAGTAACAAAGGTAATCCATTTTAGCTCAGTCCTTCAATGAAATGCTATCATACTATTATGATTAAAAGTCTTATCATTAGCTTTGTCTATAGCCACTAAAAGTAATGGTTTATTAGTTATAGCAATTACTTAAATATTGGTAATCCATTTAAGAGTGTGACAAATTTACTTTAAGATTCAATTCTAAAGAAAGCTTTACTTGTGTTCTTTCTATGTTTGATAATGAGAATTAAATAATAAACAATGTGTCCTTTTTTCACATGGCTAAAAGGAAGATCAGCACCAACTTGAAGCAACTGTAGAAATTATGTTAGCCATTCTGTATTTGTCCTGCTTTTGTTGATCCTAACTTTTTATACTGAATTATATTTTATTATTATTTCACTACATGGAGATATAAAATGCATTCTGATGCAGATATTCATTTTTGAATCTATAAAGTTGACCAAAATAATGATAAAAAATAATAGCCTTCAGGTTTTTGTATAATTGTACCACTAATGAATACCATAGAGGTTGTCTGGTTTATTCTCCCAATTAAAAAAAGAGGAAACTGAAGTATACAACAGTTGTATGACTTGCCTAAGGACACACACACCTTTACCTAGAACTGCATCCTTGAGTTCTTTCCTCTGCAACACACTCTCACTGTGGGAAAAATAAAAGAATAAAAAACACTATCTAATAAGCAAGTGAAAATATTTTATCAGTATAAATCATTGAACTTAAAATTGTTTTAAATGCCTCAGAAATGACCTGGTTTATTTCTCTTACACATGCCCCCTCCACTTCTTTCATCCTTATGTGTTATCATTCAAGAAATAATCGTCCTTCCTTAGTCCAGCATCTGTTATTTTTGTCTACCTTTGTTTCTCATACTGTCTTAAAACTCCAGGTTTTCTTTGCACCTCTTACTTTATAAGCCTAGAAATTTTGGAGCTGTCTTTTAGCAATCTACTCAAAAGTCTTTTCCTCCATGGAATCATTTGTCCTTAACCCAGACTATACAATTAATGCTCTCTTTTTGTGGCCTCATAGTATCTTAGAAAATTTTATATGAGTAAATACTTAAATGCATTGCAACTAATAGTTTAATGTCCATGTCCCTCGGCAGCCTGTAGTGTAAGTTCCTTGACTGAGGAGATTGTGTAATGTCTTGAATTAATTAGCTTTCTCATACACAGAGTTTCAGAGTTAGCTCACTAATTTTAAAGATTGACACCTGGAAGAATCTGTAGTCTTTGTCAGTTGTCCAAGTTTTTAAAGCCCAAACTTTACAGCTGAAAATTTGTACCTTTAGGACCAATTATCCAGCCCCAAGTTCCCTATAACATGTGCCACTACTGATACATGATTTAGTATTCGAATCATAGACATTGTAATAACCATAACTATTGCAGTTTAGACCCTCTAAGAGTGGGGGGAGAGCAGGGGTGGGGGTGGGGTGGTGGGATCCCACCCCTCAGGGCCTCACTGTGTGGAAACAGATGTCCTGGTACACATCCAGACAATCAGGAGACATTCGTAATTTTTTTTTCACATTTTCACCAATTACTATGATAAAGACTGACAGAATTCCTATTTTGAATCTGTTTATAGGGTTTGTTATGAGCGTAGTTTTAAATTAAAACTGTGTGCCAGTGGCAAATAAAATTTATTTAAAAGACAGGTTAATCCATTGTCATGATCTCTTAAGATTAAAAGTACCTGACTTTACTAAAAAGTCCTGAAAGTTGAAACAATTATTAGAACATATATTTTTCAGAAGCATCAGTAGATGTAGTTAAAAAGTAAAATTTGATTTTACATGAGGCGCTTTCCTGTCATTGTATAGTGAAAAAGCAAAGAACCCTACCTGATAAGTTGAGAATTATATTTTAATCATTGCGCAATACTTAAAGGTGGTAATCTTAACTTAGAAATAAAGTCAGGGACATAGTACACCCAGACTAAAAATGTATATGAAATAATTTTTCCATATCTAATACTTAAGACAAAAAATGAGCATCATAGATATGGATTAGGTGCATTAAAAGTGCTAAAACTACTAGTTTATATATGTAAAAATGAACACAATATAACTCCAATGTTTTTGTATTTTTGAGAAATGTGATTGGAATATTTGCCAGTAGGGAGAAAATATATATGAGAAACTAGTTTTATTTATTTTGTCTTAATTTTGTAATCAGTAGGCATTTTAATTGCTATCACATAACATTTGTTCTTCTGCAGCTTCAATCTTCACATCTTGTCTTACAGATTAAAGAATAATTTATGTTGTTATTTATTTATTTATTTTTATTTCTCAGCTCACCCAATCCAAGCCTGAGCTCAATGAATTTTTGTTACGGTTGCTGTTTTATTTTGATCAAATGAATAAATATACTCATACCAGGAAAGGCATGAAGATGAGTGCTTGGTGAGGGAAAATTTATTTTTTTAAAGATGAGAAATAGAGATACAGTGCTCATTTTGTGCAATTCACAGTCAGGAAACAAAGTGCATGGGAAATTTTCACTAGGCAGAAATGCTAATTCAGTCTGGGAAATGACAGAATAAATAAGTGTAGGCAGCAGCAGCTAAAGGAAAGTGCTATACTTATCTGATAAGGGTGAACAAGGTAGGTCTGACATACTCCTCTCTTGTGCCTTGTGGTGATATAATCAACTCAGATTTCAGTGTTGTTAGAGTTTTATAAGCTTTTCCTTAACTGTGTTTCCAATCATCTCCTTCCAGAAAGATGAGAGAGAGAGAGAGAGAGAGAGAGAGAGAGAGAGAGAGAGAGAGAGAGAGAGAGAGATTTGATGGTTTTGGAATTTAATATAGAAACTTAGACTACAATGCTAGTTTTAAGGATTTTGTTGACTTCACAGCTTTTGCCCAATGTAAGCTTACATCGCATTGACTTTTCCTTCAAAATTGATGCTATACAGAAACCTCGCCAAGTGCTATACTAGGAGATTTTGAGTCATACCCAGAAGCCTAAGCTCATGGTGCCCCCAAAACTTGAATCTAAATCTGCTCAGAGGAACTACATGAAATCTTGTGAAACTGAGCAATTCTCTGACGCTCACTTGTCTGTGGAGAATATTTGGGTCTCCCTGGAACTGGCACTGTGTGCCACAGCTCTACTCCTGTGTGCTGACCGGTCCCTTAGATCACATGACTTGACAGGTCGGAAGATCCTGAGCATCCCAGAGTGTAGACTGATCTCACTGAGTCCTTCTCAGAGGCAGAAGGTGTCAGCCTTCTCGTGTTGACATCATGACCCCAAAACCAATGCTGAGATTAAAGACAGTCTCAAAATAAATCCCCATCGTGTGCCTTCTCATGTTTGTGTGCTGCTTCACCCGGTTTCCAACGGTCCTGTGTTCTTTGTACTGTTACTACATCTGGCCCGACTTACTGGGTCATCTGGTCTCCCCCTTGGCAACCCTCAGCATACTATTTCGTGAGTGATGCCCTTCATTATTAGAGAGGACAGTGCTGACATTGGAACAAACTAGACTGGCAGGACTAGTCTGTCAAGTCAAGTGGGATGACTGCATTAAACCACTTGAATTTCTCCCTCATTCCTTGGATTCCAATAGCCTATTAAAACCAAACAAACACACAAACAAACAAGCAATACACCACCTTACTCTTCAGAACTCCTGCTTATTAAAAATAGCCCCGGCCCCCGCCCTAGCTGGTTTGGCTCAGTGGATAGAGCATCGGCCTGCGGACTGAAGGGTCCCAGGTTTGATTCCGGTCAAGGGCACAAGCCTGGGTTGTGGGCTCGGTCCCCAGTTGGGGGCATGCAGGAGGCAGGCAATCAATGATTCTCTCTCATCATTGATGTTTCTATCTCTCGATCCTTCTCCCTTCCTCTCTGAAATCAATAAAAATACATAAAAAATAAAATAAGTAAATAAACACAGTCCCAGTCCTTAAGGTACAAGTAATTTCTTCATCTAAAATTATATGTGGAATACCTATGCTAAATGAATCATGTATGTCTGAAAATAATGTCAAAAACTTTATATAATACAGACTATTTAAAACATATTTAACAAGCTGGAGTGTTATTAGTAACCCGTACTGCAGATTTTCCCTGAGACAGTAGCTTAACCTGTTACTCAAAGGTCATGCTAATGTTACTGAGCCCAAGGGGTTCACTGCTTGGGGTGCTCTAGTCAAGAAGGAGATGTGGGAGTTGCAAGGTAGTTTTATTTGCTTTCAGCAAAGAAAGGACACAGGTGATTCATATCCACAGCTGTCTCCCAGAAGGGAGGCTTAGCCATTGCTTATACACATAAGTTGGTCAATTAAGCGTTGATGTCTTCTTTGGGGTTGGCTACATTTATTCAATGGAGTTCCTTTCAAATTCATCCTGTTTATAGCTGGTCTGCAAAACACCTAGTAATAATATTCAGGACTGCCCAGACCTTGGGATCTTTGTCCTAGCTAGTAATAACTTTCAGGTGCTTTTAGGTATCTGGACACTGTGGTCAGCTCAGCAGGCTCTGTGATATGCTAAAAGGATCTGACAAAAATATTAGCACCTGGCCTGCAAGAGCCACCGTTCTTTCCTAATTGGTGTAAGAGAAAAGCTGGTTCAGGAAGCCAAATCTTGCCAGGAGAGGGTCAGGCATGCCCAGCAGCCCATGTCTCTCCATTGGCCCTGGAGAGTGGTGGGCAATATTGGACAGGGCAGAGGCATGGATTCTTAGCAGCCACCTGAGGGCTTTGGACCAGCCTGTTTTGCTTCTCTGCTTCTCATACCAGTTTTGATGGGGCTGCTTCTTCTTATCCTTCATTTTCCAAATTCTGCTCAGCTAGACATCAGGTGGCTCTCAGGGTATTGTTCTATGATTTAGTGGTAATTCTGATGTGGCCAGGGAAGGAGGCCAGCACAGTGTTTACCTGTATGCCATATCGACTGGAATTCTCCCCCACTAATTGTATACACTCTTCTTTAATATCAGTATATTTCTCTATATTATGTGAAAATATTATTTCCAGCAAAGCAGATTAATTAATTGCAGCTGAAATATGTAATTTTGCTAAGCCATAGAAAACGAAGCTCTACAAAGCAATATTTAATTTTTCATGACAGTTGACATACAATATTATATTAGTTTTAGATATACAGCCTAGTAATTAGACACTTATAGAACATATGAAGTGATCACCCTGACAAATCTAGTACCATCTGACATCATACATAGTTATTACAGTATTAAAGACGATATGTCCTATGCTACATTTTACATCCCCATGACTCTTTTTATAACTGACAATTTGTACTTTTTAATCCCTTCACCTATTTACTCATCCCCCCCAAATCCTTTGCATCTGTTAAGCATTTATTTATTCACTTTATCTGTGTTTTTTTTTTCCTATTTGGTTTATTATTTATTTATTTATTTATTTATTTATTCATTTACTTATTTAGATTCTACATATAATTGAAATTATATAGTATTTTTCTTTCTCTTTGACTTATTTCATTTAGAATAATTCCTTCTAGGTCCATCCATGTTGTCACAAATGGCAAGATTTTGTTTCTTTTTATGGTTGATTAATATTCCACTGTATATATGTGCCACTTCTTTTTTACCCATTTATGTATTGATGGACACTTAGGTTGCTTATATATCATAGCTATCTATATATAGATAGATAACCTTAATGTGTAAATAGATCGAATGGCAGAACAACCGAACAGCCGGTTGCTATGACTGGTGCTGTCCACCACAGGGCACGTAGGGAACATGGCAGGCATCGGCCTCTTCAGGATGGTGGAGCAGGTCAGTGGGGGCTCCAGAACAAGGCGGGCACTGGTTGCTGTCATCAGGGCGAGCCTCTGGTGGTTACTGAAAATTCTTTGCTCCCGTGCACCATGGTCCCACCTGGCGTTCGCACCTGCTGCCGGCGACAGCCCCACTTGCACCCGCTACTGGCGCCCAGTGTCATCCCTGATCACTCAGCGCCATCAGCAGGTGTGAGCGGTGGCTGCCGGCCCTGATGGCCCTTTAGGGCTTTTCCACCTCCCCTCGCTCCTGAGGAATGATCAGGGCCGGCAGCCTCCTCTTGCACCCACTGCCAGTGCCAACCCTGCTCTCACTCACAACTGGTGCTGAAGCCATCACTTCCACCCACTGCCAGCACCCAGCTCCGGTCCCAATTGCTCGGCACCATCAGTGGATGCGAGCAGCGGCTGCTGGCCCCAAAAACCCCTGAGGGCTTCTCCACCTCCCCCTGCTACTGAGGGGCAATTGGGGCAGCAGCTGCCACTCGCACCCACTGATGGCACTGGCCCCAATTGCTCTGCACTGTCAGCACATGAGAGCAGTGGCAGTGGGAGCGGGCTGCCGGCAGACAGGGGACTACGGTGGGAGGGGTCGGGCAGGGGCGCAGCCCACAGTTCCTTTCAAGGTGCACGAATTTGTGCACTGGGCCCCTAGTTGTAAATAATGCTGCACTGAACAGAAGGGTGCTTATGTTCATTGTTTTTGATTTAGTGCTTTGGATTTTGATTTAGGTCATATGTTTCCATTTAGTGCTTTGGATTTCTTCAGATATGTATGCAGAAGTGGGATTTCTGGGTCAGATGGTAGTTCTATTTTTAACTTTTTGGGCAATCTCCATACTGTTGTCCATAATGGCCACATGAATTTACAACCCTACAAGAGTCCATGAGGATTCCCTTTTCTCTGCACCCTCTACATAGCATTATGTTAAATATCATGGCAATTGTACTTTAAATAATTGTTATTCAATTGTAGTCATTGTCAATAAGATACACCTGTACTTACATAATAACTTTCTAAATTGGTGTGCATGGTTTTCTAGTTTAGAACTTAAAGGTCTGAATTAAATATTTTATAAGAATTCACAACTGTGCTAAGGTATCATCACTTCAGTAACTAACAGCCTGGGTATCATTCTCAAGAGTAAAATCAGAAAAACAAATTAGAATAAAAGCCACATGTGAGATACCCATTATGCATTGACATTTAAAGCCTCTCCCTTATTTGTATTCAGAGAACTATATTATATAATGCAATATTTATTTGTGATATTTTCTAATCTGACATGATATATACATAGGACAAAAAAGCCAAGGAACATCTCCACCAACAAGGAACTTTTCCCCTCTGTAGTATAATGTGCTTGATAAATGCTTACCCTCTTTATGCATCCTCATCTTCTGCAATTTATTTTTCAGTAGTTTGCATTTTTCTTTCCTTTTTTCCCCCTTCAAGTAGCATAGCACATTTCCAGGCAGGTCTTGTCTCCACAACCATGTGTAAATTCCCACATCTCAGGCATTCACAAATTAATCACAGATATGCACACTATAAACAAGAGACCTTAATGAGTAGCTTGAGACTTTCTGTAATTTGTGCTTTGATTAACTGACTTTTCCACTTAATTTTAGATTACATTAAATATCCTAAAGTAATCATTTTAATCTTATATTTAACCAGCTGCAATAACCTGATTTTTAACAGAATTTGAAGTGCTAATGATGTGGTAGCAAACTAAAGAATCTATAAAGAGACAAAAATCCATATTAATGGCATGATGAAGTATAAACATTTAGATGAGCTGCATTGTACTTAGCTTTTATACCGGTGTTGGCATCAAACACTTCTAGTTGTTTTTTAAAATTATCTTATTGTATGATGTGTTTTGATTTGAGGATATTTTTCTTTGCTAAATATGGTCTTGAGTTTCAACCATTTCATACTTACATTAAATGATGTTTATGAATAGGTTTGATAATTAGGAAACTTCATTTCAAAGTCTAAACAATACCACAATACTTTAAAATTAGAATATAGTTTGTTAGTCATCAAAACTGGGAAATTTAACCATTTCAGTATAACATTTTATTATGAGAAGCTTCTATATCTAGTTTAAATCCAAATTTTTATTGCATATGTAAATTATCTTTTTTATTTTTATTTTTGCTATTAGCAAACTGTGTGATTTTTGAAACTTATTTAATGCTATCTTTAAAGAAATAAGTTGGACTAATGAAGTAAAAATTTTTCTCTAACTTTAGTATTCCATTATGTTTTATCAATGACCAAGAGAAAATATTATCAGTGTTTTATCAATGAGAGCAGCAATTGTAGTTCTATTACCCACTGTTTTCAGTGGTTGGGCATTTTATGGAGTTTCAGGTAAGTCCATAATTATACATCAACTAGGGGATCAGTGTACGAATTTGTGCACCTTGAAAGGAATTGGGCTGCGAGGCTGTGCTGGGCACAAGGGCAGGTCTTGACCCATCTTCCACGCCCCCCCCAGCCCCCCCCTGCTGTAGCCCTTGGTCCCCTGTCTTCCGGCAGCCCCACTCCTGCCACCACCTCTCCCACATGCTGACCACACTGGCTCCACTCACACCACTGACTGTGCATTGTGATTGATTGGGGCCAACACCGACAGTGGACGCGAGTGGCAGCTGCTGCCCCAATCACCCCTCAGGAGCAGGGTAGGTGGAGAAGCCCTCAGGGACAATTGGGGCTGGCAGCTGCCTCCTGCACCCCCTAATGGCACTGAGCAATCGGGACCGGTCCCAGGTATCGGCAATGGGTGCAAGCAGCAGCTCTGGTGCTGCTAGCGGGTGCGAGTGAAGTAGGCGCCAGGATCATGTGCGAGCACCTTGTGAGACCGTGGCATGCAGGAATAAAGAATTTTCAGTAACCATCAGAGGCTTGCCTCGATGACGGCGACTGGCGCCCTGCCTTGGTCTGGTGCCCCCGCTCACCTGCTCCACCATCCCGCCATGGCTAACGCCCAGCATGTTCCGTGCTCTGCCGCCTGCTGTCGATGCCCACCATGTTCCACGTGTGCCCCCTCATGGTCAGTGCACATCATAGCGACTGGTTGTTCAGTTGTTCGGTTGCTCGATTGTTCTGCTGTTCAGCATATTTGCATATTAGGGTTTTACATATATAGATGAGATGCCAACCAACTCTCTGTCACTTTACAACTCAGCAGTTCTTGTGCTCTCCTGTCATCTTCGTGATGCAGTATTTTCAATTGTGTCAAAAGGTGAATCGACTGAATGTGTATTGTAATGGGATACCACAGATTGAGATTAAATTTTTACAGAGATTGAGAGTAATGACCTATTTTCACCCAGTGAACTGTATCCTCCCCTTCAATCTTAGTAAAGATTCACTTTATCCTAAACAGAAAAAGTAAGGAATTAGGAAACACCATGAGGTTTTTGTTCATCTTGAGGATATTTCTTAAGTGAGGAGATATTTCCTTAAGAAGGATCAAATTTGTCATGGTTTCCTGAAGGAACCTCTACCATGACTTACTTTTTTTGGGGAAAAAGAAGATCAAGAACCAATAGAAACAGAGGCAGAAATGCATGGAACACACTGGCAGCTGTCAGAGGGGAGAGGTGAGGGAGGGATTGAATGAAAGAAGGGGAGGGATTTGCCAAAGAACATATATGCCCAGCCCAAGGTGGGGCAGGCACTCAGTGGAATTGTACAAAGAGGAAGGAACGGGGACATCTGTTATAGTGTCAATGACAAAAATAAAGTTTAAAAAAATGATACCGCACTCCTAAAAATACCAAGTTTTATTTTGAGCTTGTGTCAGAATAAGAAGTGAATGCTTGAGGAGGTAGAAGTGTGGAATGGAGAGGCAAATCAAATTGAGCCCCCAAATCCTAGTAGTTTGATTTCAATTACTTGGAGATAATCATAATTTGAAAACAATTTACATCAAATTTACCTTTGTTTAGAAACCATATATTTATAGAATATATTTTTTAATAAATTACATTGGGAGAATATTTTTAACATTTAAGAAAACAAAATTTAGGTACTTTCCAATATTTTATAAGTTCTACCTGCAAAAAAAAAATATGTAAAAGTCTGAAGTAGCTAAAATATTTCTACTAGTATGCTGTTAGATTTCATCAATTTATTACTATAAATTATTAAATGGTATTTCCTTTTCAAGACTGTCTCAGTTACTTTGAATATATACTCAAGATATACTTTGAAATTTATTTTTTAAATATCCATTTAAAAACCTACTATACTCAACACACTGTGCAAGGCCTGTATTAGAAATTCTTGTAGGAATTCAATTTAATAACAAATAAGGTACATTTTTTAAAAATGCAATAGCAGAGTATATTTCATTAAAAATTAAAGATACTGCTATGAGAATTGGGAGAATGAAACCATGTTTATTGAAAATCCGTAAACTGGGTTTTGAAGACTAATTAAGATTGGATGGAAATAGGTGGTGAGTCCTGGTTGGCTGAAGAGACAACATATATGTCATATTTGGGGAAAACAATAAGTATAGAGCTTGTACAAAGTAGTGACAGGATAGATGATTCTAAGAATCTTTAACATACGATTGTGGAGAACCTTATACATTGGATCATAATTCGAACTTTTTTGATTTGGACAAATAAAAAGAAAAGATGTTTAAACTAAGGGCTAAAATTATCAGACTTGTATTTACAGGATGATTTAACTACTGGTAGTATATCTAATGAAGTACTGATGTTTTTATAATGAGTCAGCTCTTCAATTAGATACATGCCAAAATGAAACACATTATTACCTTAAGGCTTTATTTTTTTTCCTGTAAATGTTGGTTAATGCATTAAAAGGTTCACTTTGATTTTCTGTCTATTGGTAAATTGGATGGATCTTGACCCCAGTTTCAAAATTAATAGGTTAGTATGAAGTGCCAAGACTTTTGCGAACCCAAAAGAAGAGTAGCAGAACTTGTTAAGGAAAAATTAGCAAAATGGTCTGTGAAAATGTTGCTAAATTTTGAACCAAATGTCATATGGAAATTTTAGAAATAGCTCTTCCTGATTTGGCCAAAAATGTCAGAGTAAAAATTCCAACTAATGCAATGAGCATCCTACTGTTTGCCAAAATGGCAAAGTTTTACTGCTGGTCTTCTCACTCAGTGCTCAGTGAACTTGCCTGCCTTTCCCTGTGTACATGTGCTGAGGACCTGGTGGTCCTCTCCCACTGCCATGTCCATCTGTTGGCCACTTGCAGATGGCCTCCTATTGCCCCATGCACCTGTTAAGACTGTTCTTCCCAAAATGTAATGCACCTCATCATTACCAACCAAAATGTAAATTAAATACATATATTTTATCTTATGAATAGGGTCAAAACAAGTTTAAATATTGATCAAGTAGGTCATACAAACAGTTGTAGTAAAGACGGGGTTAATCAAAATGTTACTAAAATGCTCAACAAAGAGCTCATAAAAAAAGCAAAGAAGGTGCATATTAACTTGAAAAGGTCACCCTTCTATGTTCTTATATTCTAAACAGGCACTCCAGGTACTCTGCACTAGTTGTAGGGATTGATTTGGCTTATTGAACCTAATAAATCTGCATCCCTTAATACATCTCTGTTTAGTAGGATGGTTAAACGTATCTGTAAACTTCCCCTCCCTGTATCAGATACTTGTGTGGGATATAAATGTGGGAACATAAGTGAAAGGATAAGATTTTGGGGTTCTGGATTTGCTCTTACTGAAGTAAAAGTGACAGTGGAATGATGCAGTGGACTGTAATGAATGATATTTTTTTTTTTAAGTAACTATCCCCTACAAAGGTCTGTAAAGAACTTGCTCAGATATAGTTCTAAAAGACTTAGGAATTCTTCTTCACATAGTGCCACATTATTTATTATATAAGGTATTAAAAGTTTTCTTGGAGGTTTGAAAGAAGGAAAAGCAACCTACCCACAGCTAGCAAGTACCTCAAGCCCTGAAATAGTTAAAAGCAATAATAAATAACGCTAAAGAAAGAGATATGATTTCCAATACTGTGACACATTAACGTATGTTTTACTTTTAAGTATTTATAATTTTTAGAATTCTTAAAACATTTTAAAGCAGTTCATTTAACAACAATTTTTTCTCTAAGAAAATCACTCCTGAGAGTGATAATTTATGTGAACAGAATTATGTAGAAAGAAAAAACCTATTTTGACAGAAAGGGGTGAAGTAGTTATTTCTTAAAAAGGCTTAAGAAAACATGTATTTAAACATCGTTTCAAAACATGAACAAAAATATGTTTTGCATATGTGTGGATGGTATCAACATGTGCTTCCTTATGTAGAACAAATCTCCAGAATTTAGCATTATAAAAATTTTTTTTATAATGAGTCAGCTCTTTAAAATTTTTTACTCATTATAAAAATATTGTAGCTGGCATTTGTTTGGGAATCACATTTCTAATAAATACTAGCAATAAAACTCATATATTTTGCTATTTTGTTTTATTCTCTGTTCTTATTTTTCCTACCTCCCCATTGGCTATATCTAATTCAATGTTACATAGTACAATCTGACTGCTTTAAAAAAGTGTTGTTGAGGTTGTGGATCAGTTAGAACTCTTATGCTTGCTGAATAGAATGTAAAATGGTGCAAATGCTATACAAAACATTATAGTGGTTTCTCAGAAATTTCATCTCAAAATTCCATATAATCTATAATTTCTACCTCTGGGTACATACCCCAAAGAATTGAAAGCAGAGACTCAAACAGATATTTGTATTGTAGATCAACATCCAAAGCAACATTATTCACAACAGCCAAAAAGTGGAAACACCCAAATATCCACTGTCAGATGAATGGATAAACAAAATGTATATACATGCAATAGAATATTATACAGCTTAAATGAAATCTTGACACTTGATACAATATGGATGAACTTTGAAAACATTGTGCTGAGTGAAACAAGCCAGACATACGGAAAAAAACAAAACAAAACACAGCTTTGTATGATTCCATTTAAATGAGGAACGTAGAGTAGTCAAATTCATAGGGCCAAAAACTAGAACAATGGTGGCTGAGAGGAGCAAGGAAATGAGTATAGAGTTTTAGTTGAAGAAAATAAAAAAAATTATCAAGTTTAGTACTGGTAATGGTTGCACAGCAATGTGAATGTATTTAATTCTACTGAACCTTATGCCTAAGAATGATGAAAATGGTAAATTCCTACTGTGTTCATTTTTCCATAATAAAAATTATCTGTCTCCCTATCCAGTTTGGCTCAGTGGATAGAGCGTTGATCTGCGGACTGAAGGGTCCCAGGTTCGATTCCATTCAAGGGCATGTACCTGGGTTGCGGGCACATTCCCAGTAGGAGGTGTGCAGGAGGCAGCTGATCGATGTTTCTCTCTCATCGATGTTTCTAACTCTCTATCCATCTCCCTTCTTCTCTGTAAAAAGTCAGTGAAATATATTTTAAAAAATCTGTCATATAAAAATTTAAAAACAGAGATTAAGTTATGAAAGCCCACTATTTAGCACCCATTATTTAATGTAACAACTTTCCAAATAGTCATCTTAATATCAATTAAAGTGCATGCTTTATTCACTCAAGTATTCATTTTTTAAGGTACTCATCTACACTAATAAAACAGAAACATGGTAATTGGCGTACGACCGATACCCTTTTCATTGGCTAATCAGCGAGATATGCAAATTAACTGTCAGCCAAGATGGCGGCCGGCAGCCAGGCAGCTTGAAACTAACATGAGGCTTGCTTGCCTCAGTGACGGAGGAAACCAACGTTGCTGCCTGCGGCCGGCCTCTGAGCGGGCAGTTTAAGAAACATTGTAACAAATACCGCCCAACTTCAGCCAGCAGATTGGCAACATTGTAAGCAAAGGCCAGAAACCTACTTTCAGCCAGAGGCCTAAGAGCTGGAGCCAAGCCTCAAGCTAAAGCTGGCCCAGAATTAAAAAAAAAAAAAAAAGGAAAAAAGGAAAAAAGGAGCAGTTGGGAGCTTCAGTCACCCCCAGCCTGAAAACAGCCCTCAGCCCCTCACCCAGACTGTCCAGGCACCCCAGTGGGGACCCCCACCCTGATCCAGGACACCCTTCAGGGCAAACCAGCCGGCCCCACCCATGCACCAGGCCTCTATGCTATATAGTAAAAGGGTAATATGCCTCCCGGCACCGGGATCAGCGTGACAGGGGGCAGCACCCAAACCCCCCGATCGCCCTGCGGCTCTGTGTGTGACAGGGTGCGGCGCCCCAACCCCCCCTCCCCCGGCCCTGCTCTGTGTGTGACGGGGTAGAGCCATATCCTCCCCATCAGCCCTGCCCTGAGTGTGAGAGTGGCGGCGCCCCAACCCCCTGATCTGCCCTGCTCTGTGTGTGACACGGGGGAGCTCCTCAACCCCCTGATGGGCCCCGCTCTGTGTGTGACAGGGGGTTGCTCCACAACCTCCCCATCGACCCTGCCTTGAGTGTGACAGGGGGCGGCGCCCCAACTCCCCAATCGGCCCTGCTCTGAGCCCGACCAGGGGCTGCACCTAGGGATTGGGCCTGCCCTCTGCCACCCGGGAGCAGGCCTAAGCCAGCAGGTCATTATCTCCCGAGGGGTCCCAGACTGTGAGAGGGCACAGGCCGGGCTGAGGGACCTCCCCTCCCCCCCGAGTGCACAAATTTTTGTGCACCGGGCCTCTAGTTATAATATAACTTCTAAAAATTCAAGGTATAGCAGACAAGGTATTTCAGGTAAATGCTTTAACATTGTTTCATTTGACAAGCAGACACACTTAAAGAATACACTATGTATTTCCATGCTTGTGTATTTGGATCTGTCTGAAGTTTCTTCTTTCATTAAATCACCCTAGCCTTTTATTTCTAGGCACCGAATAAGAGGGATATTTAAACATGCTTGCTATACAATATATAGACACTATAAATGCCGAGAACTTCCTGCCAGGGAGTTGTCCTTGTTTGAACATCACGCTGATGTTTTTGTTTTCACCCCCGCCTGAGGACTGTGATATACTGACTAAGCATAAGCTCGTTTCCTGGCGTTGCCATTTATGTACAACCACCTCACACGTTGAATCAGAGTTTAATTTTGTGAAGAAGCATGAAGAGCATGGACTCTGTTCTGGTGAGGATGCTGTGATTAGAGGCAGATGCATTTGGCTTCCAAAGATAACAGTGGTAGCAGTCGGAAAGGCAGAAAGCAGTTCTGGTGTTGGTGACCGAAGCTGTGTGTCTGTCCCAGTGGCAACCATGATACGTCTTCCCAGGCCCAGTCTGTGGTATGATTTGAGGACTGTTCTGGGCTTGATCTCCAAGTATAAGTCTCTGGTACTCTTAGAGATACTTGAAGATATAATGCATATTTTTAATGAGTCATTTCTTCTGCTAAAATTATCCAAAAATAGTTTTAGTGGGCTTTCAAATAAAATTTTTGACTGATTTTAAAGCTGAATGTAGTGAATAGTGAGACATCTGGTTTATCTCACTCTGAGAAGATGAAGATGTCTTATGTAAATATAAACTGTTTGCTATGCACGTGCAGGAAAAAAATCTGTGTAGGGCCAAAGGGATGAACAGGGGCAGATACTCAATTGTTAACCAAACAGCTGTGTCCTTGTTCTACACTCTAACCAAGCATCTTTCTTATTATCATGACCCATCTCCAATACAACAGTAAAAATGCCAAATACTTGCTTCACTAGCTTTCTTTTCAATCCTAACATGATAAGAAATGATCATTTGACCCAATCCAGAAGAATTAGACATGATGAAAAAAGTGTTTACCTTTTAGTAAAGTTTTTTTTGTTGTTTTTTTTAGTAAACAGACCTTTTATTTGGCTGTTTGTTTGTTAGTTTGTTTAAAATGTGACTCCTGAAACTATAAGCACCATCTAACAATAACCACCACCTAAGGAACAAGCCATTATATTAAGGAAGTTCAGAGCTAAGCCATGAATAAAATCCTGAAACTACACTGCACTAAGAGTCACATTATTGAGAAATGACAAATACCATATTGTTTACCAGTTTTATTTATGTATCCTCTACCTTACAGCTGAAAAGAATGTTATGTAGTACAATCAGAAAATGAATTAATTCACTAAGCAATGGAAGCTAACGAAATAGGGATATATAGAATATTTATGTCATCCTATATAATAAAGAGGTAATATGTAAGTTGACCATCACACCCTCACACAAGATAGCCACCCTTATGTGATCAAAAGATGGCCACCACAAGATGGCTGGCAGGGGAAGGCAGTTGTGGGCAATCAGGCCAGCAGGGGAGGGCAGTTGTGGTTGACCAGGTCTGCAGGGGAGGGCAGTTGGGGGCGACTGGGCCTGCAGAGGAGGGAGAACAGTTGGGGGTGACCAGGCTGTCAGGGGAGGGCATTTGGAGGCAATCGGGCTGGCAGAGGAGCAGTTAGATGTTGATCAGGCTGTCAGGGGAGTGGTTAGGGAGTGCTCAGGCTGGCAGGCAAGCGTGCGGTTGGGAGCCAGCAGTCCTGGATTGTGAGAGGGATGTCTGACTGCCCTTTTAGACCCGATCCCTGAGGGACATCCCCCAAGGGGTCCCAGATTGGAGAGGGTGCAGGCTGGGCTGAGGGACCCCCCCCCAGTGCATGAATTTAGTGCATCAGGCTCTAGTTTAAATATAATTAGCACATGAAGAGCCCACAAACATGTAAGCATTTAGTACTACAAATTAAACTATTTAGAAAATATTTTTCCAACTAAAGAAGCAAATGAAGAACTTTCTTTAATAGCACACATAGAATAATTCTGGGCTCAAATATAAAACTCAATGTAAGTCCCAAGTCATTCTCTGCTAATAACAAAATGTTTGTCTGTTGAAGAAAAACAATCCTCTTCTAGAAACTGTTTTTGAAACTACAGTTATCCTGAGAGTGGATCAGTGATTTTTCCTTTTATAATTATTATTTTATACTTATAAATGGGTGATCAACTCATTTTTAGAAAGCAAACTTATGTCACTTGAAGTGAAGATAAAGTTAAAGAGCTGATAATACATTTATCTCAGATTCCAAATATTCAGAGTTAGAATCTTGAGTGTTTATTTATATAAAGAATTAATTTCCAAGTTATTAGAAAGCGATGTTAATGTAACCTAGGAGCTGAGGCCTTCGGGCAAAAGTTAGAACCTTGATGGCATTTCAGATCAGCCTGGAACCAGAGAAAAGGCAGCCACTGCTCGAGTGGCCACCTGATAAAAGGGAGGAGGAGAAATGCCCTGGCTTCTCTCTTCCTCTTGACTCTAATCATCCTTAGACTTTTCCTACCTCTCCATTGGCTATATATAATTAGGAAGTAGTTGTCAAGTTCATTTCTTTGTCTACGTTTGCACTAGGTTATAAGTTTTAGAGAAATAGTTATACTCACTACTTCTCTTTAAAATTAGGATAGTGACTGACACATAGCACTCAGCAAATACATCTTTAACAACTTTTCAAGTAAAAACACAATTTCCTATGAAATTTCAAAATCTCTTTCATTCTTTTATAGGGAAAAGAGACCAAAATAATGAAATTATAATTAAAATATTTGCATAAACAGACATATATCAAACACTGCAGTCTAAAAATATATATAGCGCACTATGTTTTCCTGTATCCATAAAACAGTGTGTTGTTTTTTTTTGTTTTTTTAATCCTCACCAGACGATATGTTTTTATTGACTTTGGAGATAGAGGAAGGGAGAGAGAAACATCAATTGGTTGCCTCCCATATGCATCCCAACCTGAAATGGAACCCACAACCTTGGTGTGTAGGTGTGTGCCCTGACCGGGAATCAAACCCTCAACCTTTTGGAGTTCTGGATGACACTCCAACCACTGAGCTACCTGGCCAGGGCCATAAAACAATTTCAAAGAAGGTCAAATAATTACTCACAAAGGAAACATATTTACATTTCAAAATACAGACTTGTATAAGCCATGGTTTCTAATTTAATTATTAATTAAATTAAGAAATAGAATGTTTTTAAAGTCCAATTCAATTTCAAAACCTTCAAAAATATGTATTTTACAGAAAAGAGATCTATGGTTATGGAAAACTCAAAAAATAATAAAAACAAAAAGAGTAGTTTATGGTATGTGGTCAAAGTTGTATTTAGAGGCATATGTAGCCTAAATAATTTCATGGACAAAATAAGAGTACTTAATATCTGTTTCCAAGACACATTTTAAAATTTATTTGCACAGTCTTTTAATTTTCTTTTTCCACCACTCCCCTTTTGAAATTTATTGCATTTCCCCCTGTTTTGACACATATTTGTCACTTTTACCTAAACAATGGGAAAAGCAGATGCGTACACATGGCAGTTAGTTGGACATTTTAGACTGAAACTCTGTCTTTAATACCACTATTGAGTATGAAGAGTTCTCAGATGGATTTGACCGTTCTGAGTTTCTATAACCCAGTCTGCTGTGGGTATGGTAAACTAAATTTAGCTAGATTGGTATTCAGTACCTGATCTCACTTCATAGATCCATTCTGTTTTCTGAAGTGCTATGTCATTATCTTAATAAATGTTTAGACACGTTACTTAAAGTACTTCTTTTCACCCAACTTTTGGCAGCTTAAGGTTTCAGGGTAAAAATTTGAAATCTTTCATCTCAAAGCATGAGCTTTTAATACTGTTTTCATAGTTTGTCACACTGCCAAAATATTGTTAAAATCTAATCACAACCAAAAGTGCAAATAAACTAGATGAAAATATTAGTAGCTGAATCCTTCCTCTTCATCAGAAATAAGCCATTATATAGTACTCTTGGGCACTGCTACTTTTTCTGCTCTATCTGAAAAATAAATTGAATGTCAAAGTAGTTTCCTAAACGGAGTCGGTTTTATTAAAACTTAAAAACACATTAAATTAAATGTGATTTACATGGACATCTGAAAGTATGCCTTTATATGAACAAAAGAATAGGTTTTTGTAAGCTCAATAGCTCTATATTAAGTTTTAAATTATTTTTCATGTAATTCCCTGTTCTTATTTTATTGAGAATGTTAAGAAGTTACCATATAGTTAATTTTGCACCTATCTACAAGTCCCAATGAATAAAATAATCAAAACTATTTAACCTATCAGATGAAATGCCTGTTCTATTTTTTAAAAGAATTGAGATTGCATTGTGTTAAAGTTTGATATCTATTGACTTTTTTAGTCACTACAATTACCATTTAAATTCTTGCTACATTATCAGAATACAAATAAAATGGAAAAAATTTATAACTACTTAGAATGTAGCATGAGTAAAAGGCAAGCCAGAATTTGATCTGATATAATACATTTAGAAAAGTTAAATATGTAATATAGAGAGATATAAGTGTTAAGAAAAAAAAATAACAGGTGAAGGGTAATAAGAAGTATAAAGATTTAGGTTATAAATTTTGATAGGATGACCACAGCATTCCTTGATGAGAATGTAATATTTGAAGAACCAGCCATGTGATTATCTGGGGAAAAAACACTCCTAACAGAGAAAACATCAAGGGCAAAGAAAAGAACTTGCCTAACTCATTTAACAGAAGGCAAAGGGCTCATTGTAGCTGGTGAATGGGAGCATGGTAGTAAATGACTTCAGAGTGATAACACGGCCCAGTTAATATAGGACCTTGTAGGACTTTTTTTAGTGAAATTAGGACTTTTTTTGAGTGAAATGGGAAGTGAAGATTTTTAAGCAAATCAGTGACATCTCATTTTAATTTTAATAAGAAAATTCCACTTCCAGACAAGAGTGACAAGGATGCCATCTACTCTTTTCCCTAAAATAACAACAGAATCGACAAAATATATGAACTAATAACTTTCAAGATATTAGACATCAAGTAACAAAGAAGGATGCTCCCTGATAGCCATGAGGCAAACGAGGTGAGCCCTTTGATTGTCCAGCTGTCATATAGGGAGCTTTCCTCCAAAGCAGGTCAAGCTGTCTCCCTGAGATGAATAGAGAGGTGGGAATTCTCAGGGGAAGGGAGGGTCGGGGAGGAAGCAGCTAGAGTTCACAGGAAAGAGTGCCAGGGAGAAGGGAGCTGCACAGAGAAATTTAGAGATCCACAGAGTGGATCCTTCTATTGTTCAGATGAGAACCCTAATGAGCACATGCTATGATGAAACTACACAAGACCAGGTAACGAACTCCCTATAAAAATTAGAGGGAAAAACTACAGAGCTCATAAAAGACTGGGGATAGTGCCTGCTCCTACCAGCCAGCGTGGAAACTTTATAATTCATGGGTTATCATAGTCTTTTCAGAAGTATTTTGCCTTGGTAGTCCAGAAAACTTTGTCCCAGACTAGGTGCTATTCTGCCCCTCCCCCCTTCAAAAAAAATAAACCCACACAAAACTTATAATAAGGGTTAGGAAGGCTCCAACTATTTCCCAATAACTGCTCTACAAAACAAAACTCAAGAATGTTTATAAGCATATAAAATATCCAGGTTTATAACAGTGTAAAATCGCAATGCCTGAAATCCAATGAAATGTTGAAAGTTATTCAAAAAAGCAGGAAAAGACTTATACTGAGGATAAAAATCAGTTGAAACTAATCCAGATAATAACAATGATAAAATAATTAGTAGATAAGGCTATTAGACTAGTTATTATAACTGTATTCCATACGTTCAAGAAGCTGGAGGAAATATTCTATGTAAGTAGATATCAAGAAGTTATAAAAAGACCTTAATGGAACTTCTAGTGCAGAAAATTACAATGCTGAGTTAAAAATACACTGCATGGGAATTATGAAAGATTAGACATTCCAGAATAAAAGATTAGTACACTTGAGGACACAGTAGTAGAAATCCAAAATAAAACACATAGGAAAAAAGAATTAAAAAATATAGCCCTAGCTAGTTTGGCTCAGTGGATAGAGGGTCGGCCTGCAGACTAAAGGGTCCTGGGTTTGATTCTGTTCAGTGGCTTATGCCCAGTTGCAGGCTCCATTCCCAGTAGGGGGTATGCGGGAGGCAGCTGATCGATGATGATTGTCTCTCATCATTGATGTTTCTGTCAGTCTCTCTCCCTCTCCCTTCCTCTTTGAAATCAATAAAAATATATTAAAAATAATAAAAATATAGACAAAGCATCACTGAGTAAAGGGACAACACATGTAACTCAGTATTCCCTGAAGAGACAAGAGAATGGGGGACAGATGAATGAGTGTATGAATAAATGATGACAAGATAGCGTGAAAGAAGGGAGCTAGCCAGCATTCCTGTCTTCTTAACCCTGGTCTTAAAATGCTCCTCTTAGCAACCAAGATAAATAAATAATTCTAGAACCCAAGGCTTACCATTGTTGTTTCTGTTTTTGTTTTTAGCTGTACCATATTTACTAAAGGGAATATGTTTAATTCACTTAGAACTTGAGAATGCCAACCCAGAGACAGAATGAAACTATGTCTGCATGAGCAAAGACCAGGAAGTGTTGAATGGTTTGGGGATCAGTGAAATTTCACAATATAGGCAATAAAGGGAAAATCAAAGTCTTTTCATTTTAATTAGAATTGGGCCCTTACAAAATTGTAATTTGAGATGTCACTCCTTTTGCACTGCTAGTAATAGCCTACCAACTTATTTCATCCTTGCAAAGCTTTTTGATATTCTGCTTCATGTTTTCAGATTTACTACCCTGGAACCTAACTAACCTCTGAGATTGCGTGTGTTTGTTTTTTGTATGCAGAATTTTCTTTACACAATCAAAGTTAATATCTATATATTAGAGGCAGTTCCTCTTTAAATGGTGCCTCATGGCCCTGGTTCATCCCATCTTATGATTCAAAACCTTTAAAACATAACTGTAGATAATCTGTAGATGGCTTTCTCGCAAGGCCTGACTTCGTCTACATTATTTCCATCCACATTCATTAGAGCTGAGTCATGTGGTCTCTAAGTACAAGGAAAGCTAGAAAATGTAGTTTTTCTATGTATCCAGGAAAAGAAAGCAGTATCCATAACATCTAGCCAATCTCTGCCATTCCACTGAAACATGAAGGTAAGTGTATTAAATGGAGAATAAAACAGGTGGTATCTGAGAGAGAAAGTAGTGAGTTGAGTAGTGTGGAGAGAGGGTGTAGAAGAGGGAAAGAGATACCAGTGTCAGAATCAAACCCACATGTAGGTCAATCGCTACTATTTTTAGGAGGACAAATTGGAAACTGAGCTAAGAACTAAATGTGTGTGTGTGTGTGTGTGTGTGTGTGTGTGTGTGTGTGTGTACGCGCGTACACACACCTGTGAAATTGTCATTAGGAATGTAGGCTAAGGTGTTGTAAATGGTGTTTCCTTTTTTGTTAGTCCTCACCTGAGGATATTTTTTCCATTGATTTTTGGAGAGAGTGGAAAAGGTGGAAGGGAAAGAGAGAGAGAGAGAGAGAAACATCACTTACAGTGATTTGCCACTGGCATGCACAGGGATTGAACCTGTGACCTTGTACATGCCCTTGACCAGGAATTAAACCTGCAACCCTTGGGTCTGAGGGCCAGTGCTCTAACCATTGAGAAACACTGGCCAGGACTCTAAATGGTGTTTTTATTTTTATTTTTTTAAATTAAATCTTTATTGTCCAGATTATTACATTTGTTCTTCTTTTTACCCCCCATAACTCCCCTCCTCCCAGTTCCCACCCCACCCTCCGCCCTCACTCCCCACCCACTGTCCTCATCCATAGGTGCACGATTTTTGTCCAGTCTCTTCCCTCATCTCCCACACCCCTTTCCCCCCCAAGAATAGTCAGTCCATTCCCTTTCTATGTCCCTGATTCTATTATGATCACCAGATTATTTATTCACTTGATTCTTAGATTCACTTGTTGATAGATGCATGTTTGTTGTTCATAATTTGTATCTTTACCTTCTTCTTCCTCTTCTTAAAGGATACCTTTCAGCATTTCATATAATACTGGTTTAGTGGTGATGAACTCCTTTAGCTTTTCCTTATCTGTGAAGCTCTTCATCTGACCTTCAGTTCTGAATGATAGCTTTGCTGGATAAAGTAATCTTGGTTGTAGGTTCTTGGTATTCATCACTTTGAATATTTCTTGCCATTCCCTTCTGGCCTGCAAAGTTTCTGTTGGGAAATCAGCTGACAGTCGTATGTGTATTCCCTTTTAGGTAACTGAGTTTCTTTCTCTTGCTGCTTTTAAGATTCTCTCTTTGTCTTTTGCTCTTGGCATTTTAATTATGATGTGTCTTGGTGTGGTCCTCTTTGGATTCCTTTTGTTTGGGGTTCTCTGCGCTTCCTGGACTTGTAAGTCTGTTTCTTTCACCAGGTAGGGGAAGTTTTCTGTCATTATTTCTTCAAATAGGTTTTCAATATCTTGCTCTCTCTCATCTTCTGGCACCCCTATAATTCTGATGTTGGTATGCTTGAAGCTGTCCCAGAGGCTCCTTACACTATCTTCGTATTTTCGGATTCTTTTTTCATTTTGCTTTTCTGGTTGGGTGATTTTTGCTTCTTTGCATTTCAAATCTTTGCCTTGATTCTTGTGCTTCTCTGGTCTGCTGTTGGGAGTCTGTATAGTATTCGTTATTTCCGTCCGTGTATGCTTAATTTCCTCTGACATTCATCAGTCTGTTCCAAGTTTCCATGCCTGTGTGTTGAGCGTCTGCCCCCCTGGTGGTCAGTGCACATCATAGCTAATGGTCAAACGGTCGCTTAGGCTTTTATGTATATAGATTATGCCTTTTAATGTTAGGATCATTGCATTTATTAAAGGCATTTTTTGCTTTTATAAGAATTTTATAGAAGTATAAAAGCAGCTTTTTGTGTACTGACAATAGCATTTTTCTGGCAGTTTTCAAGTGCATCATTTTCTAAAAATGTGTGTTTTTTCACATTCATGTAAGTAGAAAACAAAACAAACAAACAAACAAAAACCCAAGGTATTTGGATGCTAAGATTTGGAATGTGCTTCTCGTGTTGGGTTTGTAATAAAGTTGGTAATCACAAAAAAACAAAGTTTATTAATCTTTCCACTTTAACAAACATTATACAAAACTATTCAAAAGTTGAAAGGGTTGCCCTGCTGGGTTGGCTCAGTGGATAGTGCGTTGGCCTGTGGACTGAAGGGTCCCGGGTTCGATTCCAGTCAAGGGCACATGCCAGGTTGTGGGCTTGATCCCCAGTAGGGGGTGTGTAGGAGGCAGCCCATCAATGATTCTCATCATGGATGTTTCTATCTCTCCCTCTCCTTTCCTCTCTGAAATCAATAAAAATATATTTTAAAAAAAAGTTGAAAGGGATTTTTTCACCCAAATCTACATAGAAGTCACATAAGTTAGTTACTCACAAAACTGTAAATGGGATAGAATGATCAAAGAGGAGGGTGCCTGGAGGTTTGGGAAGCTTTATATTGTAGTTACTTCCTGCTATTAAACTGTGACTCTCCTCGGGAGGAAACTTATTTGAGAGTAAATCATGTAATTTGTTTGATTTTTGAGTTGAAAGTGTGTCAGTTTCAATCTAAGACTGGCTCTATCAGTAGTTAGAGCATATACAAGAAATGCTACCTTGAATCACTGCCCATTCCTATTGCTCTCTGTTTATTATTTCTGCAGAGACCTATTGCTTATTACTTAGACTTTTATATCTATTTGAAATTTGTTGCCTGGAGCCATAGTCTACTGACTCTCAAATTTTAATGCCTGCAAAACATCTGGGGACCTTGTTAAAATGCATATTCTGATTCTATTGATCTAGCTGTGGCCTAAAATTATGCATTTATAACATATGAATTGCAAACCCAAAGAGATTCCATTTCATCTAAGTTTTCTTGGTCTCTTGACTCTTAATTTTTCAAGTTTCCTAGTATAGGTTTAAGATCCCTGCTAAATAAACTTCCTGGTCCTCTGTTTCATGGCAGATACCTATCTCATTTTTTTTTTTTTACTCATGTAGCATAATGTTTTTACCAAGTCCATTCTATTTATAATATTCTCATCCTAGCTCCTCCATTCTACGCCCATTTTTAGTATAGCACCAGGAAAGGGAAAAAACAAACAAACAAACAAAGCAACAGGAAATAATAGGTAAAGGTATTAAAAACTTTATGTAAGTAGTATGGCATAATAGGGACTTTCATGGGTTTGGAAATCAGACTGACCTATTCAGATTCTGACTTTGCCACTGATTAGCAGTGAATGTCAGCACTCAATTCCTGGACCTCATCTACTTCACTGAGAAAACTAGTGTTCAGAGGCACAGTTAATATTTGGTCCTAACATGTATACCTAATATATATATATTACATATTTCAGCCTTTCAACATTTTAATTATTAATGTTTGCAACACATGATGAAATTTTTTTTATTTAACACTTTTATTGCCTGAGTGATTTAATTTAAAAGTAAAAAATGTATAACTTTGCCTCATTTATGTGGTATCCTTTCCACAAAAGGTTTTTGTCTTAACAGCTGGATTGATACTTAAGTTTCCACTTTTCTTTTAGGTCTCATGTGTTCCCTTTCCAGCAAGCCAAAGGCTTTTAATTATAAAACATTTCCATTTTTTTTTCTCCCATGAGCATCTTTTGAAGTAGGTGGTAACTATTTTTAGAACACTTACGCAGTCATCCTCTAGAGCCTATATCTAAGAAAAATATTCTAGGAATAAAGAATTTCCATGCACAAAAAAAGAAAAAAATATACCACAAGTTATTACTTTCAGTGACTCTTTGACATAGCAATCCCTGAAAGTTGGATAATGTCAGAATATCCCTTAGGCAAAAATTGACAAGATGCGGTAATAGGATTTATAAAGTAAGAAGATAAAGGAAAGGAAGAGATTTGGAATGATTTCCATGTTTCTAACTTAGGGGACTGAGCAGAAAGTAATAACTCAACATTTGAAAAGAATAGGTGTTTGGGGGAAAACAAGCTCAGTTTTGAATGTGTGGAGCTTGAGGTGTCCATAGGACATCTTGGGAAAATATTAAAAAATACAAAAGAAGAGTAGGATAAGTTTTAGCCCAGGAGAAGTAGTAAGCATAGGGTTCTGGGGAATGTCACCATTTAAGAAGCAGAAAGAAGCAAGTAGCCAAGGAAGTGACTTTGGGATCTTTCTGACATGTCTTTGGCAGCTCTGGGAAATCTGATAATCGCACTCTCTAACTGTAAGAGCTTTTGAGTCTTCCATCATTTACATGATGAATTTAAAGTATCCGAGGATGTTACTGAGCCTGGACCACAGTCCCAGACAAAGAAAGCCACATAAATGTGTAAAAATATGCTTTGTGTTATATGCTTTGCCTAATTTTAATAAAGCTAATCAATACCAATTGAATCAAAAACTTTGTTTATGTTTGATTTGATACACAAATACATACCTGTATGTATGCCTTTCTCCTTTTTTCCTTCTCTTTGTGTGCCTTTCTTCCTGGAACATATAATAGAAATTCCACACTGTTCTATTGGCCATGTGGCTACCTTTTCCTCTGAAGTTGTGCAAAACCTCTGCTCTATGTGAGCTATCTAAAAGTATCCACAATCTAATGTTTAATATCTTTATGTTTATGTATTTATAAAATGTCTCACTAAGTGTATTTTAAGATCCTGAAAATAGAAATTATGTTTTTGTCTTATAACAGACTATGCATATATCTAACCTTGCTTAAAACTCTCAGGCACTGTCTACTGCTTGAATGATATATTCCAAATACCTTTGCATGACAAAGTCTTTATTAGTCTTATTCCAAAATACCACCGACTCTTACCCACCCTATTTCAGCTCTCCTCACCCGTCATGATCTGCATAGACCATGATAAGGTAGTGGAATTTTTTGCCTTTTCTTAAAAGTACTATGATTTTTCATGCCTCTTATTTTTTCTTTGTTGTTGCCTAAGTCTAAAACAATTACTTCTTTCTTTCCTGGTGAACTTCTGTTCAAAATATACAGATTTTACTTTCTCAGGTAAAAGTATCATCCTTTCTTCTGGCTTTTACCCCATCTTGGTACAGCCTCATGTATTATGGTTTTGTTTTATGTCGGTCTTCTCCATCAGATTATGAATTAGTTGATAGTAGAAAATGGGTTTCTCGGAGTCTGTATGACTATTTTACTGTCATGCAAAAATAGATACAGAATAAATAGTTTTGAATAAAAAATCAATTAATGATTTTCTAAAAAATGCCTAGCAAAGCATCTTATTCAATGTCTTTGTCAGCAATAAGGTGATGGAACTAAAAAAAAAAAAAAAGATATGACAGAAGATTTGAAATCTTTCATGGAGATGAAGATTTTCATCCCTCATTCAGCCTCTTTAACAAATAATCTTACTCAGTTGACTTGATTTCTTCCTACTATAAAAAATGGGTGTGTAGGAATATCACTATTTCTAGTAAGTTCAGTAATCATGTATATTAATCTCTTAGGTGGGATGCTAGAAAAGGAACCCTGGACAGCCAGAAATGTATTAAGTTATTTAATTGGGGCTTTCCCAATTTTATTCTAGTAACAAATGTCCTTTCCCTAATTAAAACTTCTTCAGGACCTTACAATTAACCTAACTTTTTAACTTCAATTTTGAAATATTTCAAATGAAGGCAGTAGTGCCCACCTATAAAGTTCCTGTAAATTCTAAATGAGGGAACAAATGTAATTTGTAAATTGTAGCAAATTATTCTAATATGAGATACTATTTTATTGTTATTGAGACTCAGACAATGCTGTTTCAATAATTTATCTATAGCTTTGTTTTGTAAACATTTGAAGACTATGAGAAGGACAGTAGTATCTATTGGCTACCAATAGCAGTATCTATTTTCTTTCAACTCAGGAAGAAAATAGAAGACATGTGGTAAATTGTGGGATCATAATCTCCATTTGTCTATATGAAGTAAATAACTCTACCAATGGGTTAGAAATATCCTAAACCACAAACTTAAAAAGAATGATATATTTCTACCTTAGTGCCCTGCTGAATAACCATCACCTCTCTCCAGCTGATTGGCATTTGTACAAGAATACTGGACTTAAAAGTGTTTGTGTATGTATGTACGTTCATGTCTCTTCCAGGATAAATGCCTAAACTTTATATATATATATATTTTTTTTTCTTTTTTCTTTTTTCATTTTAATCATCACCCGAGGATGTGTTTCCATTGATCCTTAGAGAGAGTGGAAGGGTGGGGAGAGACAGTGATGTGAGAGAGACATATTTATTGATTGCCTCCCATAGATGCCCCAACTGAATTTGCAACAGAGGTACATGCCCTTGATCAGAGTTGAACCCAGGACCCTTCAGTCTAGAGGCCAACGTTCTATCCCCTGAGCCAAACAGGCTAGGGCTGTTTTGTTTGTTTGTTTCTTATGGCTGACAGTAGCATAGATGGCCCCATCTCCCCTCCCTTTGCCCCCCTCCAACTAGCCCCTGCCCCATCCCAGGCTTTTGCCACATTATTGTCTGTGCCCATGGGTTACGCATATATGCATATATGTTCTTTGGTTAATCTCTATCCATTCTCCCAACCCCTCCCTCTACCGTCTGACAAGTCTGTTCCATGTATCCATCTCTGGACCTATTTTGTTCATCAGTTTATTTTGTTCTCTAGATTCCACATATAAGTGAGATCATGTGATATTTGTCTTTCTCTGACTGACTTAACATTCTTAGCATAATAATCTCCAGGTCCAACCATGTTTAGCAGCCTCCTCTGTGGCAGTGTGGTGAGCCCCATTAGCAGTTACCGCCATGCTGCTGCTGGGAAGCTGCTTGACCTTTGTGCGATGGGTAAGGGTCAGGCATGAGACTGGTAAGAAAGGCTGGATGAAAAGATGATGTTAAACCAAACTTGAACACATCTCTTAAACAAAAGCCAAACCAAAGTCTGCTGCCACCCACAAATCACTGTAGTTAGATAGAATGCTGAATTTAAATAAAGGGCCTCATTTACTTTAGAAGGTTATTAGCGAAAATGTAGAATTTCATATTATTTTTAATGTTTAAGTAACATATATAACTACTTGGATTTGCCTGGTAAAGAGCTCATATTCTCATATCTTTAAAAATCAACTTGACTTTTATGATAACATTGCTGTACAAACAAGTGGAGCACAGATTTTGAGAGCTTTTAAAAATGTGCTCCCTGGAGTTTGGAAAAGAACAAGCCAATGCTCTGGTTTATACTGTACGAATAAATCAATTCCACAGTATGAGAATTTTACCACATAATGTGCCTATTCTGAAATTTGATGTTGAATACCTTGATTGTTTTAAATTGTACTCAAGAAAATATAAATTTTTATATGAAACACATAAAATATGTTGGCAATCTCATTTTGGTGAATCAGAGTTGTAATGCGAGGTTATGATTGTCAGGCTTTTATTGCATTTTGTTTTATTTTGTTCTAAGGTGACTGATGTCTGCGCCAAACTGGAAGTCATATAAACTCTGTATCCAATTTATACCTTAAAACAAGTAATTGGTACACCTAACTTTGTCAACATGTTTTATTTTATAACGTCACTTTGAAGATATACCGGTTATGGATAATGTTATTTTTGCAATTTTGGTACAATCATTACTTAATCTTTATTCTATGGATGTGTTGATAATAGTATATTACAAAAACCATGCATTTAGAAGTTCATGATTACTCATTTTTCTCATTATCCAAAATTTAGGACTTTGCATTTACCTTAGATTTCTTATTTGCAATAGTCAACCTGGGGGAAAATATCCAATGTAGTACAGGTGTGACACTATATCAGGGAATAAATTCATTGGCTTATAGAAGATACTAGTATACACAGATTTAGAAGGAACCTCCTATATTTTTCCATACAGTGTATTTTGTCACTATATAAGCTGATTCAGCAGGATCTCTTCTTTTATAATAAAATATTTTGAACACCCTAAATGAGCAAGAACTCTCAGGATTACCATATATCTAGATATTTGATTATTTTAAATATATATTTAAGTCTAAAACTGAATATAAACAAAAAGATGTTATAACTATTCCAAAACCACCAATGGTAAAGTTTATACTCTTATGGTATAATTATTAAGAGTTGAAGGAGATTTCAGAGATTATTAACATGACCCTTTTCTATTGCTGATAAGGAAGCTAGAACTCAAAAAGGTAGTCATTCAAATAAGGTCACCAGTTCATTGGTAAGAAAGATAGTTAAAAAAAAACAACAAAACAAAACAGGCCTCCCAAAGATCAACTCGCCACATCTGCGTGCAGGAGAGCACATGATCACCTCCGACCTTCTCACATCAGGTTGCTCCTGCTAAGATCTCTCCTTGCATTAGATTTGACTGAGCCCAGTGTTCATGATACAATAACCACAGTCAAAGGAATAGCAACAACATCTTACCCTTCTATTCACTCTGTATAGAAAGTCCGCGAGGAGAGTAACTCACAGAACAGTAAGCAAATGAGATAAAAGGACAACTTTATTACTTTTACCAAGGAAGGATACCTGAGGGAGGGCTCTCTTACAAATAAGATTAAAGCACCTAAATCCTTAGTCATAAGTGGAACCTGCCACTGTTCCTGAAATAAATTATTGGGTGTGCTGCATGTTAGAAAAACCTGAAAACAAGAATATAGTTATTGAAAGGTTAAGGTTGGTGTGTGGGCAGGCTAAATAGTAATTTCAGATGGTGAATAAAGAAAAAAATGAATGTATTTAAAGAGAAGGAGATGGGGGAATGGGGATATCCAAAGGGAAGGGCTACAACGTACAGAGCCAAAGAGTATTGGTTGGATGATGGTAGCCCCAAGAATTGGAGTATCATCCTTATATGCAGCCACTGGCAGGAAGCTTTTGTCTTCGGTGGGTTTTAGGCACTTGGATGGCTGGGTTGGACAGTGGGGTAAGGTTAACAATGCAGACGTTCATTCCTGTGCTTCTTGGCAGTCCTAGTTCCTTATATGGTTTGATTCCTAGTATCCTGCATTTCCTGTCTGACAAGTCTTGTCTTTGTTCTCCTGAGGTGAGAAGCTTAACAAAATGGCCATTAAGAATTATATTGCCTTGTAAGTCCTAGCATTTATGTGAGCCTGATGGAGTACTGCAGGAGGAGAGGGATAAACTGGTGGAAGAGAAGAGAACACAAGGTAGTTAATAGTACTTGTATAGTTAGTTTACTAGATGATAATCATAGGACTAAGTGTTTTATAGATATAGTCTCATTTAATAGTTACAACACTCATTAAGATAAGGACTATATGTTATAGTTTACAGATGATAAAAGTGAGGTGGAGGTTAAGTATTCTGTCAAAATTTACACAGCTGAGAAAGTTAAATTCACAAATCCAGTGTTCTTAACGACGATATTAAGTTGCCTATCTATGTGCCTGAATGTGTGTGTGGATATAGATAAAATACACATATATATTCATATATATAGATAGATAGAGAGAGAGAGAGAGAGAGAGAGAGAGAGAGGCGGATTGGACCATAATTAGAAATAGATTGGATAATTAGCATACTCCCAAGGTGCAGCATAAGAAATTATCCATCTGCCTATATTGAGGAGAAGAGGAAACGACAGATCATATTTTAAATATTCATTGACCCTGGCCACTAGTAAACATGGTCCAACCAATGTCTGGAACTCTGATTAAGCATCCCACATTCTCTCTTGGAGAGAAGCCCCCAAAGTGGTATATAAATAACTTGATGGGACAGGGGTACCTTTGTATAGTAGAAAGAAATATATTTTTGAGGAATGTACTAGTAGATGTGGGTTTGAATCTTGTTTTATGAGCTAAGAAAATGTATGAAGGTTTGGTGAGCTCCATTTTGCTTACCTATACTAAGTGCTCTTTTAAAGAAGTCCTACTTTACCCTTATATACTCCTCAATGCTGTACAGTTTGTCCAACTTCCCGTCCACTACTATAACCATCACCACTAACTACTACACTGAAATTGTTCTAGTGATTTTTTTTACTGCATTTTGCAGTTCCCTGCTTTTTACTTTCCTCAAGTTTATGTATTCAATTACTTGCCAGTAAACCCCAAATGTTCTCCAGGTATCTCAGTTTGTGAAGACTAAAAGGATAATAATCATCTTTCCTCTCCAACACTGTTCTTTCCTTTGTTACCTGTTTGAATAACATTACTTTTATTCTAATGACTCAATCCAGAAATCTGAGAGTCATTCTACATCCTTTTCTTTCTTAGATACACATAGGCATCTTTCATTGTTAGTTTTCTTCTTTTTCCCCCTTCGGTGTCACCATCATTTTTCTACTCTATTGATGCAGTAGGTTAAATACAGATCCTCCTACCCTGATAGTAACCCTCGCTTCTCTGATCCAGCTGTAACTCTGACAAAATGATGCTTATAAATGAAAAATCATGTTATTGTAGGGCCTAAAACCCTGCAATGATTTATCAGAGCTTTCCAGATAAAGCTCCATCAAGGTTTCTCAACTTTGACACCACTGACATTTTTGAGCCAGACAATTCTTTCTTGCGACTTGGGGAGGGAGGCCTGTCTTGTGCATTGCAGGAAGTGTAGCAGCACCTCTGGCCTTCATTCATTAGATGCCAATTGTACCCGCTGGCCATTGTGAATAACATAAAAATGTATTGGCATTGCCACATGTTTCCCGGGGACAAAGTCTTCACTGGTGAGAACCTCTGGTGTACTTGATCTGGCTTCCTCCTTCCACTTCTCTGCCACAATACCATGTTTTATACCTTTCCCCAATAAGGCCCTTCATTCCAGTTATCCCCACTAGTTCCACTTTCCTAATCATCCTGCTTCTCTCTGCCCCCAAGCTTTCCCATGACTCTGCTCAAAATGATATTTTAGCTCCTACTGTCCTTTCCTTCCTCTAGTTGACTCTTATTTACCAAGTTAAAAACTCAGCTCAGGCAATGGTTTATCTGTGTAAATCTGTCCTCTTGTTGATCTAGATAAATTTTGAAAATACCTTCATCAAAGTACTTAAGTTGCATTATATTTTTTAATAAAACTTCATTCATCTCTATCATACTATAACTTCTTGACAATAAGGATCACGTCTTATTTGGTTTGCATTCTTAATGCCTTGCCACAGGTGGCAGCCTTGATAGATGTTCATCTTTATAAAAGAACTAGAGTCCCAGTGCACGATTCCTGCATGGGTGGGGTCCCTTGGCCTGGCCTGCACCCTCTCGCAATTCGGAACCCCTCAGGGGATGTCGGACTGCTAGTTTTGGCCTGATCCCCATAGGCCAGGCCAAGGGACCCCAACCGTGCACAAATCCATGCAACTGGCCTCTAGTACGCATATAAGATCCTTGGTTAATCTCTTCCTGCCCTCCCCGCTCCCTTCATCCCTCTGAAATTCATCAGTCTGTTCCATGTTGCCATGCCTATGCATTGAGCGTCTGCACCCTGGTAGCATCATAGCTACCAATGGTCGAATGGTTGCATAGGCTTTTATATATATACTAGAGGCCTGGTGCATGACATTCATGCACGGGGGGCGGGGGTCACTCAGCCTGGCCTGCACCCTCTCCAATCTGGGACCCCTTGGGGGATGTCAAACTGCCGGTTTAGGCTCGATCCCACACCAGCAGTCGGACAACCCTCTCGCAATTCAGGACCACTGGCTCCTAACTGCTCACCTGCCTGCCTGCCTGATCACCCCTAACCACTCTGCCTGTGAGCCTGATCACCCCCAAATGCCCCTCCTGATGGCCTGATTGGGGTGGGGGGGCGATTGGGGGTGGGGCTGGCCATGAGGAGGGGCTGTGGTTGGTAGGCTGGCCCCCAAATGGGGTGGTGGTGCCAGTGGCTTGAGGGAGGAGCCATGGGTGGTTAGCCGGCCAGCCCTGGCCCTGATCAGGGTGGGGGGACCGATCTAAGGTGGGGCCAGGCAGGGGGAGGGGCTGCAGAAGATTGTCTGGCAGGCCCTGCCCCCTATTGGGGTGGGGGGATCAGGGGTGGGGTCATCCTGGGGAGGGGCTGCAGGAGGTTGGCTGCCCAGCCCCACCCCCTATTGGGGTGGGGTGGGGGGTGCGATCAGGGGCAGTCAGCCTTGGGGAGGGGCTGCAGGCCTATTGTGGTTGGGCAGGCTGATCGAGGGCGGGGCTGGCGGGTGGGTGGAGAAGGGAGGGGGCATTTGGCTGACCAGCCCGCTCTTTTTTTTTTTTTTTTTTTTTTGGCAACTTCATGACTTTTATTTGTGGTTCCTGTGCTATGTCTCAAAAACACCTTCTCTTGCCCTAACCGGTTTGGCTCAGTGGATAGAGCGTCAGCCTGCGGACTCAGGGTCCCAGGTTCGATTCCGGTCAAGGGCATGTACCTTGATTGCAGACACATCCCCAGTAGGGAGTGTGCAAGAGGCAGCTGATTGATGTTTCTCTCTCATCAATGTTTCTAACACTCTATCCCTCCTCTCCCTTCCTCTCTGTAAAAAATCAATAAAATATATTTTTTAAAAATAAAAATCATCATTCTCCCCTTTTAAAAAAAATACCTTCTCCCCCTGACCGGGACAGCATTGGGGAGCGGGCAGCAAAAATAGAAGACGTCCCTTCCTATTGCACATGAACCCTATATTCATGCCCACCTGGCCCAGGCTGGTGGGATGCTTGGCACATTCTCAGATCCCTGCTCAGGGGCTGGAGGGGTGACTGGTGGCAGCACACGTGAAAGGGGACCTCTGGGTGGCCACTCTGGCCCTGGCTACTGGTCCTGGCACTTCCTGGTCCTTGGTTTCTTCCTGGTCCTGCCTGCAGCCCTGGACCCCCTATCTGGCTCAGCCTCCCATCCCCATCCTGGCCTCAGACGACCCCCTTGGCTCCTGGGGGCTCTGTCCTCCCCTCCCAGCCTGGAGGTCCCAAGGGGAGGTTATGGCTTCTCACAGACTCCCCAGCATCCCTGTCACTCGTGTTCACATAGGGGAAGGAGTGCGTGTGGCAGAAGCAGCTGTATAAATGCGGTGCAGGGGCAAGTCCTCCAGGGTCACTTGGACAGTTTGCTGATGACGTGGGTCAGGACCGCATTCTCCTCCTTGAGGTGCTGGTTGTCAGACCGGAGGCTGGACAGGCCCTTCAGCTCCTCTTCCAGCTCAGCAGCCGTGCCCTCCAGGGCCCTGCGCTCAAATCTCTCCAGCTCCAGGAGGGCCGGCCTCTCTGCAAAGCGCTCCTGCCTCTGCGTGGTGCGCTCCAGCTCCACCTTGAGCTGTGTCAGCTGCAGCGTGGTCTGGGTCAGGGCCTCACGAAGTTTCTCGTTCTCAATGTGCAGCTTTGCAGAGCTTCCTGAAGCCTCCCTAGGGCTCTTCCAATTCGAGCTGGGGTTCTGGGTTTAGGTCTTGCTGCCTCTGGAGGGGAAGGGCTGGATTCTGGGCTGATGTCCACTGGCTTCACCTCCTCCCCCTTCACAGGCCCTCTCCTCTCCTTGCCAGCTCTGCGGTGCTCCCTGGAGGCCTGTGGTCCCTATCCCTGCCCCTCAGGCACCACTGCTCTCTGGGCAGGGCCACCAGAATTTTCAACATCATGGACTCGGGGCTGCCAGGAAGGGTCCAGGCTCTGTGCGGCCTGCTCTTAATTGGGATGGGAGAATCCAATCAGGGGCAGGCTGGCAGGAGGGAGGGGCTGTGAGGTTGACGGCAGGCCCCAAACCCTGATCAGCCGCTTTCCTGGCTACAGTGGGCATCATAGGGCCAGCCCAATCAGGGCCATCTTCTGTGGGTTTGTGTCTCCGCTGGCTCCGGCCCCAGCAGCCCAGCGCCGGGGCAGAGGGGCTGGGGCTGAGGTCCGGATCCCCCTGCGGGATTGTTCTCTCCAGCTCTGGGCCCTGCCTGCATGTTGTTCTGTCAGGTTCGCCCCCCCCCCCCCTCCCGCCCCTCCTCCTGAGCTGGTTGTGACCGTTATGGCGTCCTGACCTAATTTGCATATTACTTCTTTATGTATATAGATAGATAGATATTCACCTCATAAGAATCAAAGAAATCACTCTGAAAAGCACCATCGTGGTCTTTGGGTTGATGTTAATTGCCTTTTTATACATTTCCTAAACCTTCTAATAGGATTATTTATACGAAGTTAAAAAATGTTTTCTTTGAGTTTTTCAGATTTTGACATTTTTGGATAAGCTGTTATAGACTTGTAGCTTATTTTTTAGCCACACATACTATCACTCCAGTGTGACTGGTCTTTTCATAGTCATCTGCTCAAACTTGCTGCTTTCCAATTTCAGTCTTTCACGTTCTCTCCTTTGTAGCCCTCTGACCGCTCCACTTGATATAAACTTTTCTAAGCCATAGAGGCCAACCCAATCCCAATTCCTCTATGGAGGCTTCTCCTAACTTCTAGCTCATGCCACTTTTTTCCTTATCAGAAAACTGTGCCTATTGGGCCTTTAAACACAACAAATTTAATTCATTTCCCTCATTTATCTAAATTAGAGTGGACATACTGTAAGGACGACAAAGACTTATTAGGGACAATCAACCTGAAAATACAAGTAAGAAAAAAAACACAGCAAACAGAATTATGCTACCTAATAAAATCTATGACTGTTTGCAGTAACTTTATTTCTCAAGGGATGAACTGCATAATTGTACAATTTGGGTAATCATGTAAAAATGATTTCCAGAAAAATAGTTAAAATTCAGATTAACCCTTGCCCAGTGGTGTGGCTCAGTGGTTGAGCATTGACCTATGAACTAGGAAGTCACGGTTCAATTCCCAGTCAGGCAGGGCAAATGCCCAGGTTGCTGGCTCAATCCACAGAATGGGGTGTGCAGGAGGCAGCCAATTGATGATTCTCTCCCATTGATGTTTCTATATCTCTCCCCCTCTTCTTTCCTCTCTGAAATAAATAAATAAATAAATAAATAAATAAATAAATAAATAAATAAATAAAATCTTTAAAATTTTCAGATTTACCGTTGAAAAGACATTGAATAAACAGAAGTGTTCTTTCTTTTCTACAGCCCTTTATTAATTTAGATTTTTATTCCCAAATGGTATCTGCACAAAGCCTGTGTCTCTTAGGTCCTCTGGTTGAATAGAATTTGAAAACCTACTCATCAGATTATGGTATTAGCCCTGAAACTGCAACAATGGCATTGCCTCTGTAACCTGATTTGCAAAAGAAAGAGATCATTAATATTTTACCTGTGAACTTGAAGGTATGATTGGTATTTCTTTAAAAAATAAACTTTCTATGACTCTGTGTGGTTACAAATATTCTATGTATAAGAAAGTCTCTTTATAACTCAGTTTTCTATTCCCTCTGCTGAATGAAAGTTTCTGCTTTACAATAGATAGCTCACTGGGAAGGGAAAAAGCAACACCATGCTGAATAAAAGATTTTGCTTTGGAACCGTACATGTGAAATATTTAAATGAAAGGAAACTGACTGTGCTATTTTGTGTTTGCCATGGCTTTTGGATTATCAATAAGTACTTAATAATTTCTTTCTATGTAAGGAAACTGGTACCTGAGCTCCTGTGCTCTTCATTGTCAACATAATCTTTCTTTGTTAATTTAGACTTTACAATGTAGGAAAAGAAAAGTGTCCTCAAAATCAGCCTTCATGCTTTTGTCTTGAATCAATAATTTAGTAGCATTTATTAGAAATATAGGGCAATATCAAATGCACAGAGCCTGTGTGAAGATTAAATTAGAAGCACAAATAATACCCAGGTATTTGTGTCCAGATATATGAAACCCATCTTTCCCCACATCCTCTTAATCTGAAGTAAATGTGTTTTCACTTGAAGATACCTGATAAAATTTATTTTAATAGTTGATATATCAAGGGGGATTAGAGAGGAGACAGATGGTAGTATTTTGGGGAGTCAAGAATCTGAAATAACATGACAGAAACAGAAGCAAAAAGTATTTATCTTAAGCACAATAAAACCATGAAGAAATCCCGTAAGTATTTGCAGAGGCACATTGGTACTCAATTGGGAAGATTCTCCCTGTGGTTTTGCTTTGTTTTGTTTTGTTTTTTCTCTCTCTCTTTGTAATTCAGTATATACAAAGGCAGGAACATTTATTTTACATGTTTATTTTATGATTAGGATAACTCAGTTGCTGTTTTGCTTGTGTTACTGTTTGGGGGAGATTTTGCTTTTGTTTTTGTTTGTTCTTTCACACTGCCATAATATTTATTTTTCCCTTTTCATCTGGGCTCTGGGTTTGGAGAAAGGTTGGGGAAAAGTTATGTAATGCTCCACTGGACCAGAAAATTAGCGACGAGTGAACCTCCAAGAGGTCTGCAGGTTCCGCCAGGTTGGGGTTAACATCCAGAAGTCTAGATGTTTATTGAAACTGGCAGAGCCTCCTGAGTCCGCGGAAATGACCTGTGCATTTTGTGATGCAATGCATTTTGACAAGGTGTTCAGGATGCCTTGTATCCAGAGAGAATGGGACACTTTGAGAAGAGCTATTATGCCTTGGGTTAAAATGCAGGAGTTTAGGGAACATAAAAATGAAGGAAGATGAAAAAAATAAATTAAACCTCTTACATCGCAAGGGGTTGAGTTTAATTTAAGGATGCTTGCAAGTTTTGTATTTTTCTTCAAAATAGCATGTATATTATGCCTGAAAGTATTTCATTGGGTTTTTTAAACCAAAGATTTATTTTATACGTGGCTTTTGGACTATGAGAAATAATGCTAGGAGATTTATACCAGAGCTTCTATGACTAGTGTTTTTTGTTCTTTTTTCTTGGAGGGGTGGGATTGAAGGCATTTTGGAACTATATGGAGTGTTGAGTTTTAAGGTAGAAAAAACAACCACAGGCAAGAGAACACAACAGAGTTGGCATCTGTATCAAGGGTTCATGTTTTGTGTTACTAGTTTCTCTCCCAAGAAGGAACGTCTGAGCCAAAGGTGGTGTGATGATAGCAGTAGGAGCAGCAGCAGCAGCAGCATAGCTCACACAGCACTAAACATTTTATATGCATTATTTAATCTTTATAACTTACTGAGGAAGATATTATTGGTTTTTGTGCTGTTGTTAAAAGTAGTAAATAGGCATAAAAAATTCTCGAGTCAAAATAACTTAACAGAGCTGGAATTTTAATGTAGAATACCTAGACCACAAAATTCTTGTTTTATCAGATACACTATTTTGCAAAATCACTAACTTGGAAGGAGAGGTACCCTAGCTTTAGAATTTCAGGTACTAATTTCAAGATTCCTTTAAACCTATAATTATGGCTCTAGGAATAATGGCATAAGAAGGGATAGATGTATAATTGTGATCTGGAGGAGAGATTGCACATTTATTCACATCTTTGGTGAAAATACTTCGTTTCCACCCCTCCTCCAATTCTCCTCTACAAGATTATATTTAGGGTGTTGGGGAAATATGCCTTCTTTCAACACAGTCTCATACTATAGACGTGTATTCTTAATTGTGTAAGGGATGATCGTGCTCATTCAAGAATCACCTTTTCCAGCTGCCTCTTCCTGGATTTCAGAAGGAGAATGAAGTAATTTCCTCTTTGCCCTCAGCTTTTCCTCTTTGCCCTCAGCTTTTCCCCTTTGCCCTCAGCTTTTCCCCTTGATTTGTATACCTGGCCAGGGATTGATGAAATCTGGATCTCAGGCTCAGATGCCTCTCCCTTTTTTTCCCCCCAAAATATCCGTGTACTGGATAAGTAAAGCTGTTCTTTTGTTTCTCTTTATTAAATATTTACATGATATGGAAGCACACCTTTGGCTTAGTATTTACTGTATTACACTGTGCTAGAAAAATGCTGTATTAGAAAAACATTTTCTCTTGACCATTCAGAACCCTATTGTTCTACTTAAAGAGAAATTTGTCTGATTGATAAAGTAGAAAGCTGCCCTAGCCAGTTTGGCTCGGTGGATAGAGTGTTAGCCTGCCAACCGAAGGGTCCTGAGTTCAATTCCGGTCAAGCGCACGTACCTTGGTTGTAGGCTCCTCCCCAGCCGGGCC
Source organism: Myotis daubentonii (assembly GCF_963259705.1). Taxonomy (NCBI): domain Eukaryota; kingdom Metazoa; phylum Chordata; class Mammalia; order Chiroptera; family Vespertilionidae; genus Myotis; species Myotis daubentonii. Next base: position 72,069,463 of record NC_081846.1, read on the forward strand.
CTGGTCAGGGCTCATGTGGGAGGCAACCAATTGATGTGTTTTTCTCACATCAATATTTCTCTCTCTCTCTTTCTCTCTCTCTCTCTCTCTCTCTCTCTCTCTCTCTCTCTCTCTATATATATATATATATATATATATATATATATATATATATATATATATATCAATGAAAAAACTATCCTCATCTGAGGATAAAAAAAAGAGTAAAGAAACAAAAAGAGAAAGCTTCTAGGATATAAGGCTAAACATTCACTGGTTTAATATTTCCAACATTCATATCCATTTCAAAAATTTTCAAGCATTAATGATCAATGCGACTACTGCAGAAGAGGGTTTTGCCTCTGGTAGGCCCATGAAATGGTACCATATTGAGACGAGTGAGGTAATAGTTTATAAGACTAGTAATCAGAAGAACATACTGCTAGGACTAGTTGGGTGGCTTTGAGCAAGTCACCTAACTTCTACTTATATTGTTTCCAATAATATATGCTAAAATAGCTGCTTTTCCCACCGTATGTATAAATAATGGAGGTGAGATTGCTCTGTCAACCACAAATTTTAAAATACAAGATTTTAGCATTCACTTTCATATTCTCTAAAACCTAAAAGAACAATGGAAAAGAAGTTACCCTTCATTCATCTACATCTTCAGAACGATACAAAAATGGAAGAATCGGGACTTTTTAAACTTTTGTTTCCAGGAGTTGTTTTTGACACATTTTATGGTAATTCAAATTCAACAGAGAAAACCTGTTCTGTGTAGTAAGAAAGATCTAAATAAAATATTTGCTGAGATAACCTTACAACCTGGAAAGGATGCTTCATCATAGTTTTTCTTTATAAAATAAGGGTTATTTCATGATTTATTTACCCACAATATCTTCCAGATATATGAAAGTCTTTTCCAGGAGCATATATAGTGTACCTTATCTTTGCTATTGTAGCAAAAAGGTTTACAGGAAAACAAAGACATACAATTCTTTCTCTAAAGGAAAATTTAATCTCAGAGACACAATGCAAGCAAGCATTGCTTGATATATAGAGAAAATTTATAAAAACATATATTATGGAAAATAAATTGTTAATTTAAACCATAGGAAGTCATTTGATAGATACACTCTAGTTCATATCAATTATTTTGGACTGAGTGTTCATCATTCTCTTGCTGATGGAACCCCCTTTTTTCTTTGGAAAATCACTTCTTTATGCATTATTACATTATTTTGGGTCCTTTAAGAAATGGACACCACAGCAATATGAAACATGCAAGAGATTTATTTGGGGAGGGTGCGAGAAAAAGCAAGGAGAACTTTTAGACTGACATCAGTTCTGATTCTCGTGGTAAGAGAGAAGGAGAGAGGAACAGGGCAGAGGAGTTTCAGACTGCAGTGTTTCCCAAGGAAGGACCAGCTAAGCCAGTGGGGGGTCCTTGAGCCAATGCCATCCATCGAAGGAGTCATCTGTCTCCTAGGAGTGGGCTGCACTTGTACCCTCCTCCTCATTGTGTTCAGTAACTCTCTGGGGTCAGCACACAGAATGTGGCCTCAGCTCAGATGCAGTGGCAGACCCAAAGAGTAGCTGACTGACTGGGATTGTCAGTCAGCTATGTGTCCCTCACTGAGAGGGCTGACTGGTGCAGTAATGGTTGCCGCTACTCCCAGTTCACCTGCTCTGTTGGATTTTACTTCACCTCTGGTTCCAGGGTGGACATGTGGATGAGGTCTGGCCAATTAGAACACTGTGTTTGCAACTGCCAGAGCTATTGGTTCAGAGATGAGCATAAGAGCTGAACCAGTGAGAAACAATCATTGCTGGATTGTGGTATTGCTGGAAGTGGAGCTGGTATTATCTTTTGAGACCATCTAAACGTTTAGCTGTTGTGAAATCTTTTAGGGAGTGTAGCCATTAAAGCAGTACAGCAAAAAACCCCAGTAAGATGACATGGTTTCACCCTTTGAATAAAGCTGTGCCTGACTTCTTGACATTTAATTCCATAAGCAAATGAATTTCTTTTTTATTTATTCAATACTGATTGCTATAGTGGAGGGTCGCTGAAATGGTTGGTAACTAGATGAGGACTGACTCCACAAAGGCTTAACCATGAGTGAAGTATGTGACATTGGTACTGCATTATATGTCCTTAAAAACACTACCTGTCCCTGGATATTTTTATAGTTTATAGTTAATGAAATTGTGTTTATTGAATTGACAAAGTTTGTATCAAAGAACAAAGTTTTAAGGACAAAAAGCATTTTCTTATGTCTCACACACCCAGAAAATAAACTTCTTTAGATAGAATATTCTTAAACTCAATTTTCTATGTCCTCTGAACCACACAGTGCACAAGGCCATTGTTACTCTTTCTCTGTGTGAGACAAAAAACTCCCATGTCATTCGATTAGATCATTTACTAATAAACAATGAAGGGGTAGGTATCATTGGAGATGTGTATGTTTTTCTTTAATTCTGCTTGAAGCAGCAGTTCCTGGGAGTAGACTGTCAAGAGGCTGAGGAAGTGCAACACAGCTTCCTCAGTCAGGAGGAAAGTACTGGGCTGCTGGTTACTTGCTGGCACCTCTCCGCAGAAAGGTGTTAAAACTGCCACCGGCCCTGGCCAGGTGGCTCAGTTGGTCTGAGCATTGCCCATAGACCAAAAGGTGGAGGGTCAATTTCTGGTCAGGGCAGATACCGGGGCTGCAGGTTCCATCCAAGGTTTGGGAGCCTAAGGGAGGGAATTGATCACTGTCTCTCTCTCTCTCTCTCTCTCTCTCTCTCTCTCTCTCTCTCTCTCTCTCTCAAAAACAAGCAAACAGAAAACACTGCCAACACCCCCCTGCCAGGGCAGGTCCTTGCTGCAGGCTTCTGCCGGGCAGATGCACCCTGGTTGTTGCAGGCACTGGCTCCAGGGAACAGCAGAGCCCAAGAAGGTAGGAGTGTCCACCCACAGTAGGTAGTATCACTGCTTTTATTTTTATTTTTTCAAATTATAAGAGAAAGATTGTTTAGAAAGTTTCAAAGGTAGTAGAAGTGAGCCAGCTGGGCTGCATAGGCTCAGGAAACAAGTTATCGAAGCAAAAGGAGGGCCCTTGGAGCTTAGGAGAGGGAAAGGCAAAAAAAAGTAAGGCACCTTGTGGGAAGAAGATGGGGACAGGAAAGGGACAGGCCTGCGACCAAGAGGGGGCGCCAGAATCCCTGTTGTACATCACGTGCATTTTCGTCCTGTACCTCACAAGATTGAGGGTGAGGAATTAAAAGCTTTAATCCTAAACATTTCTCAATTATTTTGTGTCATCTGCAAGAATTTGTAACCATAGGCTTTGATTTTGTTTTATTTATTTTCGATATAGTTACAAAGAAAAGTGATCCTAAGAGAAAATTTAATTGTCAGACTAATCACAATGAACCGAAAAAGTTTGCATAATTACCAAATTTAATTAGGATGAATTGGCAGGTCCTGACATGGCTCTTTGGGGTTGCCATACTTCCTTTGCTAAGTAGATGGTTATGAAGTCTCAGGATGGGTTGTGTAAAATTGTGCTGAGGAAGCTGGTCATCCAAAGTGGGGTCCATAGTCTAGCCACACTGGCATCGTGTGGGAGCTTACTGATAGAGCGGAATGTCAGGCCCCGTCCCAGACCTCCTGGATCAGCATCAGTCTTCCCATGAGGTCCCCAGTAATCTGTTTGCTCATGAAAATTTGAGAAGCACGGCTTTAGATCAGAATATCATAGGCCTAAGAGGTATTCATTCATATTAGGGTGTTTTCTAATGTATACCAGGATGAGCAAAAGTAGGTTTACAATTGTAATGCAAATTAGTAATACAATAAGTAATAAATGATAGTACAAAAATAGACTGTGTTTTGCATAAACTCACAACTGTAAATCTACTTTTTCCCACCCTGTATTTTAACAGTCTTTGCATTCTGTCTTCTTTCCTTGTACCCTGCGAGACAGACTTGACTCATGTATTACATGTTGGTATGTAAAATTGAAACAAGGAAAGCACTGCAGGTTCCAATTTGATCTGCACTGACAGATTGTATGGATCAAGAAGACTGCATTTGACAACTGTTCTATATACCTGAGTATGCAGGCAACAATTTGGCTAAACTCCGGAGTCAAGGTTGGTTACAGTTGATTGATAAAAATCCGCTTCCTTTTCAAGGTCAAATTAATTTGTAAGAATTTTATTTTGCTTACCGAGCAGCTTCCATGAGGAATCCCATTTTAACATTATAGCTGTGCCTGCATTTTCTCACCAAATGCATAAACCTGCCCTTAACTTCAGTGTATCTGATCCATTGTATGAAGACACTAAAAAAAAATTCCCTCAACATTTTGGTTTATTCAGATTTGCCTCATATGACCTGAGATAATTTAGAATTACAGAAAATGCCCCCAGGGTGCTAAACAGAGTAGAAGAAAAAATACCTTTTAGAGATTACATAATATACCTGCTTTGACAACATCAGTTGTTGAAGAATACAATTATTTTAGGACACATTTATGAAAAACAATGAAAAATAGGCTTTTAGCCTCAAAAATAACCATATTTGTATTATGTTATAAAATTGTCCATTTGCCTTATTCAGGTACACAATATTATCCTCAGCTGTGAAAATTAAGAATGCTCCTTGGAAATAGTACTTGTCAACATTACTTGATCAGGGGAAAGGCCTAAAGCAACTTTTGATCTCTTTCGATGGGAACCCTTGTCATGTTAGGCAGAAGGAAAACTATAACAGTTTAATTTTCTAGAACTGTTTTGCTTTATAACAAAGCTATAGTGATATTGGAACTTAATGAATACAAGCTTATCAGAGTGACGCAGGTTTAAAATAAATGAAAAATGGGCACCTTTTCCAGTTACAGTTTAAAAACTCTGAAAGTGGGGGCTTCTATGAGCAGATTTTTAAATGGAGCATTTGTAAAATAAGCTACTAATCTCAACAAATAAAAACGGGGATTTAACAGTTGATTTGGGTTGTTTGGAAAGTCCAGGGTTCATCTCTCAAAGGAGCTCTTGGTTATTTGAACTAACCTTTGGAGTAGCATTTTTATTTCTATGTGCAGACGTCCCCTCAGACATTCCGTGTTGTTCCTCCTCCAAGCCTTTATTATGACGCCCAATCCCTGAAAGCTGGGTGAGAGAGCCCAGGTCTGCACCTTGGGAAAGAGCCACATGAGAGAGAGAATAACAACTTCTGAGATATCTTCAAAGTATTGAAAAGTTCCAAAGAATTTTTCCTCACTTTATTGGCATCTTTACAACATGTCCTATCTTTCTAAAAAAAAAAAATTGGGCATACTTGAAGAGTTGTTATTTATTTGTTTATTTATTTATTTAATAGCAAAGGTGGAAATTTGTTGAAGAACAAGTATAGACTTGTTTTGTGGAGGGGGGGGGGCGGGGAGAGTCCCACTGAGTTCCTTTTTTTCCTGTTTATAAAGGCTGCAGTTTTTGTGCCTTGATATCCCCTCTGATTGGCCACTATTTCCCTTTGATTTGGTCACTATAGCAACTCCTGAGCTCAAAGGTCAAACCTCACATGGGACACATGTGGCCCTCCCTTATTTTGTAAACATAGACCTTTGGCTACTTCCAGTTCCCTTATCTTATGGAAATGTAACTGCTGCCTCTCCCTTATCTTATGGAAATGTAACTTCTGCTGGCTCCCTGCTCCCGGTCTTATGGAAATGTAACCTTTTGTAACTCTGTAGCCTGTGCTTTTTCCATGGATTCCCTTCATTTCTAAATTTTTTCTAAACCTGCCTATTTCCCCCTAAAAATTCCTATTTCAATCCCTGCTCCAATTATGAAACCCCAACTGTCATTGGGGACAGGGGACACCAGGTCTTGCTGGCAACTTCCTGCTGGCAAATGGGTTGTAGCTTGGGGGTGGCAGTTGGGGTCCCATCGGAAGTGGGCGGTGTAAGGGTCCACGAAAGATGAATGTGGCGGCCTCCATTTGGGGTTCCACGCAGAGGTCCATTTGTAGCTTTAAGGCTTCTAAATGGGAGGATATGAAACATACTAAAGGTTAAACAGGCAATGGTTAAAGATGAGTAATAAAAACAGCATGAACAAAGGTCTGAGTAGGGCAGTTATTTTAAATTTGACCTCTTTATGAAAACCATCTGCCAATCATGTATATAAAAGTAATCCTTTTTCACTCCATTCTACTAACCTAGTTCTTCTCTCTAACCCTTATATTTCTTACTGTTTTGTACAAATGTTCATTCATAGAACATTTTTAACTTCATTGAGAACAAGCAATATAACGTATTAATCTTTGTAGTCATATAATACCTAGTAAAGTACTTCACATGTAGCTGATCTAATTAATGCCTATCAAATTAATGTTTTAATAATAGAATGAATGAATCCTGTTGATGAACATAAATACTATTTAGAAAACTCTAGGTTACCCTGGGAAATAACAGAAAATAGATACTAGTAGGGGTTTTTTTTTGTTTGTTTTTGTGGGGAGTGTTTTGGTAGCTTTAGTACCTAGAGTGAAAAAATTTGCTCAGATTGGTTAAAATTTTAATTTTCAGCAGTTCAAGATGCATGACATAAAGGATGGCATTCTGGGCCTTCAGAGGAATGTTGAGACCCTACCACCTAAACTGCAAACATCAGAGAGAAATGTTTACAGCTCTCAGCTACTAAGTACTGTGTTAGGTGATTTCCCTACTTGATCTCCTTCCTAAGTCTTCTCAACAAACTTGCTCTGTGCTGATTAATATCCCCATTCTTATTTGTTTTTTTTAAAGGGGAGGATGATGATTTTTATATTTTAATATAGTTTATTGATTTTTTTTACAGAGAGTGAGGGAGAGGGATAGACAGTTAGAAACATCGATGAGAGAGAAACATTGATCAGCTGCCTCCTGCACACCTCCTACTGGGGATGTGCCTGCAACCCAGGTACATGCCCTTGACCGGAATCGAACCTGGGACCCTTGAGTCCACAGGCCGATGCTCTATCCACTGAGCCAAACCAGTTAGGGCTAATATCCCCATTCTTACAGAGAAGGATTTAGTCATCTTGTCCAGAGTTAAGCGAGACTAATAAATGGCCAGCTAGAATCCACACCCGCTCCATCTGACACCCAAATACCTCTTCTTTCTAATATACTATCCTGTTTTTGAAGATCATCTTCAAAGGAGATGATTTTACAGACTGAATTGTGGACAATCCCAATTCGTTTGATGAAGCCTTAAGCCCCAAGTGACTCTATTTAGAAACGGGGCCTTTAAAGAGGAACCTAAGATCAAATGAGGACCTAAAGGCAAGGCTCTATTTCAATGTGGCCGATGTCCTTGTAAGAAAAGGAAAAGAAACCCAGGATGTGCGTGAACAGAGAAAAGGGCCTACGAGAACACAGTGAGAAAAGAGCCAGGTGCAAACCCATAGACAGGCCATCGGAGAACCAATCCCAGCTGGCATTTTAATCTTGACCTTCCAGCCTCCAGAGCAGTGGTTCTCAACCTTGGCCGCACATTAGAATCACCTGGGAATCTTTTTAAAATCCTGATTTCTGAGCCTCATCCTCTGGAAATTCTGTTTCTTTGTTACTAATGTTGTGGCCCCACCCCATAACAAAGAACCAGAATTTCCAGAGGATGAGGCCCAGAAATCAGGATTTTAAAAAGATTCCCAGGTGATTCTAATGTGCGGCCAGGTTGAGAACCACTGCTCCAGAGACATGAGGAAATAAATTTCTGTTGTTTAAGCCACCCGGTTTGTGGTATTTTGTTATGACAATCCTAGCAGACTGGTACAGAAACACTATTAAAAATCAAAATCTATGCAGTTAAGAAAAAAAAAATTCATAGGGCTAGAGACAGGGAAATGTTCTAAATATGCAATGTCTCAGTGTTTTTTGTGGCAACCGCATTTAATCATATCAAAACAAGAAGTATTTATTGAACACTTACTATGGTCCTGCTAGCTCACCACCTAGCAAGGTTTCTGAGGCTCCGGACTTGGCTTCTCTTCACAGTCTCTACAATTCCATTTTGTGGAACCATCCTTCTAGATTGTAGCGGAATAAAGCTTGGCGTTATGCCCTTTGCTAAATGCAAACACTGCCAATTCCGAAAGTTAACCGCACAGGACTTACTGCGAATTCTTTTCCTAGGACTATGATGGATTGCAAATGCACAGTGTGGCGGGTTCTCTTTACTGAGGAGGCATTGTGTTTCCCAGTTGCTCATTTCCCTCTTTCCTTCTATTTACCTCTTCTGGTCCCAGAACATCTCTTGAAGTATGTGTGACACTTTCTCCCTCTACTCTGGGGGACCGGAGAGATATTTGTACAACACACAGGACTGCTCAGTCATTGTTTCTAAGGGGGGGAGGGTGCTCTTCTTCCTGTGTGCCCCTGGCTTGCTCTTTTTCGAGGAGCCGCATGTTTAAATGATTTTATTTACACAATTTTTCTTCAATGTTGCTGGTCTCTTTCAAAGTGAAATGATGAAAATTATTTTGAGAATTCTGGAGTAAAACAGTTACGGCTTTCTATCGCAGCCCAGCTGGTGGGAGGAAAGTGGTTTATCGTGGTCATCATGCTGTTAGATGACAAGGCAATCAAGCACTCAAAATGTCATTTGTCATTTGAAAAGACAAGCTTATAACTAGTAATGTGGGAGACATGACATCCGTAATCAAAAGAGCTTGACTTTAAAAGGAAAGGAGTCTTACAAGGCTATCCAAGACAGGAGATTACGCTTGTCAGAACCATTAGTTCCCTCCACGTTCAAATAGAATGAAGCCTTTGTTGACTCACTGGTAGGTCATTCTCTGTCAGAGCCCGATCTCCTGTCCACATTCCCTGGGGAGGAACATCAGTGACACAATTAAGTTAACAGTCAACTCTGAGCTCGGTGGTAGAAGATCATTTTTTATAGGAGATCTTGGTCACAAATGGAAAAAATGCAACAGCCAGGAAGTCTTGTGGATACTAATGTAGGCACGTAAAAGGAACACAGAGGCAGCAGCTGGAGGGTTTTCTGCATTTTGCAGAGGTATCTTCTGAGTTTTGCAATGCCTGGTAATCCCGGGAACAATTAAAATAAAATAAAAATTCTGAAAGGCTATCTGCAGGATAAATATCAAGACAGTGAACTTAGTCTCTGATCAAATATGAATGACCATTCAGGTCATAGAGCCTCCTCTCAGTGCATTAGACCATTTCCTTTTGGAGGAAATCATTAGAAAAAGGTTCTAAGGCAGGATTTATAGGAATGTGTCTGTAAAATACATTTCCTATACAGTAGTTATTTTATATCAATTCTGAATGGTAATCACTATTATGATTTTTTCACATTTTTGTTATATATATATATATATATATATATATATATATATAGCCATTATGCGAAGTGTCCTACCATCCGACTGGTTGCTATGACACAACAGACCACCAGGGGGCAGACACTTAATGCAGGAAATGCCAAGCTGCAGTGACTTGGTAGTGGTGGCTCTGGGGTGACACACCCCCAAGCCAGAGAGGAGGGAGCCCGATTCCTCACGGGGCTGCATGATTCCACCTTTGGCCATGGGTTACATTGTTGCTGGGTCACTGTCAGCCCCGAATCTGCTTTACTGCACACTTGCATTTGCGTTCCACACCCTGTACAACAGCAACTTTGCAGAGTGCCCTCTTGCTCTCTGGGACCCCTCAAGGGATGTTGGAGAGCCAGTTTCGGCCGATCCCCACAGGCCAGGCTGAGGGACCCCACCTGCCAGAGGGACCTGCTCACTCTGCAGACACCTGAGCGGGACCATGGGAGGTTGGCTCCAGGGTGTGTCCAGCCCATCTCACTCAGTCCCACCCTGCCGGCCACCTTCTAATTAATTTCCTTTCAATGTGCACGAATCCATGCACCGGGTCACTGGCCTATTAATAAATCTTAGAGATAAGACTAAATCTGTATTCCTTTGATTCAAAGTCCTGAGCTCCTTGTGAGAATATCCTAACAGTTTCTCACCATTTATTTAGATATAATGAGGGGATAACTAACCACCATTTCTCACCCTTTTATTCCCTTCTACTTTTTTTTTTTCCTCTCCTCATTTTACTCTCTTCTCCTTACTACTCTTCTATTTATTTATTGGTTAATTGAGTGTATATTGTTTTATTTCAGGTCAAAATTTCCTGAAGATGTTCTGTGACATCTTGATTAAAGCATTGTTATATCAAAATGTAGTTCCTTTTCAAAAAAAAAAAAAATCTCCTGATTTTCTTTCAACTATACACCTACTAGGGGACTCATAAATATTTTTAAATTACAAATTCAAAGCAAAATTCATTTGATTTGCAATTATATTAAAGTTTTGGTGAAAATGATATGTAGTTACATGTATGAAAAATACAAACCTTCAAAAACAATATATCATACTCAAAAGACATGAGTCTTAGAAAAAAGTCTCATTTCAACACAGAGATATACCAAATAGGCCCTGAAAGATCTTGAAAACCCAGTGTCCTAAATAGTCCCTTTCTACTTAGGATCCATGATATAGATGCAGGAATGGTTTAGTCCAGTGATCAGCAAATTCATTAGTCAACAGAGCCAAATATCAACAGTACAACGATTGAAATTTCTTTTGAAAGCCAAATTTTTTAAACTTAAACTATATAGGTAGGTACATTGTTATTAACTTAATTAGGGTACTCCTAAGGCTTAGGAAGAGCCATACTCAAGGGGCCAAAGAGCCGCATGTGGCTCGCGAGCTGCAGTTTGCCGACCACGGGTTTAGTCATTGTCCAAGACACGCTTGTTTTCATCTGAAGCAGAATTGAAATCATAAAAATGCTGAGAAAAGGTCACAGTTTTGTTTTCTTAATGTTGACCCACGAGGCAACAAATAACATTTTAATGAGAAATCCAATGAATAGAGAAGTGCCCTAATAGAGTTAAAAACAGAATTAATTTGGAACTGATAGTTGAAGACTTGCTGAGAGATTGAGGGGGAAAAAAAGTGGCAAAAAAAAAGAATACAGGTCCTGACCGGTTTGGCTCAGTGGATAGAGCGTCGGCCTGTGGACTGAAAGGTCCCGGGTTCGATTCCTGTCAAGGGCATGTACCTTGGTTGTAGGCACATCCCCAATTGGGGGTGTGCAGGAGGCGGCTGATCGATGTTTCTCTCTCATCGATGTTTCTAACTATCTATCCCTCTCCCTTCCTCTCTGTAAAAAATCATTAAAATATTTTTAAAAAAGAATACAGATATTTGAAGAAAAACAAGAGTGAAACCTGAAAAATGAGAAAGACACTGAGGTTACTTAGTGAAATAAGACAGAGGGAATGCGGGGAAGAAATTGCACAAACATTGTCACCAAGAGCTCAGTTCTCAGAGTTATTTTTATACAAGTGTCTGCTTCCAACATTACCACCCTCTACCAGTGTCCATTAAGGGCTGTCACGGAGAGTGATTTTTCCTTGAGGTGCCACCTTTGGAAGCATAAGCTGCCAGTTTAATTGAGTTCTGGTATTTTCTCATTCCAAGAATATTCAGAATCCAGAAAGAGTAAAAGAGGGACAAGAAACAAGTGTTCCTTGGCCCCTGGGTTTTGACCTAAATTCACTCAGCCAAGTATACACTGCCTATTTGAAAAGAAATAAAAAACAAACTATTTTTTGCAGATTCTGAAAACATATCCACTTTATTTTTCATTCCCCCACCTCTGGAAGCTTTCAATGCTATTGATACATTTTGAATTCGTTTTTTTTTTTCAAGTGTCTGTTCTTTTTATAAAACAATAATAAACTAAAAATTTCAAGGGGCCATGCATGTGTTGAAACTCTATTATGTCTAACATTTTATATTCAAAGCAACAACCTAATCAAGGGAGAGAAAAAGTCACCCAGTAAGGGATTCTTCTATTACTGCTCTAGGGAAATGGAAATGCCTCTGTCTTGACTCATCATAAACAATCAAGCAAAATAAAGCTCTGATTTTTTTTAATACTCATTTGAGGAGTGAGGATATTTTTTCCATTTTTTTTTCAGAGACAGTGGAAGAGAGTGGGGAGGAGGAGAGAGGGAGAGAGAGAAACATCAATGTGAGAGAGACACATCAACTGGTTGCTTCCCACAGGCACCCGACTAGGGGCAGGGATCAGAGCTGCAACCCAGGGAATCGAACCTTTGATCCTCTGGTGCACATGTCTATCCTCTAACCATTGAACTTACCGGCCAAGTCAAATCTCTGATCTTTTGAGGTATAATTGACATATTATATTCATTTCAGGTGTACAATGTAAGGATTCTATATATGTTTACATTTCAAAATGATTACAATAATCCTAATTATTTTCCATTGCCACACAAAAATAGAATATTTTATGAGAACATTTAAGATCTACTCTCTTAGCATCTTTCAAATAAACAATACCATATTATGTATTAACTATAGTCACCATATTGTACATTATGTCCCTAAGATGATTTATTTATTTTATAACTGGAAGTCTGTATTTTTTTTTTTTACCACATTAGGCATTTTTCCTAACCCCCAAACTGTGCCTCTGGCAACCACCAGTCTGTAAGTTTATTTTTTTTTATTTTTTTAGATTTATTTTTTAGATTCTACATATAAGTGAGATTATATAATATGTGTCTTTCTCTGTGTGACTTATTTTCACTTAGCAAAATTTCCTCCACATCCATCCAAGTTGTTACAAATGGCAGGGTTTCTGTTTGTTGTTGTTGTTTTATGACTGAATAATATTCCAATGTGTGTGTGTGAGTTTTTTTTGTTTTTCATCCATTTGTTCTCTGGTGACATTTAATGTTGTTTCCATGTCTTGGCTATTTTAAGTAATGTTGCAACAAACATGGAGAGGTACAGATATCTTTTAGAGTGTTTCCATTTCCTCGAAATACATATCCAGAAGTGGACTTGCTGGGTCATGTGGTAGTATTATTGTTAATGTTTTGAGGAAACTCCATACTGTATTTCCATGATGGCTACACCAGTATACATTCACACCAACAATGCATTAAGGTTGCCTTTTCTCTCCATACTCGCCAACACTTATTTCTTGTCTTGTTTGATAGCCATTCTAACAGGTATGAGGTGATAGCTCATTGTGGTTTTGATTTTCATTTTTCTGATGATTGTCATAATGAACAACTGTAGATCATTTGTATGTCTTCTTTGGATAACTGTCTATTCAAATCCTACGCCCACTTTTAGTCATCTTGTTTGTTATTTTACTATTGAGTAGTATGAGTTCCTTACATATTTTGATTATTAATCCCTTATCAGATTTATGAGTTGCAAATGTTTTCCATTCAGTATGTTGCTTTTTCATTTTGTTAATGATTTCCTTTGCCATGGAGAAACTTCTTAGTTTGATGCACTTCCACTTTTATTTTGCTTTTGTTGTGCTTTTGCAATCAGATCAAAAAGTCATTGCCAAGACCAATGTCAAAGAGTTTAGCACCTGTTTTCTTTCAGGAGTTTTATGGTTTCAGGTCTTACATTCAAGTTTTTAATCCATTTTGAGTTAATTTTTGTGAATGGTGTAAAGTAGTTGTCTAGTTTCATTCTTTTAAATATAGCTGTCCAGTTTTCTCAACATCATTTATTGAAAAGACTGTCCTTTTCCCGTTTTATTTTCTTAGCTACTTTGTCTTAAATTAAGTGATCATATTTGGGTTTATTTATGGGCTCTCCATTCTATTCCATTAATCTTTGTCTCTTTTTATGTCAGTGCCATTCTGTTTGGATTACTATAGCTTTGTAATACGGCTCAAACCAGGAAGCATGATGCTTCTATCTTTGTTCTTTCTCAGTATTGTTTTGGCAATTTGGGGTCTTTTGTTTTCCATACAAATTTAGAATGTTTGTTCTTTCAGTGAAAAATGACATTGGAATTTTGATAAGAATTGCATTTAATCTGTAGGTTTTTGTTGTTGTTTGTTTGTTTGTTTTCTTGCCTATATTCTGCTAGGACTTCTAATACTATGCTGCTTAAGAGTGGCCAGAATGGGCATCCTTGCCTTGTTCCTGATCTTATACAAAAAGCTTTAAGTTTTACAATTGAGTATGATGTTAGTTCTGGGCTAGTCATATATAGCCTTTATTACGTTGACGTAGTTCCCTCTATACACACTTGTTGAGGGGTTTTTATCATGAACGGATGCTGAATTTTGTCAAATGCTTTCCTGAATCTATTGATATAATCTTGTGATTTTTATACTTCATTTTGGTACATGATGTAGCCTATGGAATGATTGGTATACGTTGAATCATCCTTGCATCCCCTGAAAAACTCCTACTTGATCATGGTGTATGATCCTTTTTTAAAATATGTATATCTATATATATTTAATTTAAACTCTTTATTGTTTAAAATATGACATATGTCTCCTTTTCCCTTATTGACCTCTCCCCAGCCACTCCCATGCCCCAGCACATGACCTCATTCCCCTACTGTCTGTGTCCATTGGCTTTGCTATTATGTATGCATACAAGTCCTTTGGTTGATCTCTTATGCCCCTCCCCTGCCTTCCCTCTGAGGTTTGACAGTCTGTCTGATGCTGCTGTGTCTCTGGATCTATTTATTGTTCATTATATTCCACAAATGAGTGAGATCATGTGATACTTATCTTTCTCCAACTGGCTTATTTCGCTTAGCATAATGCTCACCAGGTCCATCCATGCTGTTGCAAATGGTAAGAGTACCACAGTTTTTTAATCCACTCATCTGCTGATGGGAACTTAGGCTGTTTCCAAATACTAGCTATTGTAAATTGTGCTGCTAGGAACATAGGGGTGCATATGTCCTTTCTGATTGGTTTTCGATTTCTTGGGATATATTCTTAGAAGTAGGATTATTGGGTCAAATGGCAGTTCCATTTTTAATTTTTTGAGGAAACTCCATATTGTTCTCCAAAGTGGCTGTAACAGCCTGCATTCCCACCAGCAGTGCACGAGGGTTCCTTTTTCTCCTTGCCAGCACTTGCCATTTGTTGATGATAGCCATTCTGACAGGTATGAAATTGTACCTCATTGTTGTTTTGATTTGTATCTCTCAGATGATTAGTGACTTTGAGCATGTTTTTATATGTCTCTTGGCCTTCTGTATGTCCACTTTCAAAAAGGGTCTATTTAGGTCCTTTTGCTGTTTATTTTTTATTTTATTTTATTTTATTTTATTTATTGGATTGTTTATCTTCCTTTGTTAAGATGTATGAGTTCCCTATAAATGTTGGAGATTAAACCCTTATCAGAGATAACATTGGAAAATATGTTCTCCCATGCAGTGGGCTTTCTTATTGTTTTGTTGATGGTTTCTTTTTCTGTGCAGAAGCTTCTTATTTTGATATAGTCCCATTTGTTTATTTTCTCCTTAGTTTCCATTATCCTAGGGGCTATGCCAATAAAGATATTGCTATGACATATGCCTGATATTTTGCTGCCTATGGATTATTATAAGATTTTTATGCTACATATTTTTATTGATTTCAGAAAGGAAGGGACAGGGAGAGGGAGATAGAAACATTAATGATGAGAGAGAATCATGATCAGCTGCCTCCTGCATGCTCCCCACTGGGGACTGATCCCACAGTCCTGGCATGTGCCCTGACCAGGAATCGAACCTCCTGGTTCATAGGTCAATACTCAACCACTGAGCTGTAGGAACCTTTTAATGTACTGTTGGTTTGCTAACATTTTGTTAATGATATTTGCTTCTACTTTTATCAAGGATATTGACAGTTTTAAACAGTATAATCTATTTTAATCTAATTTAGCACTTAAACTCTGGTGTATATGTGCATGCATATATTTATCATCTACAATATAAACTTGTACATAAAGCTATTTTAACTTGATTTTTATAGCACAATTATCAATTCTTTTCACAAGCCTGAAAAAATAAGTAAATAGATTACATCTCAGAAAAGAAATACTCACGAATATAACTAGGTAGCCTATATTTTAGCTTTGAAAAGTACCCAACTCACTTCATAAAATTTTGATAAAACCTGCAACATACCCAATCCACCAATCTTCATAAAGAATCTCCAAAAATGGTGAAATTATATATAAGGGTAAGGATAGTGATCTGAAGATGTTTGTTTGAAGATCTGGAATTTAGTTTGGCATTATTCAAGGTTAAGTGAGAACTGAGAAAAAAAGATGATGAGGAAGAAAAGCATCGTGTGTACCTTTCTGTGTTGCAGAGACACCTATGATGAGACTAGCAAATAAGTGAAAACTTTTTATTTTTTATATAGGGTGTATGTACATACTTTGCTTGATTATAAAGTCAGTGTTTGTACTTCAGCTGTCTTTTCAATCTTCCAATAGCATTTTAGGAGTTTCCTTTGTTCAAAACTTAGTCTGGCTGGAAAGATAAAACGTCGATTGAGCTATCAGCTGTACAAGTGTGTACACATGTTTTGGGACACCCTGTGTGTAAACACAAAGGCCTACATAGTAAGATAAATAATGTGATCAAAGCCCAGAATTTCCATGTACAGCCAAATGCTTCTTGGAAGAGAAATACTGGTAAAAGAGAGAGATTAAAGACTAGAATAACTTTCAGACGAGGCCTGCGGATCAGAAAGAGGATGAGCAGGACTCACCCAGGCTTTTAAATGAATGCCATGCTCTCTGTTAAGAGACCAAACGAAGAGTGAGATCCTGTTTTCATCCCAAAGAAGGTGAAATTAAAGAATGGGACAAAGGCCAAAAGTGGAAATAAGATTTATTTTAATATTGTCTCCTTGCTTTTAAACTTCAAACATCATAATGCTTTTCATAGAACCTAGGGCATCAATGTTTTCCATAAATATTTTTCACTTTATAATTTACACCACTTTATTTTACTCAAGGCAGTTAAGAAACATGTCATGAAGTTTAAAACCTGTTCTTTATTCTTTTTTCCCTCTTTGTGTGTGTGTGTGTGTGTGTGTGTGTGTGTGTGTGTGTGTGTGTGTGTGAGAGAGTGGTGTGTGCATGTATCTACTAGGATGTGTGAAAGGCAAGGACAGAGACATAAAGAGATTTGTCTAGTAGTTTCTTTTGTTCATTTTTAATTATTTTTTAATTATTTATTATTATCTCCAGGTGCCACTTGCCATAACTTGATCTTTGTGAATGAAACACTTGATCTCTGGGAACTTACTTAGTGAATGAAGGGTATAGCTCACTATGTGTTAGTTAGGCACTATGTTAAATGCTTTAAACAGATTATTTAAATTAATCTTTACAATAAGCCTATGAGGTATAAACTAATAATATCTTTATTTTACAACATGAGTTACATATAAGTTAAGTACTTTGTGTAACATCACAGTTTTAATAAAACTGTGCTCAAATGAGTACTAAGAAGAAGGACTGCTTTTAATTACAGAACTCAGTTTCTTAACTACTGTATTTGCTAAAGTAAAAAATGAAAATGATGCCAAATGCTTGGGCTTTACTTCTTGAGTCTCAGTGCTTCCACACAACCTTTTATGGTATAATAAATTGAGATTATAGTGACTGCTGTATTTGTCTATCTAGTACCCTAATATTTTTCATAAAGTTTCCATGACCCCCTTTCTTCTAGAAAGGTGCTTCCTCTATCAACCACATCCAAATCTACCTCTACCAGTGGTAAGAGAAGACAGCAACTAATCAGGAATAAGCCAATTAGAATCCTTTTGTGGAAATTTCAAAAATAGAACAAAGAGAAATGATTGATATTCATATTTTCTGATATTTAGAGGATCTAATCTATAGGTGAGAAATAAGCCAACAAACCAGCTAAGTCAGAGGCAATGAAAACAGCTGAAAAATCTTGACAGTATCTTACATATGGTTATAGCCAAGACTTAAATATATGGCAGAATAATGCCATGTGGTGGAAAACAAATTCTCAATTCAGAGTTTGATTAACTGGTTTTGAAGTGTTTTGTTGTTTGTTATTACCTGCTTAGTTTTTTGTTCTTTTTTTTAAAAAAAATTATTGGAGTGACATTGGTCAATAAAAATTATATAGGATTCAGTTGTATTGTAATTCCATAATACATCAACTATATATTGTATTGTGTGTTCACCATGCCAAGTCAAGTCTCCTTCCATCATAATGATCCCTTCGATACCCTCTTCTACCTCCCCCACACTCCTTCCACTCTGGTAATCGCCGTGCTGTGGCCTGTTTCTATGAGTTTTATTTGTTTGTTTGTTTAATCCCTTCACCTTTTTTACTCAGCCCACAAACCCCTTCCTTCCCACAGTGTCAGCCTGTTCTCTAAGTATGAGTCTGTTTCTATTTTGTTTGTGTGTTTACTTTGTTCATTAGATTCACAGGGGCTGAAATTATACAGTACTTGTCTTTCTCTAACTGGCTTTTTTTCACTTAGCATAATGCTCTCCAATAGAGCATTTACCTAGGAGGTATGCCCCCTCTGGTCTCCACTGATTGGGTGGTGCCAGAGTAGCATTGATCAATGCAGCTGGTCCTAATATCAGCCGTGGCATCACTCCCTCTGATTTTGCTGCTTCTCTGGGCCAGGACCTAAAACACAACTGAAGCTTAGTCATTGTTCCAGGGGTTAATACTTAAGGCAGTGGTCATGCTCGGACCCTAGCAATCCTCTGCACCTGGCCTATTCTTCACTACATTTCTCCCCATCAAAGATTCCTGTTCTGAATTCTTTAAGGAAAAAGGGGTGTAGAGTCTCTTCTGTTGCTACTTCCTGCTGGAGAGGGGTGGAGTTTTTTCTCAGTGGGAGTATGAGGCCTGGCACACAAGGAAGTTGCCTGGTGTCTAGAGTCAGCAGGGGTCAGTATTGGCAGGGGATGGTATTCCTGGAGTATAAAGAGAGCTTACAACTTAATTTGGGCAGTCAGTTTGAAGAGAAGTTTGAAGTCTCCATTTGGCTCCCAGGAGTTATCTGTATGTTGAACGGGTATTGGATCTTCTAGCACACAAAGTTTGACTCCAGTGTGATGCATCCAACTTGCAACCCCAGGTATCTTGATGGCTGTTGGTGTCAATATCAGTACAGGGATATCAACATGAAGTTAGCTGTTCTTGAGGGGACCTGTCTCTCCAAGTTTTTAGTTTTGATTCTCATAATTAGATATCTTGGAATGATAATAGGATTTATAGTATCTCAAATTGTCTTTAGGGAAGGTTTTAGGGAAGGTTAAGTATATACATGTGAAAGTTTCCAGAACATATATAATCAATAAAAATCATTATCTTAATTTTATGGGACAAAACAAGATTATTTTGGTAAAAAATTGCTATACAGATCTATGTGAGGGAAAGATATACTGTGTTATTGAATTTTTTAAAAAGCAACAAACTATTTGGCATACTCTATGTTGAATGTGCTATAAGCTGGAATTGTGGGAGGATACTCTATAATTCTAAAATCTGTCTACCTTTTTTCCCAAATCAATTTTTTAATCAATTTCTGTAATATCAACAGTACATGTTAACCCGATTAAGTGGTTTTCAGGCTCAGTAAAATATATTTTAATGTTGGTAATAAGCAGTCTTATATTATCTGAATAAATTAACAAATACAAAAATCACTGAATCATTATGATGTGTCATTGAAAATTTAAAAATTATAATAGATATTGACACAAATAAAGGCATGGGATGGTTTGTGGAGCTGAAGAATCAAGATGTACATGTGGCTTTACTGATAACTTTTGCTTTAAGAAATAGCTGGCTTGTAAGAAAAGTCAGCTCAAACTGTTTTAAGCTTGAAAGATAATTTTTTGACAAGCTGTCAGAAATCCAGAGGTGTGTTTGGATTCAAAGGTTGTCACCAGGGCCAGTTTATCTCTGAATTTTTCTACTGTGTTGGCTCTGTTCTTGGACCCGGCTGCACAAAGATCAAGGCTTCTCAGGTCCAAGTCCTCTTTGCAGTGGTTCATGTTTGCATTCCTGTCAGTCACTATGACCAGAGGAATGCCATGTTTTAATCAGTTTAGGCCCAGATCACATGTTTTACCCTGGGCTAACTGAGGGGGCACATGTTCCTGAAGAAAGGGACCTCACCAGTTAAAAAAGTTATCAAAGTAATGAGGAATATACATATTCTTGGCAGCCAAAAATGCCAAGTCTACTATCTCTTGTGTTCCAAAAAAGTGTCAATATCTATTGTAAAAAACATGTAATTCCACTTTTGAGCCTTCACTTCTAAAAATATCCTATATAATAAAGAGCTAATATGCTAATGGTTGTGATGCCCTCACGCCGTAACGACTCTTCAGCAGGAGGCTGTGGGTGCAGCAGGGTGGAGCCGCCGTGTTGCTCTGGAGATGGGGTGGAAGCGGGGAGGCACCTGGAGGAGGCAGGACCATTCCGTGGCAGGGAGGGTGGGGGTGAGAGCCCTTAGTGCCCCCCTCACCAGTCCTTCACCACCCACTGCTCACACTCAGTGCACCCGCTGACCACCTGCTAGGGGAAGGAGCGCAGCCTGCACACCATCAGGAAGCGGCACTCGAAACTCTGCCGCTATGTTGCTTGGAGAGGGGGCAGAAGCAGCGGGAAGCACCTGGAGGAGGTGGGACCAGCCCCAGGCAACTCGTGGAACTAAGGGCGGGGCTTGAAGTGGCCAGAGAATCCCAGAGGGGTTGAGGCAGGGCCAGGTGCACTGGAGCTCTGGGTGGAGAGGTTAGAGTGTCAAGGCGGGGCAGCGGGCAGGTGGGCGGGGAATGCACAGATGGGCGGGGCTGTGCAATTTTGCACACCAGGTCACTAGTAGACCTATAATTATCATATAGATATTGAGATGAATATGGGACATGTTGAACTTTTTTTTCTTTAGCAAACATCTCTTGGTGACATTTTGATTACTAGAGAGATAAAGCCATTCACTAAATTCTTGGCATTCATTATATATGCGTCTCTTCTGCTTCTTCAATTAAAGTGTGTGGTAAAAATTGAGTTATTGTTTTGTATTATTTTCTTAATTTATAAACTGGCAGTTGTTAGGTAAACCTAAGCCATTGAATCTGAAGTGCTTAACTCATGTAATACAGTCGATCCAAATAGATTTGACATTGGTGGATGTTACAGTTATTTAATTTTACACATTTGATTTGGTTGTAAAGTCTTTGAAGAAGAGTAGGTAGAAAATGAAACAAATGCCGGATATCAGCATGCGATATTAAAAAGGAAAAGGCTTTTCTGATAACAGTAGGACTCTCCTATATTTTCAATATTATTAATACATTATATGACCAAAGTGAATAGTTAGGAAAAGGAGAGTTACAAGTATGGAACAATTAATTATATAATCTGCAGAACAAGAATAATTTTGGGGGTATATTGAGGAAATAAAATATTCTTGGTACCCAACTGACTTTGTATACCTCAACAAAAGTTCTAATTGTATTCCTGTTTATGAATAAATTGGGGTGTTGTTGTTTTTTTGTTGTTTTTTTTTTAGTTAACATGTCTAACCTTTGCATTGCTGTTATTTCTAAGTATTTATTATATTTCAAACACCAAATATTTAAAAGGATGAAAAAGCTTAATTGACACAATATTTTTCTCCTACTTATGAGAGATTGCTGGACTAAAATTTTCCTAGGAGTTCCTGACAGCCTTATTTTTAAACTCTTTTGATTTTTTCCTCTCCAGTAATGTACTTTTATTTTTGTTTTGTTTAGCTGTTTTTGTGTTTTTGGTTTTTTTTTTTTGTTTTTTCCTCTTTCTATTCAGCCAAGCAAATCAGCACAAACTTAGGGACTAATACCCCCAACTATACTGGACTTCAAATAGGTTAGAATTTTAATTACTTTTCCAGAAATGGTCTATTTTCTTAGGCTACTAATTTATTGTTTCACGGAGGCTTGATGATTAAGCCACTGGGAAGTATGGGGTCCTGACAACATCTGTAGGCTGCTCACATATCTGCAAGTGTGAAGCACATTGAAACAAGCACGCGTCCATGTCAATGTCTGTCTGTAATGAATAACCTTGTCGTACCCCTGGGGCAACAGCACTGTTCAAGAAGTGAGCTATTACAGACCCAAACTGGCCACTTGTTTTGTCGTGGTGGCAAGTCCTTTAATTTCTGTAGGTATCGGCTTTCTTTTATTTGAAAAATAAGAATAAAGTATGCCTCATTGAGATATTACATACACTTGGAAACACATTGAAACACTATATACTATAGAATTAGATTTCAACCAGTTTGCCTTTATTGAGAGTTATGTAGAGATAATTTGGAAGGTAGGGCTGGTTTACCACACTGGGCTTCACAAGTGACACAGCATCTTGGTATCAATATGGCTCTGGGTATAGTCCTTAGGTTTATTCCATATAATTGATTCTGTTATTATAAGCATTACCTTTTAAGAGTTCAACATATAAAACCAGATGCTAGTGCATTATTTATATAAACATATATTTTTAGTGTTCAGAATAGTCTTGTATCTCTGGCATACCTTGACTAATGTTAAAATCTCTGTTAAGTTAAATAAGTGATAACAAAGAAACCCTAATAGATTATAATATAACTAAATAGATTTTCTAAAAAATTGAGTAATGCTTCTTCTAAGCTATATAAAACCCCTCCCCCTACAACAACATCTATCTCCCATTTATACCAATGATTCCAAGACCCCCTTTCCACTTGGAGAATAATAAACATTGAAAAATTCCTATTCTCGGACTCATTTTTATTAAGAGTTCCTTCCAGTAGCATTATCTGTTTTTTAAACATCATATAATGCTATTGATTGGCTTCCGCTTACTCAGTTAGAATCCCATTTCATACAGTGAGTTCCAGAGAACTGCTTTCCTATATTCAGATCTGGCCCCAGACCAAAATGTAACCTCAATTGACTAGAAGGCAAGAGAAATAAATGTTAAAATTTGTTTGAATTTGCTCAAATGTCCTGGGGATTTTCTGAGTCTTTGGACATCTGTTGGTATGTAGAGCATTCTCCAAAGCCATACTGCCTACTGAATTACCTATGAAGCTTTAAAAACATTGAAGTGTTGGGCCCACCAGCTAAACATTCTGATAAAACTATATGATATAGGTATTATCATTACTCTTACTTTTTAACTAATTAGGTAATAGGCACAGAGATATTAAATGATATTTACTTAGAGAATGAATTTTATCAGCTAAGTTTTAAAATTTTATTTATTTGGAAATATATAAAAATGGTATTCATTCTCTTTTGAATATATTTTACATATAACCATTGCCAGAGGGGAGGAAGATGGATAACAGTTCAATGACCTATGATTCTGTAAATGGATTAAATGGTTTAAATTCATAGCTAACTGGAAATTTTACTCTCACTAAAGAAAGTCTATCTAAATTGCAAAGCTATATAAAAGTTATTATGATCATTAAATTTTAAGTACCAGTTCTTAGAAAGGGTCACACATTTGAAATAAATAGTATTATTATATTTCTTATCATATGGTACCTAGATATTCTATAATTAGGACAATCAATCATTTCTTAATATATATACTTTAAAATAACCTTATGTGGTACTCTAGTGCAATTTTAAAATTACAGATACTGAAATTGAAACCCAAGAGCTTAAACAACTGCCCCAGAGTTAAAACACACATATTTTAAAAGGCCAAGTTTACCATAAGTATGCCTATCTGCCCTGACCATTGCCTTGCAAGAATAATTTTGCTTCTAGAGTTATCCAAGCTGTGAAGGTTGAGGGCACTCCTCCATAAGACCACTCTCACTCTGACACTCACTGCAAGTATGGGAGCTTGTCAAAACCACTCTCCATTTCAATAATTCACAATAAGGACTTACATAACTCTCTAAAAGCTATTATACTCACAGTTACAATATATTAGAGGGAAAGGCTTTAGAAGAAAATCAGGCAAAGGAAGAGACTCGTAGAGTAGATTTGGGAAGATTCCAAATGCTGTCCTCCCCTGTAAAGTTGACCCTCCCACTATCAATGTGTGACAGCGAAGCACTGAAAGCTCACTTGATCTTCAGTGTCCAGAATTTTCATTGGATCATTATTACATAGTTTTGATTGATTGACTGCCAGAGTGGTTGAAAGCAAACTCCAGGTCAACAGATACCATAAAATTCAAATCCCACCATAAATCACATAATAAGTCTTTCTGAAGTAACCACTCCTGCGCTAAATAGACCCTCCTGTCAGTTATAGTATAGATTTCCTCCTGGAAGACAAGGGCAAACTTGAAACCTTTTTTTGGACAAGGCCAAGTTCTTTACTATAAACCACCAAATGTTTCATACAGTCATTTATTTCTGGTCATTCATTTAGTTAAGACCTACTAATTTAGTAACTGCTTTATGACTGAAAACTAGTGAAGAAAAGAGTCATCTTCCCTGCTCTTAAAAATTTGTGAGAGAGTAAATGTTAAAATATAACTATACAAGAGGCCCGGTGCACAAAAACGTGTGCACTTGTGGGGGGGTCCCTCAGCCTGGCCTGTGCCCTCTTGCAGTCTGGGACCCCTCGGGGGATGTCCACCAGTTGGCTTAGTCCCACTCCCTGGGGGATCAAGCCTAAGCTGGAAGTCAGACATCCCTCTGGCAGCCCGGAAGCCCTCGTGGGATATCCACTTGCCAGTGGGGAGCAGGCCTAAGCTGCAGTTGGACATCCTTAGCGCTGCTGAGGAGGAGGAAGAGGCTCCCAACCACCACCGCTGTGCTGGCAGCCATCAACCTGGCTTGTGGCTGAGCAGAGCTCCCCCTGTTGGAGCACACTGACCACCAGGGGGCAGCTCCTGCATTGAGCATCTGCCCCCTGGTGGTCAGTGTGTGTGTCATAGTGACCAGTCATTCCCAGATATTCTGCTGTTAGGGTCAATTTGCATATTACCCTTTTATTATATGGAATTATTTATTATATAGGATAGAGGCCTGGTGCACAGGTGGGGGTTGGCTGGTTTGCCCTGAAGGGTGTTCCGGATCAGGGTGGGGGTCCCACTGGGGTGCCTGGCCAGCCTGGGTGAGGAGCTGATGGCTGTTTTGGGGCTGGCCACACCCCCTTCAGGGTTGGGGTCCCCACTGGGGTGCCTGGCCAGCCTGGGTGAGGGGCTGTTGGCCGTTTTTAGGCTGACCCCCCCACCCCCGGCGAATCAAGCTCCCAGCCTCTCCTTTTTTTCTTTTCTTTTTTTTCAGTGCCTCCTTGAGTGGAGGCCAGGGTGGGCTGGAAGCAGGTATCTGGGATTTATTTATCTTCTATAATTAAAACTTTGTAGCCTTGAGTGGAGCCCAGGGCCAGGCAGGGCAGGCAGGAAGCTTGGCTTACTCCATTGCCGGGGCAAACCCAAGCCTCCTGTTTGCTCCATCTCCGTGGCCACAGCCATCTTATTTGGGTTAGTTTGCATACTCGCTCCTGATTGGTTGGTGGGCGTGGCTTGTGGGAATAGCAGAGTGATGGAGTGATGGTTAATTTGCATGTTTTTTTATTAGTGTAGATACATTACCATATAATTAAAACCATTGATGAAATAGATTAGGGAATGATGGTATTTTTAAGACTAAAGTTCAGGACCTAATACAGAAACAGGTCTCACAGAAAGCCTTTTTGAGAAAAGTACATGTGAACTGATTTTAATAGCCTACATTAGCTAAATTAAAATCCTATCCAATAATGTTAACCATAGACTGTTTTCATGTTGTACTTAATAGATAGTTGACTTTTATATTTTTTATTAAAAAATAATTGTCCCCAGAACTCTTCTGAATCCAAGAATTATAAAGCACTTCAGTTCATACTTAATGCTATTTTATATACAGCCATGTCAATTCAATAAACAATCATGTATTGAGCAGTTATCATAATCACTCTTCTAGGCCTTAAGTAGACAACCAGTACTGAACAAAATAGTACAAAACCTCTATCTTCAAGTAGCTAACATTCTAGTGATTTAAATTACTGAGCTTAAACTATGCAGGTAGTAACAGAATATCATTATAATGTTAGATCCTGGATTAGCTGCCTTTTTAAACAATAAAGTATCTCTGTTGCCTCAGTAAATCAATTGCTCTGTGCCTAAGTTCTTCACATATAAAATGTGGATAATGAAAATTCTTATATCTTACAGCTATTGTTAAGACTAAAATTTCACTACTTAAGAGGCAGTTTGACTTACACATAGAAAGTTCTCAATAAATGTTGGGTGTTATTTTTAGAGAGGAAGCATGGCTTGTTAGAAAAGTTATTGGGTAATTCAATATTATTTAAATATTGACTGCAGTTTGGTATAGCCTCACTTGTAGAAGGTCTATGGTACACTTCATAATTCTTGGCCTCTGTGTCTTTATTTTTAAATGAGGAGTTAGGATAGCTAACCAGTAAAGTCTTTTTAGTCTACATTCAGTTTTACACCTTTAAACTATTCTGACTTTTTAGGGCCTTAGGTGAGCTCCTAAATCACAGGTCATGCTCCTTTGTGCTTAACTTTGCAGAGAACTTAGTACAAGAACAGATTCGGCTAATCTCATGGAGCAGCACAGCTCACTACTAGAAAGCTGTGCTTTAAAGAAGTCTTATGAAGTCAGCAATAGAAAATTAAGTTTGGAAGGATTTAGAGGCCAGATGTCCCACAAATTTTTTGTTTGTTTGTTTAGTTGTTTTTATTTTTTCCTTCCCTCATAGGAAAGTTGGGGGTAGTTGCTTGGAATTTCCCTCTTAACAGGCGTTGGCTCAGGAAAAAAGACATCTAGAAATTGCTTTCCCATAAAGATAAAGTAAAAGCTAATTTACTACTGTCTTAGAGAATCTAACGCCTCACTTCAACAGATAAAGGTAGTGTTAGTGATCAGAGGAATCTACTGCTAAAGAGATGTCAAGGAGTCAGCAAGCGATTGCCATATTGAATGCTACTGATTTCAATAAAATTAATTTGCACCATTGAAAGAAATTTTTTCTTGCCTAAAACCCAAGGTAAATTTCAGATACTCACTGTAATCTAAGGAGGACTTGTGTTTAAAAAAAATGCTGAAATGGGGCATAAATGTGACCATGATTCCTTAAAACCTTCAAGATACTTTCTAACTTTATTAACATAGTTTATGAGCTTGTCTAGCTTGTTCTTTTCTTCCTCATAATCTATGTTTTAGTCAAGCCAAACTTCCCTTAGTTAAGTCCTTGATTATGCTGTGCCCTTTCTCAATTTTGGATCTTTTTTACATATTGTTTCTCTATATGGACCATTCTTTCCCACTGCTCTGCCTGGTAATTTTCTAGTTAACATGTATGTCTCACCTTAAATGCACTTTATTTAAGAAAATTTTCCAAAAGAAGCGCCACTAATATTATTTTCAACTGAACCCTGTATTTCCCCTGTCATAGCATATACAATTTGGTATTATAATTATTTATTTGTCTTCATCCTTTGAGCCTGCAATGTCATTAGCACAGGAATCTTAAGGATAAATTGGAATAAAGAAACAGCAAATAAATGGTTAAGGAAAGTAGGCACTGTGCTAGGCATCTGCATGATGAGATGAGTGGCAGAATCTCTCTTCTCAAGGATTTATCAGCAGTGAAGACAGGAAATTTAAACTCACAAAGATAATATTTATGTATTAAGTCATATACTATAATATCCAGCTCAGTTTATTTTCAGCCACTTACATTTAAAAAGAAATCCCTATACCAATTTTACTAATATTATTTGAACATATTCTTTTTTTCCCCAAGTTGTGCTTTTGCCTTTGAATTTTTTTTAGAATTTATGGATACTTCAACAACCATAAGTAACATTAATGAAATGTTCTCAAGCTACTCTGGAGCATTGTTTTTCTCTTTCCTCTGTACTTCAATAATACTTCTAGTACTACCGCCCAGTTATATAGCTGTGTATATTCTATATATATATAAAAGCCTAAGCGACCAAATGATGGGTCAACTGGTTGCTATGATGTGCACTGACCACCAGGGGGCAGACACTCAATGAAGGAGCTGCCCCCTGGTGGTCAGTACGCTCCCACAGCCAACTTCCTGTGCCTGGCCAACATCCCATGGTCACTCCCCCCAGCCGACCAGCCTGCCATGGTCTCTGCCCCCTCCTGGCTGGCCCCGATCAGCCCCAATCAGAACTGGGTAAGATGGCCCAATTGGCCCCAATCTCCAACCAGGCCTAGGGACCCCACCTGTGCATGAATTCATGCACCAGGCCTCTAGTACATATATATAACCCTTGAAAGATCCATCAAGAAATAGAAAAATATCTTGCTCACAGAAGTTTCATTATAATTGACATTTTACAAAAAAATTATGAGCAAGGCAGGCAGTTCTGCCTATTTTCATCCTGTTGAATTTTTTTGATTCATTATCTGTTCTCTAAATTTGCTTGGAATAATATAGATCACTTTTTATCCTAACCACTAAATCCTAAACATTGAAGACTAGAGTTTTACTTATATTATTAACTAGCTTTACATGTACCAAGAATTGTGCAAATGCTTTATAATATTCTCCCATTCAATCCTTCCAATAATCCCATGAGGTAGGAAAAACTGGTAACTTCATTCTGGCTCTGAAAGAAAAAAATAGCTTCTAAATAAGTTTAGTTACTTTTTTAAGATCATCCAGCTCATAAGTACAAGTCATAGGTAAGTCTCCACTCTGATTCTAACATCTTAACCATCATTATATTCTAGTCATGGATGATGCACATAGGTCTCCAGATCCTTGTACATCATAAAAATGAGCAATTATCACTAGGTAATTCCATAGACTCAAGAAAATTCCAGGTGCTATAATATACCTTAAAAAATCCTATATAGGTAACAACTATATTTTCAGGAAATCAGTTATTATTTACCAAGAATTAGAACGTACTTGGTACTTTAATAACACTATCTAATTTTTTCTAAAAGTTTTGTAAGTTTAATATTTCAATAATCACTTTAAACTGAGACTTAGAAAGGTCAAGGGAACTCTTCAAGGTAGTTCACATAGCTAGTAAGTAGCAGGCTGTGGATGTGAACCAAACAGTTTGTCATAAAATATTATATTTTTAACTCCTATACTACAGAGTAGTTTGTCAACCACCATTTTTTCTGCTTCTCAGCTTAATTAGTATATATTTACTATCATTAGATTGCAGAATATGAATGTGGTCAGACTTCTGTTATGTAAATTTACAGACTGGGGAAAAAAAAAATTTACAGACTGGGATCTAGGTACCTGGTTTAACAGTTACTTTGTGACTTTCTCTTTCTACTCTGTAAAAACTGCTGGAGGTATTGCGATTACATCAAATTTAAAGATTTTTATAAGTATAAACTAGTGGGCTGGTGCACAAAATTCATGCACGGAAGGGGGTTCCCTCAGCCCAGCCTGCACCCTCTCCAATTGGGGACCCCTTAGGGGATGTCTGACTGTGGTCAGACATGCCTCTCACAATCTGAGACTGCTGGCTCCTAACCACTCACCTGCCTGCCTGCCTGATCACCCCTAACTGCCTCTGCTTACCTGTCTGATTGTCCCTAACCCCTCTGCCTGCATGCCTGATCACCCCTAACTGGCTTCCCCTGCCAGCCTGATCTTGCCCCTAACTGCCCTCCCCTGCTGTCCTGATCTCGCCCCCAACTTCCCTCCCCTGACATCCTGATCACCGCTAACAGCCTCTGTCTTGGCCCCCACCACCATGGCTTTGTCCAGAAGGAATTCGAATGGCCAGTCAACCCAGTCTAATTAGCATATTACCCTCTTAATAGTATAGATAGATTATATAGGATATGATTGCTTAAATGGGAGGGAAAAGCCTTTTTCAGCAGGAGGCGATGCTCTTGGCAGACAAAAACACATAATCCCTATATCTGGACTGATAGCCAGCCATATGCACTATACTGCCAAATTGGTCATTAAAAATTAAACCGCTTTCTTATACTTTACACCAAATAGCTGTTGCCCTTAAAACCCCTCCTCAGCCTCCACCTTAGTTTCTGCCTTCCCAGTTCACCCAGATTTGATTCTGATTGGTCAGTTTCTATGCCAGTCAGCATCTCCTAGCCTATCAATGGGCATGATCAGAGACGCGGGCTGATCAGCAGCCCCAGTGGAGGCCCAAGAGAAAGAGAGGCACGGCTGCTGGCCAGGCCCAGAGTGAAAGAGAAAGGCAAGTGCTGCCACGGAGGCTGCGGATCAGACCCTGCTTTTCTCTTCAGGTGTCTCTTTGGACCTGATCCACAGCCCCCTCAGCAGTCAGTGCTGGGTTAGGGGGCCCTCAATGATTGCAGTCAGTGCTGGGTCGCCTTGGCCACCCTACACTGATTTCCGGTAGGTCGAGCCTTTGGTTGTTTTGGATGTTACAGACCCTGGGTTTTTATATATTAGGATAATGTTAACACATTTTAATCTTTTATTAGCATATGTGGTCAAGTGCATGATTTCCAGTCATACTGATCTTGTTTAGAATTAGTGAGTAGCATGTTTACACAGAACCCATTTTATACTTGTACTCATATCTCTGTTGTAACTCTTAGAATTCTCATTCTCTCCTGCAAAGTCAATATTCTATAATCTAGACAGCATTATGAGCCCAGGTGGGATATCTAAGATCATTACATTTTTTGTCACATTCTTTCTCATGTAATAGGTAAAACTAATAAAAAAGACATACTCATGTAAGATAAAAGCCAGCTGCATTATTTCAACCCAGCAATTGAATTCTATCAATCAAGGTACCCTTTGCTGCCAGAAAACAAAACTGGAAGGCTCTATGTGGATGAAAATAGGCATAGGGTAAATTAAAGTAAAAAGCTTAATCTTTAAAATAAATATGCTTCTAAATTGGGGAATATGAACTATGAAAAGCATACACTATTTGATAAGACCTGTCTAGACATTGGTATCTTGAGTGTGAATATTGAGTAATAAAATTGAAATGAATAACCTTATGATAAGATCTGGTAAATTCATGAAGATATAAATCAGTGAGAGAGAGCAAAAATGTTGTGGTGCTTATTTTAAGGACTAAATACAAACATGGGCTGGATCTTTATTTGGCAAACTCTATAATCAGTGTACTACTCTATAATGCCTATCATAAAAAATTACTGTTTCTTTTCAGTCTGTTTACTATGGATTTTAAAAACTACCTACATCACATTGTAATTGCAATAGAATTACTTTTTTTTTAATCTGTTACAAAGTACCACATGTTATTCTAAGTGAATCATTGCTAATATTTTTATTTCGGGGACTTTAAACAAGCCAATATTATGCATTTCCATCCTAAATAAAATTATCATGAAAATTTATTTATTTGTTTATATGCTGATTGTTTCTGGAAGCTTTTTGTTTATTTCTTTAGTTTTTAACATAGCCTATTAATATTGTTAAATTAAGATTTCAGAGAGAAATATTAGGGATATAAAAGAGGCCTATCCAATACCTCAAAGTATGAGAAAATACCAATGCTCATACTATATAGTCTGTGTCTTCTACATTTATTGAAAATCAAATAACAGGCCATATTAAAGCTGTGAGGTTTGTTCTCATTTCACCACAGCTGGCACCTGGAGCTATGGGGAAAGCAACACAGTTCAGGACCTATGCACGTATGATTCTTGGAACCCATTCACAGTTTGGAAGTGACATGAAGTGTTAAAAGGTTACAGATTACCAATGTCTCTTTTTCAAAAAAAATTCTAAAATTAACCAGTCATGATTTTCCTTCTTACAAAAAGATTTAGATGTGCTTACTTGAAGTTTTGCTGTTAAACTCTGTAGGAGCACACATCTACCAGTAGCAGAAGAGATGGGGACCCAAGGTCTACAAAGTTTGCAGCTACAGAGGATGAACTGCTAATGGAAACTATAGTTTTCAATTATCCCTCTCCTCCAAAAATCACTGCTACTCAAAGTATGGTACTTAAATAATCAGCATGGGACTCATCTGTGGGCTCATTAGAAATGCAGAGTCTCATGCACCAGCCCAGATTTTCTGAATCAGGATCTACATTTTAACAAGTTCTCTAGGTAATTTACATTAAGTTACATCCTAATAAGTCAGAACTCAACTTTTATTGCCTCCTTGAGGAACTCTTTAGTATTATCCCTGATGGGTCCAATGTCCTTAGCAATCTTGTCATAGCACAAAGTTCCTTTCATCCACTTTTCTGTTTATCAGTCTATGATGGATGTGATTGTCTCTCCAATACTGTCAACCCAGGATGAAACTTGTGATCATCATGGCATAACTGGCACAGGGTGTTATATATCATATAATCAATAAGTAGTGAATGAATGAATGAATGAATGAAGCCTGTTTGACAATTAGCAAAAATGTCTGTATTATTACTATGCATCATTGATTTCAACTTTAAAAAATAGCTTTCTGGTGTAATTATTACCGTTGTTATTATTATAGATGTTGTTATTGAGTTGCTAATGTAATAAAAAGTAGTTTTTAATAAAATAATAGCATCTTTATGATTGGAGCTTAAATCTGATAAAGATGTCAGGATTTTCACATGAAAAGACAAATGATAACGTAGAGCCTGTGTATATTAACAGGCAAGGGAGTGAGCCCCAGCCCTGTTTAAAGGACTGACTTTTCCATTTCCCAAAATAAGAAATGAAATATTTTGGAATTGCACTTGTCATTTGGGATATATTTAATAACATCTTCCATGTGTCAGACATTCTGCTAACACACTGAGGGTATCAGACAGATCTGATACCTGTCCTTGTGATGCTTTCACTCAATTGTTTTCTAATTTGTAATATGCCTAACAAACTACTTTTTATTACAACAGGACAGAATTGAATTATCCTAGAAGGCAATTGACTGCATAATTGCTTTCATAATGTCTATCATTTGGCACTTTTCAAAGGTGGCATGGAAAAGAGGAAATACCTTGAGATAGCATTAGAGTGCTTTTGTGACCTGCATTATAGAATTCTAATACATGTTTCTCTGACAATGCCTTGATTCCCCAAATAGTTACACATGTAGAATACTATACAGTTTAGTTTATGATAAAATTATTTTTATTTACATTTACTGGGATGCCATTGGTTAATAAAATGTTACATGGTTCAGGTATATAACTATACAACACATTATCTGTATATTGTATTTGGTGTTTATCACCCCAAGTCATCACCATTTATCCCCCCTTTACCTTCTACTACCTCTCCCTAGCCCCCTTCCCTCTGGCCATCACCATACTGTGATCTGTGCCCATGAGTCTTTCTTTCCTTTGCTCAATGGATGAATGAGAAAACAAAATGAGGTATATCCATGCAGTGGAACATTATTTGGCAATGAAAATGAAGTACTGGTATAAGCTGCATCAACGACTCTTTAAAACATTAAGCTAGTAAAAAAAAAAAGTCAGTCCCAGAAGACTATATGTTGTATAATCCCATTACATGAATTGTAGACTATGTCCATCATTAGAATGGTGGTAGTGAGTGCAAGGTTAATTTTTGTCATAAAAAATATGCTAAATTAATTATTATGATGGTTTCAAAACTCTGTCAATAAACAAAAAACACTGGATTTTATGGCTTAATTATGTGAATTATATGATATACGAACTATAGTTTAATAAACATGTTATTAAAACTCACATACAAACGATCGGGTATCACAATTGTATTGGAACATTCAGTAGTATTATTGAAATTAGAAAACAGTGAAGCAATACCTAAATTCTAACAAATAACAATTCATAGACTCTACTATGTAAAACCTGTCAATTGACAGACTAGAATAAAGATTGTTTTTCAGACATTTAAGCCCACCCAAATTTTATCACCCAGGAAATTATATAGAAGCATCAATCCAGGAAGATTTTCGTCCTTCACCAAAAATAAGAAAGCAACTTAGAATGCCAACTTTGTATAAAGTAGGCATAGATGTGAGAGTTAATATCTAGAGTCTCAATTCTGTTCCATTGAGCTATTTGTCTATCCTTATGCCAGTATGGCATAGTCTTGATTACTGTAGTTTTGTAGTAAATTGTGAAATAGGGAAGTGTGTCTTCTCACTTTGTTCTTCATTTTAAGACTTTTCCCGGCTATTCTGTTCCTTGCATCTCCATAGGAACTTTAGATCATCTTGTCAATTTATGCAGAAAGTCTGCTTTCTACTGGTGATTATTTTGCTTGCTTAGAAAATGCCCTTCTTAACTCACCTACTACATAGATTCTTCCAAAATAAATATATACAGTTATTGTTTAAATCAATATTCACTGTTTTCATCATCATTAGTTTAGTCTTCAGAACTAACCCATGTAGAATTTCTTGTTGACATATCTTCCAAAGCTGTCTGTGACTTTTCCTAATTTAAACTGTTGAATCTGTAGATCATGTGGAAAGTATCGTCTTATAATTCATGAGCATGAAATTTTAGTGTATAACTCTTACACTTCTTTTATTAAATTTATTCCTAAGCATTTTGTTTTTGGTGCTATTTTAAGTGGAATTGTTTTCAATTTCACTTTCAGATTTTTTATTGTGATAACACATAAATAATATCAAATTTATCATTTTTATAACTTTTAAGTGTCCATCTCAGTGGCATTAAGTACAGTCACATTGTTGTACAACTGATACCCTATCCATCTCTAGAAATTTTCAGCTTTCCAAGCTGAAATGCCATACAAATTAAACAAGAACTCCCATACCTTCCCCAGCTCCTGAAAACCAAACCATCATTATATTTTAGCTCTATAAATCCGGCCACTCTAGGTACACATAAGTGGAGTCATGCAATTTTTTTTGTTTGACTGGCTTGTTTCACTTAGCATATCTTTAAGGTTTATTTATGTTGAGGCATGTGTCAGAATAACATTCCTTTGTATGCATATATCACATTTTGTTTATCTATTTACCTGGTTATGTACATTTTGATCATTTCCATCTTTCAGTTATTTTGAACAATATTACTATGAAACAAGTGTATACAAATATATGTCCAAATCATTGCTTTTACGATTTTGGTTACATACCCAGAAGTAGAATTGTTGTATAATATGGTAATTCTATATTAACTTTTTAAGGAACCACCATACTGTTTTCCATTGTGACTGCACCATTTTATATTCTTAGCAGCAATGCACAGGGTTACAATTTCTCCACATCCTTGCCAGTACTTGTTATTTTCTGTTTATTTTTTAAATTTTCTCTTTCTAATAATGACCACCTTAATGATGTGAAATAGTATCTCATTATGGTTTTCACTTTTGATAAAGTACAATTTATTCTGTCACCTGTGCAATTTTTACCATATTCTCTATTTACTTCTTTCAGCATTTTCCTTGTAGTTTTATTGAATCCTATATAATAAAAGCGTAGTATGCAAATTGCCCCCTTGACAGGAAGTTTGTCTGGAAGTTCGACCAGGGGCCAGGGCTGGCCAGGGAAAGGAGGGAGTACCTGGGTGGCAGCTGGCAGCCACTAGGAACCCTACCAGTGCACAAATTTCATATACTGGGCATCTAGTAAATATATAATAGCTATTTTGTGTCTTTGTTTGCTAATCCTCACAAGGGGTCTCTGAAAAGCAATTCTTGTTACAACCTGGTTTTCTTTTTCTTATGTGTGAGTCACAGGTTACTGTTTCTTTGCATGTCTCATAATTTTTTATTGAAAACTTAGAATTTTTGATAATATATTTTAACAACTCTAGATACTGCTCTTCCCTGCCTCTTATTGTGGGACTTGGTGGTTTATTTTATTTTATCTTTAGGCATGTTTAACTTTTTTATTACATGGACTGGACTATTTTAGTGAACTCTCTGTCACCCCTTTTAGGGTATAGACTTGGGCATATCCATAGTCCCCCTGGGATGACAGTGTTTTAGAAGGACTCTGTTTGATTTTCTGTTTACCTGATTTTTTTTAAGATGTATGCCTCTATTGTTATCACACTTGCCAGTTAGCATGCACTAAGTCTCCACTGATAATACAATATACAGATGATATATAATAGAATTGTACACCTGAAACCTACATAATTTTATTAACCAATGACACTCCCCAAAAATCAAATTTTTATTTTAAAAGGACTTTGTCATAAATTGCCCCACTATCTTATTCAAATACAATTTTAGCCACTTCTCAGAAGCAGACTTTGAACTTTGTTCTAACTCTAGGAGGATTCTTCTTCTTAGCCATCTTTTCTCTTGAGTCTCGCTGACCTTTGTTTTAGTTTGTTGCTCCCATGGAGCTACCATCATTGTCTTCCTTAATTACCACCAAAATCTCTGTTGCTTTTGACAGGCTTTTAGGTTTGAACTGCCCTGTGCTCTGATCTAAATGAAGTCAGTTCCCATCGGGAGAGTGACCCAGATATCTGTTTTGCAAGCCTGCTTTTCCCCCTGGGCAATCTCTTTATCTTTGCCCTGGAGCTAGAGATGGGTACACTGCCCCACTTCCCTCAGAGTGACACCTCTGCTTTACAAGTGGCATTCTCCGTGGCTGTGGTTGCCTTTGGTCTTCTTGGCATGGAACCTCTGCCCCATGAGTGAGGAGGGCAGTTGGAGCCCAGCATTCTTGGTCTGTTCCTGCAGTAGAGCTTCCACCTGTTTTTAATGTGAGACGCATGCCTGTGTCTGTGCCTATTGTTCTCCCGGTAAAAAAAATTACTCTGCTTCCATCTCTTCAGAGAATAAACCTTCAGTGTTCTGCTGCCAAGAAATGTGCTGCATTTGCCTTTGTTCATTCTCATGTATTGAACTTAACAGACACCTTCCCAAGGTTATTGTTGCCTCTATGGACTGGGACTAGTATGAGGATTTAAGACAACAATGTCTGACCTTTGAAAGGAAAGAAAAATGACTTTTCCCTTCACTTTGCAAATACTGTAGATTTAATCACAAGTACCTCTAACCTTCTAAATATGCAGAAATTGTTAGAAGTTATGAACTCCCTTTTCAAAGGAGGTTTCTTTATTCATGCTACCTCATGTTCTCGAACCCAAATGCTACTACTACCTCCACCCTATTATGTTTATCTCAAGTAAGTTATGTAATATACTTATGTAATTTATATGCATATAATCTAGCTTCAACTGTATATTCATTTTTTTACCCTTCTACCTGTAGGCATAAAAATTCTTTTACTAGATGTATGCAATTTCTACTAGGTAATTATATTTTTCTCAGGTCCTTGTGGCAAATTTGGTTATTTTCCCCCTCAAGCATAGTTTCACTGGGGATGCATCTAAGTATATTGAACCAGGCAAAGATATAACAATGGTTTTCTTATTATTAATAAACATAGCCTATAATCCTTACTACAATATCAAATATAAAACACTACTAAAACAAGATGTATAACACCACATACTACCTTAGTTTTAGCAGTCCAATGCGCATAGCATCCTCAGCTCTCTCTCCCTTATCTCTCTCTATACCAGTTCATATCTAGGCAGTTACATGATACTTTCAGCTTACAGAGCATGCTTGCTCTCATTATAATTTTAATATGCACGAAAACTCATCAAAACATTTGCTCAGTTGAAATCTAAGGCTCAGAACATTTAAGAACTAGCGTGCAATTAAATGTCTGGTAAGAGATATCACAAACAGGTCTATGTCTTCTACCTTAAGAACTAGAAGCACATTTCAAGAAAGCTTGTGTGCCTGCTATTTTATAGAGACAAAAATGGAAGAGAAAATTTCTGGATCCCTTTGGTAGAAATGTTGTTAATTATTATAATTATACTATTATAACTGCCAACCTATAATAGGCCTTTTAAAATATTCAGACACTAAGATAAGTGCTTCTATTGAATTACTGTATTTAAATCTCACACCATCCCTATGACATTAGTAATGGCATTGTCCTCATATAATTTAACCTGAGAAGAAAACCCCACACAAGCATGTGTTGTTTTGTTTTATCTTCTCACTAGAGGCTCAGTGCACAAATTCATGCATGGATGGGATCTGGCTGGCCCACCTCAAATGAGGTGGGGGGAGCCAATCAGGGGAGGGGCTAGCCAAGGGGAGGGGCTGTGGGCAGTTGGTGGGCTGGCCCGGCCCCCTGGTCAAACTTCAGGTCGAACTCTCTGTTGAGGGGACAATTTGCATATTAGCCTTTTAATATATAGGATATCCTCTCACAGGTAAAACTGAAGGAAATGTTTTTCTTGCACAATATTTTCACTAATAACTTATACCTACAGATTACAGGTATATTATTTAGCACATTGTGTCAATGAATATTGAAACCAAATTTGTCATTTTGTAACATAAAATAAATTAACCTCTTCTCATTTGATTGTGCCTTGGTAGCTAGATATTAATTTTCTGTATAATAAAAACTTTAAAAGTTTTGTATATTTAAATTTTAGAACTCTGAATGCCATTAAAATAAAATGTTCCTTAAGAAATCAGAATGCAAAGTTGGTAAGTTACTAAAAATGATTTTATTTGGAGTCTAAAGTAAGCCATTTCCATCTAGTGTTAGCCAGTGAGTTGAGGTTAGAACTCCTTCTCTCAGTAAACCTGCAACTTGCAGATATAATATAAAATGGGAAAATCTCTCACCATTGGTGTGGTACATGCTCAATGTTTTTGTTGTTGTCACTTTGGTTTAGCTTTGGATTAGTTTATACATTTCAAATTTCATGGGGTAGCATACCTTAGAGTTGTATTCCCAGCATATAGAGAGAAATGTCTGAGAAAACAGCATGAAAGCACGGCAGTGAAAGGACTTTTCCAGGCGGTAAATAAGGGAGCGGAGAAGACATGGACACTCTTCATCTTTCTGATGAGGAAGAGATAGATATCATTCCTGCACACCTTCCTCAGGTAATAACCAGTTATGAGGCCCAAACCAGATGGAATGAGAGGCAGGACCTAGAGTATCTGCCTGGGGTCACCACTGCTTACAAACAACTCTTCACTTGTTTCAGAAGGAAAAGTAAAACAATATTTAAACAGCTAGCTGTGTCCTTTATAAAAAAAATGTGTTTCAGCGGGTAATTTATTTACTAAATTATGAATCATCCATAAAATGGAATAATATACAACTATCAAAAAAGATGGGAAGGTGTATATACGTTGAGTATATACACACAACCATGTTATTTTAACACAAAATGTGTACAATCTGTTATAAACTTCACACTCAGTCCACAGAATATTTTCTTAAACTACATAATTATCTACAACTTCTACCTGATAATATATGTAAATTATAAAAATTTTTGCTTTTCCTTATTGAAAGAATAGTAAATTCATAAGAATATTACTATGCAAAGTGAAAAGTATGAAGTGATAGCTTACTCATGTTCATTTATTAAATAGTATTTTAAAAGAATTGCTTTTGAGTTCTGAACCATGTTGCTAGATTTTAAAAAATCTATGTAGGCAATTGTGTTGTTTGAAAATAGAGGTTGTTTTATTTATTTCATTCTTTCTAATTTTTATATCTTAAAATCTTTTTTTCCCCTCTAACCTTAATGCACTGGCTAGGGCCTCCAGTCCATTATTGCCTATAAGTGGTAAGAGCAGTTACCTTGCTCCTGTTATGACTTGTCCCTGATATCATAGCAGATATTTGTCAGGTCAATGAATATGGTTTTTTTGTTAAGTGCTTTTTAGGCCACTATTGAAATGATCATATTTTTGTTCTCTGTTAGTCAATTGATATGGTAACCTGCATTAATTGATTTTCAAATTCTAATCCAGTCTTGTATTATATGGTAAACCTCATATAGTCATGATCTATTATTATTTTATATATTGCTATATTTGGATTTTAGGAAGTGTATATCTATGTTCAAAGGGAGTATTGTTTTATAGTTTTCTTATTTTGAATGTATTTGTATGATTTGGGTATTAGAATAATTCTAAACTCGTAAAAATGAGTTAGAAATGTTTTCTTTTCATATGATTTTTAGAAATGTTTGCATGGAAATGGTACAATTTCTTCTGCAAATGTTTAGTGGAATCTCCAGTGAAACTGTCTGGATCTAGCATTTTCTTTGTGGGAGGTTTTAGTTATAATTCAATTTATTTTATAAATATAGAAATATTCAGATTATCTATTTCTTCTTGAGTGAGATTTAGCAGTTTGTGTTTTTCACAGAATTAATTTATTTCATCTATGTTGTCAAATTTAAGGGCTTACAGAGGTTGGTAGTTTTTCTTATTATCTTTTTAAAGTTATAGAGTCTGCAGTGACAGCCTCTCTTTTCTAGCTGCTGTTTTTAATTTGTGTCTTTTTGTGAATTTAGTAAGGTCATATTATACAAGGTTAATTTGTAAAAATCAATTGTATTCCTAAATGCAAGCAACGTGCACTTGGGAGTTGAAATAAACAATACCACTCATAGCAACACTCAAACTATGAAATAATTAGGGATGAATTGAACATATTTGTGTAATATATGCTGAAAACTCATGAAAAAAAGCACCTAAAGCTCAAAATAAATGTATATATGCACCATATTTGTAAATTAGAAGACTCCATAATGTTGTTAAGATGTCAGTGTTTCCAAATCTGTAGACTTAATAAAATTCCAATTAAAATCCTAGCAGGGTTTCATAGAAACTGACAAGCTGATTATAAAATTTTTATGGAAATATTAAGGAACTAAGTATCTAAACAAATCTTGGAAAACAAGGACATAGAATGAGAACTCATGCTACCAGATTTCAAGATTTACTATACCAAAAACAGTGTGATATTGGAAAAAGGGTAAATATGTAGATTAATCAAAAATACCCCCACAAATATGTAATCCACTGATTTTTAACAAAGATTCAAATGTAATTCAATGGAGAAAGGTTAGATTAACACATTGTATGCGGGAAATGTATTTATACGTTTTACGTATGTATACGTTCTACCAGTATAGTAGAGCGCGGGACACGTATTAATACGTTTTTTATAGACTAGCAGTAGAATGCGGGTAACGTATAAATACGTAAACTAGAGTTATCATAATTTTACTGAACGTTGCCATTTGCGCAAAAAATTAGCAAAAATGGCCCATGCCACCTGTTAGTGCACAATAAAAACTACCTGCAAACAATGTGTTAACAAATGCTGGAAAAGTTCAACATTTAATGTAAAAAGAATATGAACCTCGATTCATATCTTACATACTACATGAAAATTTGATAGATTCTTGTAGAGTGAAACATCTTTTACCATACTAGAGGCCTGGTGCATGAAATTTATGCACTGGGTGGGTGGGTGTCCCTCAACCCAGCCTGCACCCTCTCCAATCTGGGACCCCTTGGGGGATGTCTGACTGCCAGTTTAGGCCCGATCCAACAGGGAGCCAGCAGTCCCACAGGGATCGGGCCTAAACCGGCAGTTGGACATCCCTCTTACAATCCGGGACTGCTGGCTCCCAACCGCTTGCCTGCCTGCCTCTCCTGATTGCCCCTAGCCACTTCTGTCTGCCATCCTGATCACCCCCTAACCACTCCTCTGACAGCCTAATCAATGCCTAACTACTCCCCTGCCAGCCCGATTGCCCCAACTGCCCTCCCCTGCTGGCCCAGTTGCCCCTAACTGCCCTCCCCTGCAGGCTTGGTGCCCCTCAACTGCCCTTACCTACAGGCCTAGTTGCCCCCAATTGCCCTCCCCTGATGACCTGATCACCCACAACTGCCCTCCCCTGCCAGCTATCTTGTGGCTGTGGGCACTGCCATCTTTGAGGGCATGGCGTCAATTAGAATATTCCCTCCTTATTGGCTGTGGGTTCCACCATCTTTGAGGGTGGGGCAGTCAATTAGCATATTCCCTCCTTATTGGCTGATGGCACTGCCATCTTTGTGATGGTGTGAGGGTCAATTAGCATATTCCCTCTTTATTAGATAGGATAAGCAAACATTCCTATATTTACCCAAACAAAATGATAACCTATATTTATACAAAACATGTATGTAAATGTATATAGCAACTTTATAAACAATGAACCCAAACTAGAAATAACTAAAATCTCAATCACTTGTGAAATGAATAAAGAAACTGAGTACATTCATGCAGTGGACACTATTCAGCAATACTACTGATAAAACAACATGGATGAATCTCAAATACATTTTACTAAGTGAAGATGCCACCGGCTGGATGATTCCATCTATAGAACCACACTAGAATAGGCAAAACTATAGAGATAGAAAGCAGATCAGTAATTACCAAAAACTGGCAGTGGGGCAAGGAGATGACTACAGAAGGGCCAGAAAAATCTTTTGGGATAATGGCCCTGTTCTAATCTTGATGATGGTATTGGTTACAAAACTGTATGCATTTGTTCATACTCACAGAACTGTACACTAAAAGGAGTGAATTTTACTGTATGTAAGTTATACTACAACAAAAATGGAACAAACATATTTAAAAAAGAATTTCTTTCCTTAATGTTAAGAGCACATTGAAAAAGTGAGGCCAGGACTGTGGTTTAGCAATAAGCAAAATATTCTGAAGAAATTCACATTAGCAGCCACAAGCAGGAGCCTAATCTCTGGAAGCCAGCTCACACTTTTTTTTTTTAGTAGGCTAGGGAAATAGGGGTGAGAGAAAGAATGACGTGGTACAAATTATCACCATCCTAAATATGACAAGCATGTGTCCTGCTGACAAGAGGGACTGTCTGGCATGGTAATATGCTGTATCAGCTTTTCAATTTCCAAGTATAAAAAGTGAAGGAAATACTTATTTTTTCAAAGTGCTACATTAAAAAGAATAAATTTTTTTCTCATTAGTAAAATTATAGTTGTTGGTTAAAGGGCATTTTTGTATAAGGCAAATTCAAGGAGCAATTTGATTACTAAAATTGAGAATAAAACCTTATTTTACCTTGTAAAATAATGTCCCATATAACATATATTTGGGAAGGGACCTGTATCTTTTTGTATTTCCAAAGAGTTTATAAAAGTTCTAATTTTCTCTCTGGGAGAAATATATAACCTAGATGCACATGAATACAATAGCTGTGTTCTCACTATCGTATTAAGTCCAATAAGCAATCAATGTGAATTGTTTGATTTTAGGTCATAAAGGCTGCCAGCATATTGCTATTGATTATACTATAGATGAATTGATGGCTATACATAAAACATTGCAAACCGTGGTTCTCTGGCTTAGAAATATTTATATAAACAAACTAATACACAAAGAATCCTCCTAACAGTAATAACTTGTAATTATTGTAATTGTTAGAATCTTATAATTGTTGGAATCAAGTTATCATCTTTTAATCACCATTCTCTGCTGTTGTGTTTTTACTCTGAGGCAGGTTAGCAAGTTATTTGTATGTGTTTTATAAATCATAAACCAGCGTACATTTGGGGAAATGTGTTCTAAAACCCAATGCTGTTAAAAAAAAAAAAAAAACCACAAAAAACATAATAATCCCTAAAGACTGAGAAAATGGCCATAGCTATTTGGTGAAAATTGCTTATCTGAGGTGTTAATTGGTCCATGCTTATGTAGAAAATTAAATGTGGATGTACATTGATTTGCTTCAGAGAATAATACTCATATTTTATAGGAACCAATTGCTAGTAGCCAGGATAGAAAAATCTTTATTTCCTGTGGTTAGTGTTTTCCCCTCTGCAATCAGGTAAACATTTCAGGAGAATTTGCCTCAAAGGTATCTTCTCTAGAAGATATTTAAAAATGCACATGTGCTTTGGGGGCAAAACTAGAATTATGTCATGTAACACCCAAAAGTAAAAGAACAAAAGAGAAAGCCCTCCTGTTGTAAAAAACATAGTTCCAAATTGCCGGAAAAAATGTGCAAATTATACGAATATTAACAATAGATATTCTGTTGTACTGAATGAGTGATTAACCTTAAATGGTTAATCACAATGACAGTAAAAATACTGATAATAAAAAGTTACTATTTGGCAGGCAATATTTTAAGAACTTGGCATGACTTACCCCATTTAAAACTCATGACAACTCTATGAGATAGTTTCTATTATTATTCCCATTTTAGAGATAACTAAAAACAAGAATGGAGATCTTAGGTCATTTCCCTATCACCATGTATTGTATAACAAACAACCCTGGTACCTAGGGAGTTCAATGAAACAACAACAACAAACAATAATAATTTGTAATCCAGATCACAGTACAGTTAGGTTCAGGGCTGCCTCCTATGTTGTGTTCAGGCTCCCTCAATTTGAGGCCTCTACTATCCCAAGGTCCAATGAGTTTTCTGCTGAATTCCTTGCATCCAGAGCGCTGACAAGTGAAGGGAAGAAAGTGGAAGATTATCTGAATTCTTTAAGGGCAGTTCAGGAAGGGGCGCACACTAATTTTGCTTATATAACATTGTCCAGAAGCCAGATACATGGCTTTAACCTAATAGCAAGTCAAGTGGGAAAACTTCTTGTTTTATTTGCCCATGAAGAGGAAACAGGATTGGTGAACATTAGCTAATTTTTGTGATACTCACATGACCTGGAATTAGTAAAACCAGAGTTAGAGCTTAGGTACTCTGGCTTCACAGTCTTTAGCCATTATATTCCACCAGCTCTTAGAGAAAAGGAAAAAAAAAGGAGATTTAATATGAATTAATTTTGTATCCATGTAGAATTCTTACTATTTATTATTAATAATAAAAATTCAGCTGAAACTGGTTTGGCTCAGTGGATAGAGCATCGGCCTGTGGACTGAAGGGTCCCGGGTTCGATTCCAGTCAAAGGCATGTACCTGGGTTGTGGGCATATCCCCAGTGGGGAGTGTGCAGCTGCAGGAGGCAGCTGATCGATGTTTCTCTCTCATCGATGTTTCTGACTCTCTATCTCTCTCTCTTCCTCTCTGTAAAAAATCAATAAAATA
This sequence comes from Myotis daubentonii, assembly GCF_963259705.1. Taxonomy (NCBI): domain Eukaryota; kingdom Metazoa; phylum Chordata; class Mammalia; order Chiroptera; family Vespertilionidae; genus Myotis; species Myotis daubentonii. Next base: position 72,114,222 of record NC_081846.1, read on the forward strand.
TATTAAAAAAATTCAAAAATCTATTTCTTAAATCTATTTCTAAGTTAAAGAACATCTTATAATCTTAGATACCTCAAAGCTACACACTATTTGTAAACCAAACATGTCAAACTCACAGCCCATGGGCCACATGTGGCCCACAACGAATATTTTTTTGCGGCCCAGCCAATATAAAGCCTGTAAGAAAAGTTTTAATAAAAATAAAATTTTCCTAACTTAATTTTTACAATATCCTGTTATACATAATTATTAATAATGAACTACAACGTTCGCCAATGACTGATTAATATAATCATGTTGCATTCATTTCCCTTATGCGCCTTACGTGCAGGCGCACCATTTCTCTCCACTAATACTAGCAGCGAATATCTTAGCAGCCGACTGCCAGGTCATTAGTCTTGGACTGACTGGTTTGGTGTGTACAACAGGAACTATTTTGCTTTTGGAGAACAAGAAAAATGAGTTTGTGTTATGCTTATTAATTTGTGCAGTCATTCAGTGTCTGGTAAGTTAATGTTCAAGAAAAAATATTAATTTTTATTAAAGTGTTCTATTATTTTATGTTAATTATTATTCATTTAATGTCAGCCCTTTGTATTCAGCAGTCTCTATTGAAATTAACCTATGTTTCTATGAAAATTGAAGCTTTGTTTTTTTGCGGCCCACATCAACTTAAACCTTGTTTATCTGGCCCGTTTTAGCCTTTGACATGCTTATTGTAAACTGTTAACTTGCATTTGATAGAAAATATATACCCACGCTTTTATAGTACTCTCCTATACAACTTTGAAAAGGAAATAAAAATATTCCTTAAAATAGCAGAATGGAGTGGGACTGTGTTGGCTTTGTCCTCATCAATTGGATTATATTTGATTCCTGACATCATAGCTACTCTCCTTTAATTAAAAATGACACTCTCCTTTTATGATAATGCTGAGGAGTACAGATCAGATTCCCTGTTTACATATCTGTTTCTTGGCTTGCATATTGCATCTCCTTAAATACTAGTGGTCTTCTGACTTCAGTTTAAGATCCAAACCAATGATAATGTTGCATGAACCAATGACCGTGCTTCATAAAAAGCACTCTATGAAGACTGATCCAAGTATGAAATTTCTGTTCTATTCTAATAAGCTTTCTAGCAAAATTAATTTGATGAATTTTTAATTACATACATAATCATTATAGTGTTGTATATAATTAGGCATAAATGGTAAGTAGTTCTAATAGATAACATTATAATAATTAGTATTGCTCTCACAGAGTCAAGCCAAATTTTAAATTTTAGTTTTTCATGTTGTCAATTCTTCATAGTTCTTCATAGCCGGTCAGAAGAATCAGCATTTACCATTTTACCTGATATCATATACCATTTAATCATCTCCCTATCACCTCTCTGCACAAACACAAATTCTCATACAGGATAAAATCAATAAACCACAAGCTAAGTTGCCCACGTTTCTTCTGCTGTTTTCAACCACCAGACCCCCACCTAGTACTCAAAACTGTGGGTGAGGTTCTGGATTTTCATACTCATTCCCCTGCCCCATTTTCTTTTATTTCTCCTCAATTCTCCCCATCACAACCCCCATGTTGTTAACTTGTATCAGTACGCATTGGATTAGAGAGACCCAAAAGATGGAACCAATAGTCTGTGGATTTTCTACTTCAGATTGAGACAGGGGGAAAAGAGAGTTGGGCTACTGGGATTAAGTGGAAAAAATAATACATGTAAAACACTGAGCCTGCCGTAAGGTACAGACTAAATTAAGTAGGTCATACCCATACCTTTCTTCTCTTTATCCCCTAAAATGTGTAAGTCTTTTCTATGACAGCCCTTTCCATTTCCTCTTGCTGTCCCAGCCCCTTATTACATTTATCTTTGTCCTCTCTGCTCCACTGAAACCCTTTTTAAAGGTCTGCATTGATCCTATTTGGAAACCCAGTGCATTTTTTAGAGTTCATCCAAGTATATTTCGCTAAGGCTTTGCCATTAATGACTCTGCTCACTTTGATGAACTGTTCTTCTTCCTTAGGTTTTGCGAAGCTTTCTAGGTTCTTCATCTATATGTTTGATTATTTAGCAGTTTCTTCATTAACACTTTTTCTCCTTGCCTTTCACATGTAAAAGTTCTCTGGATTATAATTGTTTCATAAAACTTCTTTAGGAGGGATGATTCTTTCCTCCTTGGGCTACAAGCACCAACTTTACATTTGTAACTTCCAGATTTACAACTCCAGTCCAACCTTCTTTTCTTAAATAGACTCAAATTCTCAACTTTCTCCTGCCCATTACCCTATCAACATTTTAAACTAAACAAAGACAAATTTATTATTTTCCCCAAACTTCCAGTTCTCCTGTTATTCTTTATACATTTTATTGGTACTATTAACTCCCTGACATTATGCTTTCACCAAGTTTTTGACCATCCATTGATCTAAATATTCATAGCCCTAATTTATGCCTTTGCTATTGTAGCCTTTTAGATGGCTTTTCTTCTTTCACTGTTTTTCACTTCTTTCTCCCTGCTATTAGGTACTTTCAAGCAATACAAGTCAGAATATATCACCCTGTCCTCATTAACTAGCAATGACTCCAATTATCAGGAGAGAATGCTACTTAATCTAATAATTAATCCACTTGGTCCTGGTCTGAAACAATTCCAGTCCTATTTTCTACCACAGTCAACAGTATGTTCCAGATACCTACCCCCATTTTCAGTCTCTGTAGGAATTTTTCTCTTTCTAGCTTATGAACTTACATTTTTATTTAACATATATATTATTCTGCTATGAGTTATAGCTGTCTAACATTGTTCTTCCCACCTAACACCACCAACTTCCCCACTCATGGTATAATCACTTAGTTTGGGTAAAGCAATTTTGTATCTGTGGAACCCCAGCAGAGTGCTTAACTTTTACTAGGTACTCAATCCATGTTGGACTAAAGTAGCACATATATGCACAGCAATTTTGAAATGATTCCACAATAATCAAACAAGATTTGACAATTCAATTACCTGACTTGAAGATGTAAATGAACGATATTTAGAACCTAGTTTAATGAAGTAGAAATGAAACATGAGACTGTTAATCTTCATCCTAGAGTTCAGCTATTTTATTGATTTTTTGATGCATATCCTATAAAAATCGTGAAATACTTCCTGTTTTCTGTCGCACATTACTAAGCCTAGGCTGACAAACAAAGATACACCATGGCTCCAGCCATCACCAGAATGTTCAGTGGGAATTACAGGTATCATTACATAGGTATTAGAATATATAGTATCAGAACATAGACTTTATATTTAGAATGACCTTAATTTGAATGCTAACTCTACTGTATGTTTGCTGTATAATCTTGGGTTATCAACCATCAGATTTATCATCTGTAAAATGTAAGTTACAATAATAACTACATGTTTAACTGTTGTGTGTTTCAAAAAGATTGCAAAATTAAAGAACTTGATATAGATTTATAATTTGTAGCTATATATACTGGTATAAAAAAACATTTGTTACATATTTTATTGCTAATACATTTCTATAAACCAAGTTACTACTCTTTGTATTTTACCTAAATATTGACATTTATGTTAGCATAAAATTAGCACTGATCCCAAATCCAAACCTATTAAATAAAATATAGTTAATTTGTATATTGTTTGAATTTATATTTTGGAAACAATAATTGTTCCAAGTTTTCAAGGAGAAAGAACTTTAATATAATCACAGCAGTGAACATTAGAAATTGAAGTGGGCACAGCTAGCTGTCAAGTTATGATATTACAGTTATGTCCCAGTCAGAGAGGGAGCTATGATATTTGTTGAGTTCACCAATAGCATATTGATAGAAAAAGACCACAGCCTCAGCCCTAGGGCACCCCAACAGTGTCAGGGTGACAATAAGAGGAGGAAGCTCACAAAGAAGACTGTGAAATAGGAGGAAAACCAAGGGTGTGGAGCCCGTGGAAGAAAAGTCATGAATCTGTATCAGAAAACAGTAGTTACCTGTGTCTACTGCTACTCAGAGGTCAAGGAAGATGAGGACTGAGAAAAGGTCATTGTATTTAGTTAGCATCAAGGTCATTGGAGATATTCACACGAGCATTTCTTTGGAGCAAAGGCTTGATGGAGTGGGTTTAAGATAGAAACAGAAGGGTAGAGAGAGACAGTGGGTATGGGTAATTTTTAAAATTTTGTTGCAAAAAGGAATTGAACAATGGTGACTAATAGGAGAAGGGAGGTCAAAGTTCTTTGTTTTTAAGTTGGGGAAAAATAAGAGCATGTTTGATGCTGAGATGGAACTAGTGCAGGGGTCAAAAAACTTTCTATAAAGAGCTATAGTAAATATTTTAGGCTTTGTGGGTCATAGGTCTTTGAGGCAACTAGCCAGCTATGCCTTTGTAGAGTAAAAGCAGCCTGAGGTAATATTTAAACAAAGGGGCTTCATTGTGTTCTGGTAAAAGTTAATTGACAAAGATTGAGGGCTTTAGTTTGTTCTAGTACATAGTTATTTGAAAAATAAAAAGCGATTATGAGAGGAAGTAGAGAATAGCTGAAGTTATATCCTTGACTCAGTGAGAGGGCATGGAATTTGTGTAAAGGAATTGGGGTTCGGGCTTTGATTATGAGTTTGAAAAGCAAGAAAGACAAGAATATGCAGAGGTGGATAAATATGAAAAACAGATCTGTGTAAAATCTCTTTTGAGTGCTTCAATTTTCTCAGAAAAGTAAGAAGCAAAATTATCATACCGTGGCAGAAATTACCAAATGACCAGAAAACACACAATGGTCACGCGGAAGATTCAGGAAAACCCTTTATTTGCAGATGCACTAGTGTGGTGACTCAGGGGAGTCAGTCTCCAAAGCCTGAGTACCGAATGAGGGGTTGGGCTGGGGGGTTGTCTTTCCTTTTATCCCCTTAGTTTCTTTGTCTCCCAAATATGGACCAGGCTTCCAGACTTTTCACAGGCTTTGCAGCCCCCATGGGTTGGGATGGGGGAAGTGAGATTACGACCAACCACACAGGCTAGCTGGTGCCAGCAGTTAATCTTCTGTGGGGGCTTTTTATGTCCCCCGCTGCAGATAAACAGGTTCTGGAAGGCTATCGAGGACACAAGTGGAAAGGGGATTGGGGCTAGCGAGCTTATGCATCAGAATGCAGGGGGGGGGGGGGCTCAGGCTGCCTTCACAATATGTGTGACCATAGGAAGGAAATTTGAATTTTTATGGAGAGAATATGCATAAAATAATTAGAGAGTTGAAAAGTAATTGGCTAAAAAAATACTATAGATAATTAAATTTCTAATAAAATGTCAAATTTTCAGCTTGAAATATTCGTGCTGTTCTTTTCCACATTTGACTTTTTATATATTTACATATATATATATATATATATATATATATTTCTGAAGCAGCAGATAAACTTGCAGCAAATATCAACATATTTTAAATCATTTAAGTTTAATCTTCAATACCCTTCAATACCCTTATTTTTCTTCCTCGGGTGGGACAGGAGGGCTGTCGCAATCCATTAATAACCCTATTTTCTTTTTTAAATATATATTTTTATTGGTTTGAGAGCGGAAGCAAGAGGGTGAGAGAAATAGAAACATCATTGATAAGAGAGAATCATTGATTGGCTACCTCTTGTATATCCCCTATTGGGGATTGAGCCTGAAACCCAGGAATTTGCCCTGACTGGGAATTGAACTGTAACCTCCTGGTTCATAGGTCCACGCTCAACCACTGAGCCATGCCAGTCTAGCAATACCCCTATTTTCAAATAGAAAAATCAGTTACATGTTCTATGTATATATTTTTCTAGTTTAACAATTCTTATTCCTGTTAGAAATTATTTACGCAGTGAATATTCTCCTGTCACTTCAGCTGTTTCATGCATTTATCATATTGAATCTTAGTTTTCTCTGATGGCTTGCTAATTTTTGTTTTAATGAAATATTCATTCTGAAATAATTCAGATATAACAAAATATATTATGTCCAGTAGTTGTCTAATATTTTGCAACTCATGAAAGAAAAATTATTGAAATTGAATATATTCATTGATTGCTATGAAGGTTACACATGGATTTGTAAATCAAAACAAGTGCTCAAAAGATAGAAAATCAATTGATAATGTCAGATAGGAAAGGCATGGAACCAATGGTGAAATCAACCACTTAGTTGACATTTTTCCATTTGAAATAATTTAATTTACAAGAATTTGAAAGGATTTTGTGACTTTGAACATATATAATAAGCTAAAAAGTGAAAGACTGAACAGATAGACCTGAAATATTAACGATACTTCAAACAAATGCAAAGCAACATATTTTAGAAGGAATACATGCTGTTTCTTTTCTCAACCAATCACAGAAACTTTGAAGGATGCACTGAGCAAATTTAAATATTAACAATATTTAAATTTAAATTTAAAAAATATATGTGCACATGCATATAGAAGTGATCTTTCTGTTTTTCTCTACAGAACTGTTGCCCAGTTGCCAGCAGTTGAATTGTCAGTATAAATGTGCAGTGGTCAGAAATAGTACAAGATGTTACTGTGAAGATGGATTTGAAGTAAAAGAAGATGGAAGAAGCTGTAAAGGTAAGTATGACAGGTTACTCTTATTTTTTTTTTCCAGAGGCTTAGTGAACAGAAATTTTACGAAGTATTTTTTTTTATTACCTACCATGTGATCCACACAAAGTTTACATTTATTTTTCCCTATATTATAGGACTCCACTTATATCAATCATTTTTGATTCATGTTACAATAATGTCAAACATGGAAGTGTTTTGGTTAACCATTAAAATATTGGATTTAATTATCTTAAATTTCTAATTGTATCATGCCTATTATACAGCCGCAGGGTGGTATAACTCTGTTAGGTTAATAATAACCATGTAAAATCCTTTACAATTTTTGCATTGGAAATTCTGACAATTGGTATTTCACCACTATGTTAATAATGGTGAACATGACAATATCTATATTTTAAATGTCCTAATTCTTGTTTTGTGAATACTCTAGAACCATGGTCGGCAAACTGCGGCTCTCAAGCCACATGCAGCTCTTTGGCCCCTTGAATGTGGCTCTTCCTAAGCCATAGGAGTACCCTAATTAAGTTAAGAGCAATGTACCTACCTATATAGTTTAAGTTTAAAAAATTTGGCTCTCAAAAGAAATTTCAATCGTTGTACTGTTGGTATTTGGCTCTGTTGACTAATGAGTTTGCCGACCACCGCTCTAGAACAAAACCAACCTCCCCCCCCCCCGAAATAAAAAGAGGCTCATTGCTTTTTAATGAACATTTGGGCCTTGAATTTGTAGTTTGTTGTTTACTTTCTGCATTATACAAATGTTATAGAAACATTTATTATTAAATGTCTATCAGGCCCAGTGGATGCATCATCTGGCTAAAAGGGGACAGTTGGAGGCAGCAGGAACTGCACCAGGTGTCTGACTAGTGGGGTCAGACCAAACCTGGGTAATTGGGTTCTGGATAGGAAATAATTCAGAGTCAAGACCCAAAACTGTAAGAGAATATTTACTTGGTAAATTACAGAGATAGACAAAGTAATTCCTAGAAGAAATGGGCTTAGGAAATATGTTATGGAAGTAGGGGAAGGAGCCTTGGAGCTTGAAAATGAAGAAGCTAGTGGTAAAGTGCCTGTGGCAAGGAAGGAGTAGGGAAAGGGAAAGGTACTGTGCACTCCTGGGAGGGAGAGTGCACTGGGCCCTCCATACTAAGAATGGAAATTTTAGGGGAGGCCCCAGGGGGAGATCTCAATAGAATATTCAGTTTTCCAGATGTGTCCTTTCAGGGTTGTGGTCTCCAATGATTGGCCAGCACCAGGGCAGGGAGTCATTATTCAATGCAGCTGGTCCTGATGAAATGTGAGGTTCAGGGGTGCAGATTCTTCTCATGGGTTCTTATACAATGAAGTTGAATAATAAATGTGTGGACTAACAGATTTCTTTAATAAAAATGTAGAAGTTTATTAGAAGCATATGCACACTCCCTCTGGGCTGGGTGTCCCCAAAGGGTACCCCCTGGGGAGGAGCCCCCAAATGGGAAAAGCCTGCTCTCTCTCTCAATGGGAAAAATCTAAATCCAAAAATATCCAAAAATATCCTGGTTTATAAAGGCTGCAGATCTTTGTCTGAGCCTGACCCTTTCTAATTGGATCCTTTATTAATTTAGGACCCTCATGCCTTCCTCATTGGTCATTCTGCTACATAGTGTTCGTTTCAAAGTCTAAATCCTACTTGGTGCCCCCCATTTTCCCTCCCTCTTATCTTGTTGGTTGGAGTTGCCTTTGGTCTCTCAGCTGCTCAGGCCAGAGATATCTCTGTCTTTGGTTTATGGATGTTTTAATTGCTCAGGCCAGAAATGTTTCCATCTGCCTGGAACGCCCCCCAATCCCTTCCTGTGGCATTTCTCTATCTTCTGTACAAGTAAGATAAGCATTTTGGTGTCTTCAAGCCCCAATCTATGCATTTCTCTTGCATGGACCCTCCTTATCTCTAAGACTCCCAGAACTTGAACTTGCCTGTTTTGTTTCTGAAATCCCTTTCACTGATGTCAGTCATGGTTGGTTTTGTGGCTTGTCTGGGCCTGGAGGTGAAATACAACTAAGGCATAGATGTTATCCCTAGGGAATAAAAGTCAGGAGGTCCAAACTGCATGACCAGGGATATGCTAGGAGAGGAAAAATCACCTTGGGATCGAGGCTCTGCCCCACAATTGATTGTACATTGCTAGTTACTTGGGGCTTTCCACACGAATGACCTGCCCCATCGTCCTTGCTCTGCTCATGTCTGTCTAACTGCCTACAGCAGGACCAAAGCGATATATTTATTTAACTGACATTATTTTTAAGTCAATACTTAAACGGTCAGACTTTGAGGTAAAAACAAATCAGAAGAATTGCCAGACTAGACCCCATATCATCACAAAAGTCAACGAAATGAGAATAAGTACCTCTAGACATACAAATAATTTTTAGTTTCTTTTTTAAAATATATTTTTTTATTAATTTCAGAGAGGAAGGGAAAGGGAGAGATAGAAACATCAATGATGAGAGAAAGTCATTGATTGGCTGCCTCCTGCATGCTCCACACTGGGGATCAAACCCACAACCTGGGCATATGCCCTGACTGGGACTTGAACTGTGACTTCCTGGTTCATAGGTCAACACTCAAGCACTGAGCCATGCTGGCCAGGCTACAATTTTTAGTGTAAACCAGCAGTTGTCATTCACACAGGGTAGGCTAATATATCTCTACTGCAAACTTCTTATTCTTTGGCTACACCTGACTCCTATAGGAATCAGGGTTTTCATCTCATTTTGAATGACTCTCTTTTCCTGAATCTCCTCATTAAATGCATAAAGATAACTTCAATCAATTTCCTCTGTTGAACATAAATAAGAAATTATGCAGCAATCACTATGGAAGGTCCCCAGTGGAAGAAGAGCTCTTCTTTCTTTCTCTGCACTCCTGAATGGCCAGGTTTGAACATCATTTACACATTCCAGTATATTTTCTGTCCTTAAAGTAAGAAAGTAGGCAGAATTAAAAGTAATGACATGCCTACTTCTTTGTGGTCAATTTTTGGGGAGTTATATCAATGTCACAGCAATGCATTCTGGCTAAGGAGAAAGAACAAACGAAATCATTAATTATATTGCTCTCCTGGACAACATAATGGTATCAGAAAAACTAAAATAAAAGCCAATAACATTAACGCTGAACCATCTGTGAAAATAGATAAGAATCATTTTTGCCACTGTGGACTGGACTTTACCAAATATAAGATTTCATTTCTTTCATTATCATTGTAGATTCAGCTTCAAAGACTATTCTTTCTATCCCAAAGCTACTTACTTCAAACAAGTCATCCATGAATGCAGGCTAGTTAATATACAAAGCTAAAGAAACCTGAGAAAAGTGCAAATTAATGCCTTACAAATGCATAGTTTTATAATTAAAATGGTCCCTTAGCTTCTCAATCTTTTTGCTTCCCTTTACTAAATACCTTTCTTAGCTTTGGGTGATCAGAGGGTGGTTCTGAGAGGTCTGTTTGGTCTTTGTGGTGACTAGCCCCCATCCTGACATTATCTAGTAGTTCTACCCTAAGTGACCTCACTAGCATAGACTCTGGGGTATTCCAGAGGGCCTCATCAATATATATAAAAGGCTAAGCGACCAACTGTCTGACCACTAGCTATGATGTGCACTGACTACCAGGGGGCAGACACTCAACACAGGAGCTGCCAAGCTGTGGTGACTTGGCAGCTGCTGTTCTCAGGTGACGCACCCAGAACCACAGAAGAGGGAGTCTGATTCCGGGTTGTGTCACCCGAGAACTACCCTCTCGCAATCCAGGACCCCTTGGGGGATGTCGGAGAGCTGGTTTCGGCCCAATCCCCACAGGCCAGGCCAAGAGACCCTCCCAAACCGCTCACTCCGCAGATGTCCTTCAAGCCGCGGTGCCGTCTCAGGTGTGGCTGGCAGGGGAGGGACCACTGGAGATTGGCTCCAGGGTGTGTCTGGTCCATCTAGTCCAGCCCCACTGGCCATCTTCTAATTAATTTCCTTTCAATTTGCACAAATCCGTGCACTGGGGCACTAGTTATAAATAACAAAGAGCACTCCTATTATTCAGAAAATACAAGGGTTTGAAGAACTGAAGACAAAAAACAAATAATATATTTTATTATACCATAGCAGCTTAATCCAATTCACACCACAACCTCATTAGCCATTTTGTTTGCTTCTCTTGTCTTCTTTTTTCTTCTGTGTCTTTTCCTCATCCCCTTTCTCCAAAATTGTTTCCAAGAGTCCCAACTTCTCTTCAGTATTTCCAAGCTCCAATGAAGAAACATAATTATTAGGCCAAAGTTTGTATATTCAATTCCCTTTAGGGACTCAATAAAACAAAAGCACATTCCAGTTAATATCATAAGACCTGCCTGCCATTTAAGGCAGCATCCCCCTTTCACTGCGCCAAGGTAACTGCGCCACGCCCTAACTTCCAAAACCTAATGACAGTTTCAATATCTATATTACTGGGTTTCTTCACTGAGTATTACACTATGTCACCTTCCCTAACTCCTTACATTTCTCATGAAGTCTCCTTCAGCGGTGGCTCCTGCCTTTTTAATATTGGTGTCCTGCAGTATTGTGCACCTACCAAGCTTTTCTCACTTCTTCTTTTGTGTGTGTGTGTCGATCTAACCCTCTGCTATTTGTTTTTTGTTTTGTTTGCTTTTCATTCTATTATCCATATGCTATTGACTCCCAAATACTCCAAGACAGATCTCACTAATCTTGCCAGTTTAATATTTCCAACTACTTGTTAGTCATTTACTCCAGAATTCCCTACAGACTCCTCAAATATAACACATCCAAACCAAATTCACTATTTAATTCCATGATATCTCCACTGAAACCTATATTTCATATCAAATTGGACCACCATTCAATTTCATCATATCCAATTAGTCTTCACATGTTGCCTATTCTGTTTTTTTAAACATTTGAATTAATTTGCTTTTTTAAAAAATTTTTATTGCCACTGACTTAATTCAAAATATAATAACTTCAAAATAAAGTTTCTTGAGTGAAATTAGTACATAACTAAATTTCAAGGACCTCTTTACTACTTTCACCAATCCATTTTTTTGGTTTAGTTTTAAAATATGAAGTTGATCATATAGCTTATCTAATTAATGCTTCCCAAAGTCTAGGTATAATGCACAGCCTTTTAGTTTAGCATACAATAACTTCATTAGCCTTAAAACTACTTTCGCCATGCCATCTCTTACCACTTCCCTTATACACACTTACTCCACTCAACTCTTTACAGGTCTTTAAAATCCCCACTATGTCATCCCAATGCCTTTTCACATGCTATTTTGTTAAACTGGGATGCACCATTCCATCTCATACCTTTTTATTCAGTTTGAGAAAATTCAAAGTATTCTTTAACTCAGCTCACTATACAGCCTTCACTTAACATTCTCTCTCTAATTCCAAGCAATTTCATTTGCTTCTCTATGTCTATATCATAACTAGAGTATGACTCTCTCTGTATTGTAAGGAAATACATAAAATCAAAATTATATTTCACTATACTCATTTCACTTAAGAGTAGGAATCATGTTTTATCAATTTGGATTTTTTTGGGATTAGTATAGTTCATGGTACACAGAACAGAATAAAGACACATATTAGTCTAAATTATTGACTGACAGAATTTGTGTTTTTGCCTGCTTGGTTAAGAATCATTAAGTACCTGCTGTTTATAGAGATTTGTACAAGTTGCTGCAGGAAGGAAGTACAGGGAGAAAAAGGAGAGAGGGAGTAGAATGAGGATCATACATATTAAAATAACATTTAATTAAGATAATATTTTTCATTTTAACAAGTGCTTAATGTTTTTTGTTTTGTTTTATTTTGTTTTGTTTTTTCCTGAGGGTAGTTTGCATAGCTTGGCTCAGAACTCTTTTTTAATATGTTTATTGAAAACCATGTTATGTTATTAGACTAATTGTTAAAATACTGAAAAAGTCAGTGTCATAAACAGAACTATTCAACAAATATTCATTGGAGTGCATTTCATACCTTTGTAGAACTATCCAAGGACATCTAGCCTGCCCATCAAAAATGTAAATAAAAACTCTTTTAAAATAAAAGATGTGGATTGGTAGGAAGAGATCAACCAAAGACCTTGTATGCATATATGCATAACCCATGGACATAGACAATAAGGTAGTGAAGGCCTGGGGGGCATGGGGAAGGCTAGAAGGCATCAATAGGGGGAAAAGAGGGGCTATATGTAATACCTTCAACAATAAAGGTTTAATTTAATAAAAAAATAATAAAAGATGTTGCATTAAGTTTGATCTTATATTTCTGTAACTATTAAAACAACAATGAATTAGCTGATTTTTAAATTTTATTTATTTTATTTATTACTATTTCAGTTAGTGTAGTTTCGAAAAGACTTATTGAAGTTGGCCCTTCCTTTTTTTTATCCTCACCTGAGGATATTTTTTTATTAATTTTTAGAGAGAGTGGAATGGAGAGACAGAAAAACACCGATGTGAGAGAGACACATGGATTGGTTGTCTCCCGCAATGCCCCAGACCAGGGCCAAGAGCCTGCAACTGAGGTACATGCCCTTGACTGGAATCAAACCTGGGCCCCTTCTGTCCTCAGGCCAATACTCTATCCATTGAGCCAAACCGGCTAGGGTGGCCCTTCCTTTTTAGAATAATAGTCTATTTCCAAGGAAAAACAAAATGCCCAACTATAAATCTACTTAGAAATGATGCCAATTTTCCTTTTAGATCAAGATGAATGTGCCATTTATGGTGCATGCAGCCAGACCTGCGTAAACACGTATGGATCCTATGCTTGCGGCTGTGTGGAGGGCTACATAATGCAGCCAGACAACAGATCTTGCAAAGCCAAAAATGGTAAGTTATCATCATTTTTGTTCTTCCAAATTTATTTCCTTTTTGCAGTCCCTTTTCCTTACAAATGTAGTAGAGCAATATGGACACTGAGAAAAGAGATTTTTGCTTTATTTTAATTTGTAGATCCATACTTAGAAATCCAGAGTAGTGCTTGTAGTTGTACTGATCATTATATAATGCTCTCCATCACAGCAGGTTTCTAATTAGTAAAAGTCTGTTTAAAAGGAATGGATTGATTGATCGCATTACCCAGCTCTCTCCTGGAGTAGCAATAGACTCCTAATTTGTTTCAGTTTCCCCTCCACGATTCATGTTCCATATAACAGTTCAAGTGATCTAAAATGTAAACCAGATCATGTCACCCTCTTGCTTAAAAATCTCCCAATAACTTTCACTCACATTGAGAATACAATTCAAATAGCTCACAGGTCCTATAAGAGCCTAAAGGACTGGTACCATTTACCTTTCCAATCTCACCTCCCACTACGCTCCTTTCATCACACAACAGTCATACTGGTTTTCTGGCCCTTCTTCACCCGTATTACTCTTGTTTTGACATTTTTCCACGGGCTGTGTTACCTGTCTGCAATGCTTTTCTCTATGATATTCACATTCTTATTATTCAAGTTTTGACTAAAATGTCAACATTCAGAATGACCTTCTCTGACCATTCTATTTAATGGTGTATACCTTCTCCATCACTACCTTGTTTTCCAATTTCATTTAATTATCCATGCCTACCCTATAACTATGTGATTTTCTAGTTTTATTTTCTTTATAACACTACGATTTGAAATGAACTAATTTATGTACTAGTCTTTTACATCTGATTTCCCTAGAATAATGTGAGCAAACTAGAGAACTCATTTGGGACATGCAGGTACTCAATATTTGTGGATAGAAGAAAGGGGTAAGGGAGGGAAAGACTGAGGGAGGGAGTAAAGGAAGGGAAAAAAGGCACTTTTCTTTCTAATTATAATTACTAAAATGAGTGCTCCACTCTTATGTGAATTTCATGGTTCAAAACTGTCTTTCTTTTACCTCTTACCTGCAAATAAAGCCTATAGTTTCTACACAAGTTCAGCCTACTATACACACTCAGTGAGTATTGTTGATTTGCTAATGGAGTGGCCTTCAGATAGGATAGTGACAATAGGATGATGTTAATTTTTTGTGGGCTGAATTAGCTTCGGAATAATATAGGAAGGTTATTATACATCATATTCCATCTGGCTTCTTCTAACTTCCCCCAAATCTGGATTTACTTAATGCACTTTGAAATTATGATGCTTTGATAAATTAATGAATGTCCTCCTACCCCACTGATTAGTAATGAGAAAATAAGGTGTGAGATGGGATTCTCTTTTTTGAAGCCAGATTGTTCATACATTGGATTTGCTCAGCAAGCTGCTGCTGCTGCTGTCTCCCTTTACAACAAATCCTCATGTTATAATTGCAATGATTTCCCTGAGATAGTGTGTTTAATTATTTACAAAACATATTCGTATACAAAATTGCCCAGATGGAAACTATTTTACTCATTACTTATTTGAATTACTGATTTAGTTTATGAAGGCCTATTTATTTTTCTGAGCAATCCTTGAGAAAAATTAGGTCAGGTTGCATGCTCCTCTTTGTCCACCACTGGGAGTCCGGATTTTAAATATTGATGGAGTAAGGAAATAGAAGGCTAGTTCTTTGCTGTTTCTATTGATCCACACAATATTGTTGTGGTTACACAGGGAGAGTGTAATGTAATAAACCCGATACAAAGAGGCACTTTCTCTCTTTCTACACAGAGAGAGGGTTTCTGACAATAACAGAGTGTAATCAGAGAGGGTTGGTATATGATAATGGGATGCTGCTTCAAGGATATTGATGGCTCTAGAATTGATAATAGAGTATATAAATGTCCTCACTTCTGGTTGGTTGGCTTGATGACAACATTGGCCTCCAGAGTTTGAAAATACACAGTTTTGGTACGAAAGTTTCTGTGGTTGGCAGTTTTATAACAATGAGTTGCAAGTAATAAACTAAGTGGGCAAAAATCTATAACATATACTGACTAATTCTAAAGGTCACAGGGATATTTGAACCAGTGGGTCTGTACAGTTCAAAAGGAAAACTACCGGTTTTGCTTTAGATTTTTCATATTGATAACAAGTGACCCTTAGGATATTTTTTTTGCTTTAGTTATGTATAAAATGCTATTTCTTTCATCAGCTTTAAATTTTTTTATTTTAAAAATATATTTTTATTGATTTTTTACAGAGAGGAAGCGAGAGGGACAGAGAGCTAGAAACATCGATGAGAGAGAAACATCGATCAGCTGCCTCCTGCACACCTCCCAATGGGGATGTGCCTGCAACCAGGGTACATGCCCTTGACCGGAATCGAACCCGGGACCCTTCAGTCCGCAGGCCAATGCTCTATCCACTGAGCCAAACCAGCTGGGTGCCTTTAAATTTTTTATGACAATTTTGTACTGTAGTGTTGCTATGACTGATGGTTGCTAGGAAAAAGTTATAAATTAAAACACCTTTGTCATTCCTCCTTTTCGTTACGTAACTGCTTACTTTGTCCCCTCTCCCCCCCCCCCCCATAATTCTACCCTACTTGACTCTATAAGCTGACTTTCCTCCAAGTCAAGCCAGAGTTCCAGGGCTCTCAGAAAGTGGGAGTATGGGAAACTAGGAAAGGTTAGAATGAGCTGACTCAAGACAGTGGATGTATGAAAACGATCTCTAGGCTTTAGAAAGAACAATATAAAAATATCAAGTCCAAAGTATACAGTGGGAACCTAGAAGCAGGCGCAAGAGACAGGAACTGCAAAGGCCTCCCTAGATGACGGGGACATAATCTGGGAGAAGTAGCCTTGTCTGAGCAGGCCGAGAGAGGCAGAGTCAGTTGGCTGGGAAGCTGCTTTTATAAAGGTGATGAGCTAGTTTGGCACAGAATGACATCATAGTTGCTCCCCAACTATCCACCCCAAAGCTCGTGTGTGTGTGTGTGTGTGTGTGTGTGTGTGTCATTTTCAGTATGATAATTAATAGTAATTAGGTAAATTAAGAAGTAAATTGATTATCCCTCCTTTCTCATATAATACCTGAATCCAAATAAAATTTATAAGCCTT
Source organism: Myotis daubentonii (assembly GCF_963259705.1). Lineage (NCBI taxonomy): Eukaryota > Metazoa > Chordata > Mammalia > Chiroptera > Vespertilionidae > Myotis > Myotis daubentonii. Next base: position 72,130,853 of record NC_081846.1, read on the forward strand.
AAGAGCACTTTTAAGAACTTACTCTAATAGAGAGGAATGAGTGACTGTAGGCTCTGCAGTGATGAGGAAAGAGATTAATGTTAGTCAGGAAGCCTTTTGGTTTCTGTGAATTCATGCAATGCAGTTCTTTTAGTAATATTGACCTGACTACTGAAATATAGACACAATCATTTCAGAGTTTGGAGGAACTTCAAAGGTAATCTAGTCCAACTATCTATTTGATATCAAAATAAGTACTTTCCAAATGGAAGAAAGTCTACAATGTACTTTACAAAACAACTTTAATTTAAATTTGCATACTTGAGTAAAAGCAGACCTTAATGCATGCACCCAGGCCCGGTAGGGGGAGCCACAAGCTGTGGATCACTGATAGCTCCATATAGGTTGGTCAAGGCCAGTCACAGGCAGCATGTGACGTTGGCTGCACCAGAGCCCCTCTGAAGAGACCCAGAGCACCGAATTCTGGTAATCATGAAGATGGTTACCACTAGGTCCCACAGATCACCTACGACATAAGTTTCCCTTACCAAGACTGTGGATATAGAAGATATACTTAATACATAGAAACAAACTCAAACAAGCAGCCAAAATGGGGAATCAGAGAATCAGGCAATGAAGGAACATGAGAATTCTCCAGAAAAAGAGCTAAATGAAGTAGAGATAAGCAATTTATCAGATACAGAGTTCAGAGTAATAATTATAAGGATTCTCAACAGTGTAAAAAATGATACAGAAACCATTAAAAAGGACCAGTCATGCCCTAGCCAGTTTGGCTGAATGGTAGAGTGTCAGCCTGTGGACGGAAGGGTCAGGGGTTCCATTCTGGTCAAGCGCACGTACCTTGGTTGTAGGCTCAATCCCCGCCCCTGTAAGGACGCATGCAGGAGGTAACCAACGATGTGTCTCTCTCACATTGATGTTTCTCTCTCTCTTTCTCTTACCTCCCTCTCTCCCTTCTACTTTCTCTAAAAGTCAATGGAAAAAGTATCCTCTGGTGAGAATTAACAGAACAAAGCAAAACAAAAATTGAAGAAGAAACAAAGAGCTTCCCAGACAAGAAAAAACTAAAGGAATTTGTTACCACCATTTGTTGCTTTAAGAAAAGGAGGAAGAATAAGAATAAGAAAAAAATAGTTGAAAAAATAAAATGGCAATATGTAGCTATCAGCAATCACTTTAAATGCAATAAGGTAACTGATTGGATAAGAAAACAAGACCCATGTATATGCTGTCTTCAAGAGACCCACTTCAGAAGAAAAGATACACACAGACTAAAGAGATGGGAAAATATGTTTTGTGCAAATGGAAAGGAAATAAAAGCTGGGGTAGCAATACTTATTTGACAGAATAGACTTTAAAACCAAGGCTATAGTAAGAGACAAAGAAGGACACAACATAATGATAAATGGATCAATCCAACAAGAGGATATGACCCTTGGAAACATTTATGTACTCAACATAGGAGCACATGAATATGTAAAGCAGATTTTGATGGGCATAAAGGGAAAGATTGACAATAATATAGTTATAGTAGGGGATCTTTAACACACATTGACATCAATGGACAGATTTTCCAGACAGAAGATCAATAAAGAGATGGCAACTTTAAATGGCACAATAGATCAAATGGATTTAATTGATATCTTCAGAGCATTCCACTCCAAAGCAGCAGAATATACACATTCTTTTCAAATGCCCATGGAACATTTTCTAGGATACAACACGTTAGGACACAAAACAAGTATCAACAAATTTAAGAAGATTGCAATCACATCAAGCATCCTCTCTGACATAATGCTATGTGTCCCAATTGTGCCCAATTAATTAATTATCTGCCTAGATTTAGTGGGACATACGCAGGTGACCACCAGAGTTAACTTAGGGTTTTTCAAAATGCTGACACGCCAAGCTCAAAAGGTTCGCCATCACTGGTCTAGAGTCTAGTCTAGACAGCTGAGCTGAACCGGAACACATGAACATACAAGACAGAATTAGTATGCAATCACACAAGGTTTGTTTACCTATTCCTAGTGGGTCATAGGCTCCGGCAAAGGCCACCCGGCGATGCACACAGAAAGACAGACGACGAAGACGGAGACAGACAGGCGGCCGCAGTTGGTTCAGGCTCGCACAGTAGAGCAGTCAGTCGGGCTCATCTCACGCAGAGCGACCTGGAGTCCTCCTCTCCCGGGGCAGGAGACACTGAGTGTCAGAAGTCCGGGGTTTTTATGTGGTCGAGTAAACACGTTGGTCCTTATCGGTGGCTGCCAGGCTGAGGCCTTCTGGGCTGGTGTGATAAAGTTCTAAGGGTACAAGTTTGGGCATTCACTCATTTGGGAAAGTACAGAGTTTGTTTATGTCACTTCACACAGTTTACAATATTCAAATTTGAGGGGTGTTATGGCTAATACAATTGTAACTATAACACTATGAAACTTGAAATCAATCACAAGTAGAAAACTGAAATACACACGACATGTTACTGAACAATGCTAACTAACATGTTACTAAACAATGAATGGTTGAACAAGTGTTGTCCAGGGTGTGGAGAAAAGGGAACCCCTGTGCACTGTTGTGGGAATGTAGATTTTTGCAGCCACTGTGGAAGCAGTATGGGGTTACCTCAAAAAATTGAAAATGGAACTGCCTTATTACCCAGCAATTACCCTTCTGGGAAATTACCCGTAGAAACCTGAAACACTAATTCAAAAGAATATATGTACTCCTATGTTCATTGCAGCGTTATTTACAATAGCTAAGATTTGGAAGCAGCCCAAGTGTCCATCAGTAGATGAGTGGATAAAAAAAATATGTGGTACATTTACACAATGGAATAGTACTCTGCCATAAAAGGGAAGAAAAATTTACCCTTTGTGACAGCATGAATGGGCCTGGAGAACATTATGCTGAGAGAAATAAGCCAGTCAAAGATAGACAAGTAACAAGATTTCATTCATATGTGGAACTTAAGAAACAAACTGAACTACCAAGCAAAACAGACACAGACTCATAGATAGAGAGCAGGCAGACAGCTCTGGTGGAAATGGGAGGGTGTGGGGGGGGAGTGGAGGGATTGAGCAAAAAAGAAAAGAGAGAACTCATGAACATGGACAACAGTGTGGTGATTGCAGTGGGGGTGGGGCGGGTTGGAAGAGGGTATAGAGGGGATAAGTAGTAGGAGAAAAAATAAATTCAATTAAAAACAATAAAATAAAAGATTAGAATAATTTCAATAAAATAAAAGATTAGAATAATTTCAGCGTATCTGAATTTGCCCTTCGCACAAAGGAATCTCCCTGCGGTAATGTCTTCAGTCTTGTGATGTAAAGGTAGATTATCATAGTGTTTCAAATGTAAAAATGGATGGAATGATTAGTTCAACTGCCTCTGACATAGGACATTAATTAATATAACAATGCATCTCTCAGGATGAATTAGCTTCTCTCTCAGAAGATAAAATCTAGACTGACAGGGAAGAAACAAACAAGTAAATAAATATGCATATTTGATAAAACAAAGTAGGAGGAGGCAAAGTAGACTATGAATGTCATGATGAGTCTTTATTAATTTGAATGGGAGACGCAATAAAAGCTAGCAATATTTAAAGATTAGGGTTTGTTATGTGAAGAAACTTTTAAAATATACTGTCAAAGCATTTATAGGCATCTACCAAAACTTCCTGTATATTTTTACATGTTTAGAGATTAGATTACTGGAAACCTGTCAAATATGAAAATAAAAAGATTTTTATTTTATTTTATTTAAATTCCTTTTAACTGATTTAGATGTGAGCACCCAGGGCTGAAAGTCGGTTCATGCAGAATCTGTAAGTGTGAAAGTAATAGCTAAGAGTGTTTAATTTTTGAACTGTTTCCATTTGTAGTGCTGATAAATGCAGGCTCATTGGACTGCTCTTTTCAATGTCCCAGCCACTGAAGTCAGGCACTTATGCCAGCATACATTTCTAGGGAACTGATACAGCTCTACTGATTGTACTATGGTGGTAGTAGGATAAAGAGCACTAAATACTTTTATGCTATCAATGTACAGTCACTGCATTAAATGGTACTGAGAGAGTGTGTGCGTACCTGTTTTCCATGGAACAAACAGAGCAGTGAGAGAAGAAAGCCCATTAAATAATGTTGAGATTCTATTACAGCTTACAGTTTACTGTTCACTGATTGGGGCGGGAGGGAGGAGTGTCAGACTGTTTAGGCAATGGATTTCTTTGTTGCAATAAATACAAATAGTAATCTCTGTATAATCCACAGGAGCGTATTTCCAGCCCGTGTTTTTTATACCACTTGCTGTTTTCTTTACTACAATTCTTAGAAAACAGAGAGAAATAATACAAAATATAACTTTCTATGGCTCCTACGTCTAACCTCTAACTCTGTAATTACCTGTTAATAAATAGTTTACATTTCTCTTTGGAATGTTAGGAATCAGCCATGGTTTTCAGCCAGGGCTGGTTTTGCTTACGGGAGGAATCGGCAGATGCCTGTATAGAAAGGGTACAGTTTCCTGCTCAGGGTATCAGAGTCTCAGCAGCCACTTAAAGTACTTAGAATTCAGTTATTAAAATATAATTTCCTTGCCTTTTTTCCCCCTTCTAAAAAAGAACCAGCCAGTGTTAAAAAGTTACTGTTCTTAGGAAGGGTAACATTAGGTCCTAGTGACCTTGATTGCTTATGAGACTAGTAGATCAGACCTATTTTAGCATACCATCTGGCTAAGAAGGGCTTCCTGCAGAATGATATGTGGTTATGTCTGGACGCATGAAGATTTACTATTCAGAGCTTTTATTGGTTTTATGTAGTCCGAAGGTGTGGTGGCTGCACAATTTGTCATTTCACTGAGGCATAACTGAGTGATACTTGATGCCATGATTGTATCTGAGAATCTCTGAGCGAGGCAGGAGCAGAGTAATCCAGAGTGCTTTTCTTCACTCAGTCCCATATGCGTGGTGGAAATTATACTGTGGTAAGTGGGTAAGTGGCGGAGATACAGCTCAGTGCCTGGAAAGAGTACATGTTTGGTAAATATTTGTTGGGTGCCAAAGCAATTTTCTTTCTAAACCTTCAGGAAGTAGAATAAGTGGACTGGGATGTTGAAAAGTCAAATTACTGGAATAGGTACAAAGGACAATGGGGTGTTTTCCTAGTTTTACCCTGCTATTCAGGGCTCATGCTGCCTTCATTGTAGTATTGGAATAAAAAATTGGTTTGGGGAGTTCTGCATAAGCTCCATAAATGTGTGCCCGCGTTACCGAGGCCCTCCTCAGATAAACATGCAGTTCCAGTGATCTTGCTGTGCAAGGGTAGCTGGGAAAGAGCTACCCCTCCTGTATCAGGAAATATTGCCTGAGCCAATATCCTGTAGAAATACCAGAGCTTTGCAACCTGCCTTTGAAATCCTGCCATGGCCAGTGAACAACATATTTCTGTATTTTCTGGAGTATTCCTACCCTACATCTCTGGCCCTTCACTCAGTTAGAAATCACATTTCTTGACAGGATAGGGCAGGAATTTCTGATGGAATTTTCATCACTAAAATGAAACATCACACTTCTTTTTCCTAGTCAAACACTGTTAATGAGTATGCCAGTGTTAAGATATAATATTCTGTGTGGTTTTTACTTCTTTGTTTACTTTTTTTTAAAAATTTTGTTAGAGGAAATCGCTTTCACAGTCTAGCACCTTTCTTGATATCCTAAATCTTTTTTCCAGGAACAAAGTTTCAAGATTGGTAACAGTGAACATAACCATGGTGTCTTATGTATCATAACACCTTTGGTTTTGCTCATAGTCAAAGAAAATATCAGGTACAGAAAAAATACATGTCTTCCATTTTCATTACCACATCACATTTTTAACTGCAATCTAGCTGAGGGCTTCTTTGTTTGGATATGGAGAATTACATGGCCACCTTTATGGGTTCTATATTGACAATCAATAAACTTTTTTTTTTTTTAGAAATGGCACAACAAACTGTAAAATAGCTATTGAATGATTAACTAAATCCTCAATTAGAATGTGTAATAGGTAATATGCTCTACAATTAAATCCCTTCCTTTGTCTTCAAATTGGACAAATATAATGGAAAAATAAACAGAAATGTGGCATACTTAAATTTATAGAAACTATATGGGGTTTAATTTTAAGATGAGGCAAGGATAAATATAACTATAAAACTTTTCTATTGCTTTGTTTGGGGAAAGTAGAAGTATATAGTTATTAAAATATTGAGAGGAGACAGGGTGGAACTTAAAACCTGAGAAAAAGAATAATGTTTTGTTTATTCTAATAAGAAAACAAAAAAGTTTTCAGAGAGCCTTCAAGGCATCCCTGTATCAATTTCAATCAACAAGGTAATAACAGCAGTTAGAGAATTGCCCTTGGCACTCCTCCCTCTAGATTTTATCTTGACCTTGACTTTGATGACTAATATTCTGCATATTCTCCCTAGTCAAGCTGCTTAGAGTCATTTTAATCCTGAGGGGAAAAAAATCCATTGTATTGATTGCATTTTAAAATGTTTAAGCATTTCCCTTTAGCACTAGGACTCACAAAGTCTTCATCTTCCCATACAAGATAATTTTTGCCAAATTATTGTATGAATTATATCTTAATATCTTCAGAAGTTTAGAACAACTTAATTGTCAAATTGCAAAGGGTATATCTAGGAAAGTAGCTAGAAATTTGATATATAATCACCATTGAGTACTTAGAATTAATCGGCCTTTTAAATAATATAATTGAAAACTGAAATCTAAAATATAGGTTGTATATTTACATCCTTTCAGAAAACAAAGAAGTAGATTATATGACCTTAATTATCTATGTCTACATAATTAATTTTATCTATCTACCTTTTTTCTCTTATTCTAAGGATCTGGTTTCATATTTCCCTGAGAAAGTAGAAACAAAAGAGAACTTTCTCACTATAAGCTTAATTAAACCTACCAATTTATTTGAATCTAGAATGAATCCCTCCACCTTCCTGTTATTTGAATCAAAGAACAATTTGACCTTGCTCTTAAGGCCAGTCCTTCAAATGTGCATCAATGTCATCTTCTTTCTCCTGCTCAAGAAGTAGACGTATACAATTGCCTTCTTTATTTCTTGCTCATCAATATATTCTCTTCTCCTGTATCAGTCCTATCAGCATAAAAGCATGTTGTAAAGATGTAAGGAAACAACTTTCTTTAAATCTATATTATTCTCCACTACCACTCCATTTCTCTTTTCCCTTTAAATAAAACCTCACAGATGTGTTGTCTCTTTCTCCATTTCCTCCCCATCTCTCTTGAATGCACTTCAGTGGATCTTACATTCTTACCACCCACCTAACACCTTTATTATCAAGGTTACCAATGACCTCCAATTGCCAGAATACTCAGTTATCAGTTCAAGCAGCACCTTATCTTTGTCTCAAAGCAACATATTCTTGGAGTTTCCTCTTACCTTACAAGACATGTTTTCTCAGTTTATTTTGTTGCATTATTCTCACAGTGCCAGTATTTATTGGCACAATTCAGTGTTCAGTCCTTTGAACATCTCTTACTTGATTGATTTCCTAAGTGCTCTTATCCTGTATCATGCCTTTAAAAATACACACTCTTTCATGGTTTTATAGAACATCTGAGACTGGGACTCCCAGGTTATTATCACCAGCCCTAGCGTCTCTATTGAACACAACACTCACTTGAATATTCAGACCCAACTCAGTATCTACACTGGAATTAATAGAAATATCAAACTCAATGTTTTTCAAACTCTTGGTTTTCTCCCCTTGTAACAATGCTTTTTCAAAGTTTCCCCTCTTGGTAAATGTCATCCCAGTTACCCAATTGTTCAAGCCAAAACATTAGAGTCACCGTTGAATCCATTCTTTCTCATAAACCCTTCATTTCAAACTTTTAAATATATTCTGAATTGAACTACTCTCCCTAAGGAGCAGTCTACATTCCCATTACTTTACTTTTACTTTTCTTTATAGAATTTGTCACTGCCAAATCATATTAAATAGTATTTATTTACTTGTGTATTTTGTGTTCCCCTCACTAAAATATAAGCTCTATGAAAATGGGAGTTTTATTACTTTTGTTAACTGTTATATCTCTAGCATCTACAGCAGTGCCTGGCAGAAGCTAGCCATGCTCAATAAATATTTGTTAAATGAATATGCAAATACTGAGGCAGTATATATATATATATATATATTTCTTTTTAGGAGACAAAATAAATGTGCTTCTTAAGACCTCATGCTTTTAAACAGGGACTACTTTATGAACAGGAGTTATTTAAAGGCAGTTTATAAATGAGCCGATATCTATTACATTTAACTCAGTCATTACAAACTTACAACTTGGAGGGACATATCTAAATTAGGAAAAATGTGTTTATATAGCTAAAGTAGTTCCATCTTGCTAGAATTAGGAAGGTGACTAAGAAATTAAAAATAATGTGAATTGATCATCTCTAGACTATCTGCTAATTCTAATCATTCAATAACCTAAAATTTTGAATGAATTATTCTCCAAAATGTTGAGATTCACTAATAAAGTCCTGCAATAATTGTCATTAAACTTATTTCATTGTCCTGATTAAAAATCACAATGTGTTATTTGTTTCATTTTGCATATTGAAATACATGATAATTTTCACACTGTGGACAAAAAGGGGCCACATGCTAACCTGACTACCGCAGGAAAGGCCTGCATGGTGACTTTGCAAACTCAAAAAGTGAGCCGCTGATTAATATGACATATGTGATAGGAAGTAATCACTTTCTGATCATACAAAGCACAAATACATGTCTCTATAACTGGTAGAAAAACACTGTTTTTTTATGCTGCTGACATAGGAGGGGTGTTGAAGCAGGTGAGGACAACTGTCCTTGTCCAGTATGAATGAATTGATAGCCTAGGAGAGGCTTATTCAAGCCAAGACTTGGTTCTCTAGGTTAGAATACTGACTGTGTGCTTTTTTGTGCTTCAATCTTTTCTATGTGGAAAGTTAATATTTATTACTTCTCAATAAGAATTGATGTAGGTATTTCTTTGGCTGAAGTACATTAGGTAATGTACTTTCTAATGGTCCTTTTGGGGAACTGTCTACTGACTCTAGGGTGGCATCTGATAAGAGTATCACAATTATTCTGGTCTGTCTTTTATCCTCATTACCCAAGTGAATGGTGCTCTTCAGTTGGCATGTGAAAACCTGAGGTAATGATTGCTGCACGCTAGTGATCAGCAGTGGTGCAAGTAGAGACAGATGACTTTTGCCAGGCCTATACCAGCTTTCATCATGAATCAGTGCAAATGTTTATATCCTTAGCCCTTGATGATTTTTATGGGTTCTTATGATTCAGTGATCCCCCTTATCCCATGCTAAGCCTTAAGTTTATTTGTCTACAGAGTAAAACCAACCCTAGCCAGGTTGTCTTGGTGATAGAGTGTCGGCCTTCAATTCCAGTCAAGGGCACATGCCCAAGATGCAGGCTCGATCCCCAGTAGGGGGTGTGCAGGAGGCAGCTGATCATTGATTCTCTCTCATCATTGATGTTTCTATCTTTCTCTCCCTCTCCCTTCCTCTCTACAATCAATAAAACATATTTAAATATATATAATATATATTAAAACCATAGTTAGTAATTAGCATAGACACAGGAATATTATTTCAGTAAAGGACATCACAACTAATATTGTAAATATACTTCCTCCAGTATGTCATTTGAATTTTAAAGTTACCATTATTAAATCAAAACATGAAGCATCTAACTTTTCTTTTGATTGATCTTTTGATTGATTTTCTGTTTACCTGCAGCTTTTAAAATCATAGGTTGATATATTTTGCATTAAAACAATCAACTGATTCACTAGAAAAAAGCACCTATAAAAATCAAATAGATTGATCAATTAAACACTAATGTCAATTAATAATTGGCTGTGTTGATCCTTAATTCATTTTTATCTCAGTTTCTCAGGAATTTCAGCGTTCCTTCATATTCCAATCTCTCCAAATAATGTTTACAACATATTTAAATTTACTGACTAGTAGCCAATTAAGAAATGATTGTCTACATCTGGACTTCTCAGAAAGCTTGGTAGCAAAGAAGATTTCTTTAAATAATGGTTCATTTTTTAAGGAGAGGCAACTTCACTAAAGGTCATTGCAATTATCAAGTGAAGAAAATAAGCTCTGACATTAATGTCAGTATATCTTTGCTAAACTGATAGCACAGCCATCTAAGAACCCTTCTTAACATGAGAAATCTATTGAACTAACAGGTTTCAAAAGTGCCACTGTCAACTGGGGGCGGGGAGGGGGAAGGAGGGGGCAAACAAACAAGCAGAGCCAGGAGTGTTGAATAAAGACTAACTCTGGACTTCCAAATTTAGGAACTGTCAAGGGCAACTATTATGTGGTTCAAAATGATGTTAAGAGATTAGGAGAGAAGCCAACTGGCTAACCAAGCTCAGATGGAGTCCCTTGACAAGGGTATGCTAAGCAATGATAATTCAGAATTTTACCATTGCTTCTGAGAGAACTCTTTATTGGCTATGATCTTAACATTATTGAGACTTCTTTTTTGTTGGCTTATACTAGGCTGTCCAGAACAAGTCTATTTTCTCCATGAGAAAGAGACTGTTGGGCTAACCATTTTATAATCTCATTGAGCTTTTTTGCTGTTATTTTTTTTTCCTTTGTTGCTTTTATAAAGTCAAAACCTTTCATTATCTTTCTGAAGGCAGAGAAAAATTCTATGGCTTGATTGAGAGAATTGTTTAGGGAGGTAAAAATTCAAATACTCACGTTTTGGCTATTTTTTTTTCTATCTTTACATTTCTCAGTGTGAGTTTCTTGAAAGATCAAATGATATTTATGAAATTTTCTGAATATCCCACCTTTCTCTGGGTCCCATTCATAGGTTAAGAAACCAAATTATTTTGTAACATGTCACAGAATGTTTCTAAATAATTTTACTGGGCAAGAGTTTCACGTGTCTTTTTCATTTATTCAGAAATGACCACTGGGTTCCAAGCTTTATCAAAATTCTAGAGCCACATCAGCAAAAGTAGGAAAACAATGAATCAGAAAAAATAAATAAGATACTTATATTTGACTAGGGGCCCGGTGCACGAAATTCGTGCACTGGGTGTGTGTGTAGGGGGGAGTGTCCCTCAGCCCAGCCTGCCCCCTCTCACATACTGGGAGCCCTCAGGCGTTGACCCCCATCACCCTCCAATCCCAGGATTGGCCCCTTGCCCAGGCCTGATGCCTCTGGCCTAGGCGTCCGGCTCGGGCAGCGGGGACCTGCAGTGGCAGCGGGGGGCGCCACGATCGCGCGGGCTCCGCCCCTGCCCCTGCAGGATGCCTCTGGCCTAGGCGTCCGGCCCGGGCAGTGGGGACCCACAGCTGCAGTGGCCCCGCGATTGTGGGCTTCGCTTTAGGCCCAGGCAAGGGGCCCCTAGCTCCTGGGACTGCCAGCTTTGACCGTGCCCAGCTCCCATCGCTGGCTCCACCCCTACTTCCTGCTATCACTGGCCAGGGTGGAAAAGGCACCTGATTCTCCGATCATGGCTGGGGGGCAGGGCAAAGGTGGCCCCAGGGCCGCCTTTGCCCTGCCCCCCAGCTCTTAGCTCCCCGCTGGGTTTCCGATCACTGTCAGTGGCAGGGGGCTTCTTCCTGCTTTCCCTTTCACCTCCCTGCATTGTGCCTACATATGCAAATTAACCGTCATCTTGTTGGCAGTTAATTTGCATATAGCCCTGATTAGCCAATGAAAAGGGTATCATCGTACGCCAATTACCATTTTTCTCTTTTATTAGTGTTGATGATAAGTGAAAAATAATGCAAGAAATGGAGATATAGTGGCTTGCAATTTGTATGAGCTAGAGATACCCTCACCAGAAAGGTGACATTCAAATAATGCCTAAAAGGAGGTGAGCAAGTTGGCCATATATCAGGGATGATAATTCCAGGAAGAATAAAGAGCCTCTGATTGAGCAGCTTACCTGGCTTGACCGAAAAGGGGCAAGTAAGAAGTGCACCATGTCTGAAATGAGATGCAGGAGGAGAAGAGTAGTTAGGAGATGAAGGAAATTAGTTGATTAAATCAGGTAAGGCTGTAAACACCAGGACACAGGTTTTGACTTTTACTCTGATTGTAATGAGAGCCTCTTGGAAATGGGCAGAAGATTGACTTGGTCTGCCTTATTATTATAAAGGTAAAATAACTCCAACTGCCATATTGAGAGAGACTAAAGAAGAGGAGGGGATAGATGGAAGTGACAAAACCAGTTAGAAGTCAATTGAAATGATCTAGGTAAGAGATGATGGTTGCTTGGGGCAGGATGGTAGTAGTAGTCACTGTGAAATGGTGGGATTCCTGATAAGTTTGACATCTGAGTCAAAGAGATTTTAATGATACATTGGATATAGGATAGGAAAAAAGAGGAGTTGAAGATGTTCAAAGTTTTTTTGTACCTTTATAATATAACTAGAGGCCTGATGCACGAAATTTGTGCAAGGGGCTCAGCCCTCGCAGCCCTAGTCGGCCCTCACAGCCATGGCTGGCCCTCACAGACCCGGCTTCGTCCGGAAGGATGTCCAGAAGGTCATTTGGCTATTCGATCTAATTAGCATATTAGGTCTTTATTATATAGGATTGTACTGCTAAACAATTTTTAGTGGTTTTTCTTTTGTCTTTTTTTTTTTAATTCTCATCCGAGGTTATGTTTATTGATTTTTTTATTTTGTTTTTTAAGAGAGAGGAAAAAGGAGAGTGAGAAACATCAATTGTATGCCTCTTGTACTTGCCCAAACCAAGACCTAAACTGCAACCTAAGTATGTGTCCTGACTGGGAATGGAACCCATTACCTCTTGATGTACAGGTTGACACTCCAACCAACTGAACTACACTGGCCAGGGCTAGCCAAACACTTTCAACACTAATTTTATATGAGGCTAGAAGCCCAGTGCATGAAATTGGTGCACTCGGGGAAGGGGGTATCCCTCAGCCTGGCCTATGCCCTCTCGCAGACCAGGAGCCCTCAGAATATGTCCGACTGCCATAGAGGCAGGAGAGGCTCCCGCCACAGCCACTGCACTCGCCAGCCATGATCCTGGCTTCTGGCTGAGTGGCACTCCCCCATGGGAGCACACTGACCACTGGGGGCAGCTCCTGCATTGAGCATCTGCTGCCTGGTGGTCAGTGTGCATCATAGTGACCGGTCGTTCCACCATTCGATCGATTTGCATGTTAGCCTTTTATTATATAGGATTTTAGTGTTACCTTCAAATATTAAAGGTATTGAAATTCTGGTCAATTATCAATACTAACAAGCAAAAATGCATTGTTCAATAAGTAGTATTGAACTTGTTGCTGTTCCATTTAGAATCTTATTTTCCTGACCATAGGGAAGACATGTGGAAGGAAGTAGCTCAGTAATCATAATCTAGTCACTATGGGAATGTGTAATTATTTGACTCCTGGGGCCAGTCAAGGAACCAATGAGGCTGAAGTCACTCTTTGTATGAGCCTGTGAGCTTTGTATGTTCTGATCCAGAGCATGTATTTCTGACCTCCTATATCCACCTCAGAAAAGCATGCTCTTGCTCATAGAAGCCAGATCCAGCATCACTGCTATAAAAATAACTCACAGCATTCCCTTTATTAACCAGCAATGGAAGTAAACAGCAAGTTCTTATACTTAGACAACACATTATAACTAAGGAAACAAAGAATACAAAATGCTCAGTGGACCATTTTCCTTAGAGAAGTGAACTGAAATATATACTTAGTGAAGCATACATAAGGGTTATTAATAAATGTTTTTATAAGTATTTTTTATTTTAAAGATGGATTAAAATACAGAATAAATCAATAAATAATGCAAAATTGTAAAAAGGGACTTTTTGTCACGGAACTCTTTTCACGTTCTCTTTTATCCCAGAACCTACAGGCAGGCCACCTATGCTGTTAATTGCAAATTCTGAAACCATTGAAGTCTTCTATCTTAATGGAAGTAAAATGGCAACCCTGACCTCAGTCAATGGAAATGAAATTCATGCTCTGGATTTTATTTATAATGAAGATATGATTTGTTGGATTGAATCGAGAGAATCTTCAAATCAGCTCAAATGTATTCAGATAACAAGAACAGGAAGATTAACAGATGAATGGACAATCAATATTCTTCAATCCTTCCACAGTAAGTGTTTCAATTCATATTATATGCCCTTTAATGATTTTTTTTTTTTTTGCAGACCAGTAGAAAGGATTCTTAGATTTTCTAGCATAATTTATGGTTATGGGGAGCTATATATGCAAGTATGAATGCACTTAAATATATGCACTATGTGTTTTGCATATACTCACACATACATGTATAGTTTCACTGTTTCCATAAGTAGTGGATTGCATAGGTAGTTTTAATTCTTTTTTAATGCTTATTACAGTATCACCTCAATGAGAACTGTGATTTTTTTCACTGAATTTTAGTTCACAATGTGATAGAGAAGGTGGGATTTTTTTTAAAGCAAGAAACAGAATTGATTATTGTAAGCTTATCAACTATAGAGTTTGTTAAAATACCTTGAAAACTATTAGTTTTATGCTAAGTGGTAACTACTACCTGTGTTTGTTGATACTTTTCCCCAGCAAATCAATTTTATACACTCTTCTTACAAAAGACTGATTTATGATTTATAATTCACATTGATTTCTTATGCCAGAAATTCACAAACTATCAACTGTTATTTTATTCCTGAATGTTACCTTAAATTGAAATCACATTGTTGCATACACACATCCAGTTATATTGTGATTTACAGAAAAAACTTATTCTTACAGATATTGCTAACATAAAAATAGGAAGAGAAAGGAAGAAAAATGTACAATTAAGTTAAGAAGAAAGATAAGTTCTATAATAGAATAAATTTAGTTTTCAGGTATATAATGTTTTATTATTTGGCTTTAATAATCATATTTTATTAATGTTTTTGTCATACAATTAAAGGAATTGGCTATTGATCCTTATTAAATGTAAGAAAATAGTATGATGCAATGTTAAATAATCATGATTAGATTAAATGAACCAGTGTCAAATATTATAAAAATGATTGTATATATTTACATAGACAGAAATAAATGTTTAACAGACAGAATCCAACACTCTGAAGATCCTCTTAAATAAAACAAACAATGAAGCCATTTATTCTGGCAGTGTAGCAAAGTGCCTAGTGAAGGCAGTTAACACTGGCTAGTTCAAGGATTCTCTGGAGAAATGATAATTAATAATAAAGAGTCAATAACAAGTGGAAGGAGCACAAAGACTACTTCTGTATGATTTGAGTATTACAGACATTGGTGTAGATAGCAGGTAGAAATTGAACAAAGGCCTCGAATCCTTGCCATGTTAGCGATTACCTCAAGTAATTCAAATGTGTTTGCCCTAGGAAATGGAATACTGGTAGTCACATAGCTACAATAATCACTAACTTGTCAGGTAAAATTATTATCTGAACTTAATTCAGTAACGTTTCCTCTCTATATGGTATCCTATCTAATAATAGAGAAACATGGTAATTAACCGTAAATTCTCTACCCTTCCCATTGGCTAATCAGCAAGATATGGAAATTAACTGCCAACCAAAATGGCGGCCGGCAGCCAGGCAGCTGAAGTGAATAGGAGGCTTACTTGCTCCAGTGAAGGAGGAAGCCAAGGTTCCCTGCCTGCCGCTGCCGGCCTCTGAGCTTGCACTCTAAGAAACAATGTTGCAATTATAGAAGCTAAACAATCCCCAGAAACCTGCTTTCAGCAGTCAGAGCTGGAGTGAGAAGGACCGAAACAGTGTTTTAATTATAGAAGCCAAACAAACCCAGATACCTGCTTTCAGCAGCCGAGGTCTCAGAGCTGCAGCCGGGCCTCAGAGCTAAAGCCGGCTCTCAGTTCCAGTGACAGCCATAGAAGGTAAATAAATCCCAGAATAAAAAAAGAAAAAAGAAAAGAAAAAAAGGAGAGTTTGGGAGCTTCAGTCACCCACCATCCTGAAAACGGCCCTCAGCCCCTCACCCAGACTGGCCAGGCACCCCAGTGGGGACCCCCACCCTAAAGGGAGTGTGACCAGCTGCAAACAGCCATCATCCCCTCATCCAGGCTGGCCAGGCACCCCAGTGGGGACGCCCAACCTGATCCAGGACACCCTTCAGGGCAAACCAGCCGGCCCCCACCTGTGCACCAGGCCTCTATCCTATATAGTAAAAGGGTAATATGCAAACTGACCCTAACAGCAGAAAGACTGGGAATGACTGGTCACTATGACACACACTGACCACCAGGGGGCAGACTCTCAATGAAGGAGCTGCCCTCTGGTGGTCAGGGCGCTCTCACATGGGAGGAGCTCTGCTCAGCCACAAGCCAGGCTGATGGCTGCCAGTACAGCGGTGGTGGTGAGAGCCTCTCCTGCCTCCTCAGCAGTGCTAAGGATGTCCGACTGCAGTTTAGGCCTGCTCCCCGCTGGCAAGTAGACATTCCCCGAGGCCTGCCGGGCTGCCAGAGGGATGTCTGATTGCCATCTTAGGCCCAAACCCCTGGGGAGTGGGCCTAAGCCAGCAGGTGGTCATCCCCTGAGGGGTCCCAGACTGCAAGAGGGCACAGGCCGGGCTGAGGCCCCCCTCCCCCCCCCCCCGAGTGCACAAATTTTTGTGCACCGGGCCTCTAGTATTCTAATAATTGTAGTCATCATTCTTTAATTTGTATTTTTAAAACAACACATTTAAAATAAATCTGGGGATGATCAAGCAATGGTACATTATAATGTTTATAGAAAAGAATTTGTAACTTAGATTTTATTTGATTTATAAAACAATTCTTGGCAAACCTAGAAAAAATAAAGAGATATTTTTAGGCAATTTATTGAAATGTTGAAAGAACATTTATTTTGATCTATAAAAATTAAAGTCATTGGCAATGTTTTAGTTAAAATAATAATTTTTACAAAGTCATATTCGATCTGTGCAATTTCAGTCACTTAAGGAAAATTGATTCATGTGCAGAAGAAATTCAATAATGAGAGTGGAGGGAGGTGTGAGCAGGGCTGGGCTCCTCTATCATTGCTTGTAACTTATGCATTTCATCAACATGTCACAGAGGAGCTGTCATTGGATGTGATGGGCACTGCATTCACCATGACAGTTTGTGAGTTGATAATGAAATAAGAGTATTCCTTGCATGTATAATTACATGAAAACCTCTGTTACACCATATAAGCAAAAATTATGAATTGATGGGAATATGTCTGAGTACCTGTCACTACCCACTGTTTCAGAGTTTATCTCTTTAGCTTACCCTACTCCATTATTTTTAGATGCTATTCTCTGAATTTACATACAGAAAATATCATTTTTTCAAAAAAATATAAGAAATTTATTTTTCAAAGGATTCCTATAAGGAGAAACTCAATCATTATAGGTCAGACTGACTTACACTTAAAACTTGCATAATAATAAATTGAAAAACAATTTATTACATTTTTTATTGCTTAGCTCATCTCATGTATACTCAACACATCTCTGTGGCGTAAACAGGAGAGATATGCTCTTCCTGTTTTATCATAGATAAAACAACTACAAAACTCAGTTGTAACTATTAGGCAATATTGAGTATCTATAAAGAAGGCAGAGATAGGACATCCAAATCCTATATTCTTTCTTCTACATTAGAATGGCAAATACTGGCCCTTCAAAGAACTTCCCAAGTCTTCCACAAATAATAATATCTACAACTTAATGAATGACCATATGCAATAGGGAAACATTGTTTTTCCCTTTAGGCTGAAGGAAAAATTGGGACTCTTGGAAACTACATAGCAGCCTACAACAAATATTGGATATGGGTTTGAGCTAGGTCAGACATCATGACTTTTGCTAAGCACCACTCTGCCCTATTGGGCCTCAACTATTGATTTTCATTTTAGCAAGCCAAATCGATTAGATGCACTAGCATTAGCAACAGCAGCTCACAAAAACAGTCTCTAAATGGAAAAGAGGTATAAGGATCTTGGAAAGGGGCCTAACCGGTTTGGCTCAGCGGATAGAGGGTCGGCCTGCGGACTCAAGGGTCCCAGGTTCGATTCCGGTCAAGGGCATGTACCTTGGTTGCGGGCACATCCCCAGTAGGGGGCGTGCAACAGGCAGCTGATGGATGTTTCTCTCTCATCGATGTTTCTAGCTCTCTATCCCCCTCCCCTCCTCTCTGTAAAAAATCAATAAAATATATTTAAAAAAAAAAGAATCTTGGAAAGGGAGTGAATGAGATGAGTTGTGGAAGCCTATGCCACTTGAAAAGGTTTATCAAATGATTCTGATATGGCCCTCTAGAGAGGCTCACCTCTAACATTGAGAAATACTCCTAAGAAATATTGTGAAAAATTGAAGAAGAGTGATAATCATATACTTAATAAATTATATTAATTAACTAAGGAACATTGGGGAAAATGCTAGAGATTATATTTCTCATTGGATTTTATTCTTTTTAAAGACACCTGTATTAACTAGCATTTTAGCCTGATAGTTGCAGATTTTGAAAAAAATTTTTGAAAGTGAATGTTTTGTAAACAAAATTGTTTCTCTAATAAACTATTCAAAAAAAGCACATTTGCAATAACTAATTATTTCCCAAATATTTCCGGCAGAGTACTGTTGTAGGGACACCAATGCACACATTCAACAGAAATGATGGGGTTCACAAAAGTAGTGATATCCAGCTGCTTCCTCGGGACAGAGTGCACAGAGATTATTGAGACAGATAAGAATATTTCCCGGGCTAATCCCTTATTAAGAAAGATGATTCAGAACCACCTTGTTCTCCCCCAGGTAAACAGTAGACACTTTCATTTTCTATATGTTACTCTCCAATATTTTGCTAAATTTGTTACCATTTTTCGGATTCTAATATGGAGTTGACCAGCTTGTCTTGATCATTTCATGGACTCAGTTCCAGTCCAACAGACTATGCCTGGACACCAATGAAGGATTGTTTATTCTTTATAGACTTTGCTTCTGAATTAGCCCATTCCCTTGCTTTGGGCCTGTTTCAGCCTTAGCTAATTTACTACGTGAATCTCTGACTAGATCTATTAAACTAAATTCTTGATTGGATAACTTTTGGATTTTGATACTGTACCTTTGTCTTTTATCAGTCTTACTTATTTCCCTTATGTTAGCAACTCTCTAATAACCACATAACACTAATTTACTGAATATTATCTAGCACATTAATAATTCTTCATGTATACCTCATTGTTATCACAAAAATTACATGAACTGTATACAGTTTATAATTGTCAGTTTATAAATGAGAAAATGAACTTAAAAATGAAAATTTTTAAGTTAAGAAGAAATTTTTACCTCTTGGTCTCAATAAGTACTAATCAATGACCTTTCTTGATTATAAAATACTAGAGGCCCAGTGCACGAAATTCATGCACTGGCGGGGGGTGGGGGGCGTTGTCCCTCAGCACAGCCTGCACCCTCTCCAATCTGGGACCCCTCAGGGGATATCCGACTGCCTAAACCGGCAGTCGGACATCCCTCTCACAATCCAGGACTGCTGGCCCCTAACCTCTCACCTGCCTGACTGCCTGATTGCCCCCAACTGCTTCTGCCTGCCAGCCTAGTATCCCCCTAACCACTCCCCTGCTGACTTGGTTGACACCTAACTGCTTCCCTGCTGGCCTGATCACCCACAACTGCCCTCCCCTGCTGGCCATCTTGTGACGACATGGGGATGGCCATCTTGTGACGATGTGAAGGTGCGAGGGCCACCTAGGCTTTTATTAATATAAATTCCCTACTTGCCTCAGTTCAGCCTAGGAATTTAATAGTCTTCACTTTTTCACAAGCATCATCTATCAAGGTATGGCTGGACAAGAATAATCAGGCTGTGTCCATATTGAAAATGCAGATAAAATCTCGTGATACAATAATCTACCTATAACTGTACAAATACTAATTCCAAATTAGTCAACTCATAGTGAGTCTGCACTTTAGAAGATGATTATGCAACTTTATAGCAACACCTTATAAGATTTTGTTGTCAAATTAGTGTAGGAAATTTTACATGCTATATAACTTAGTAGCTTCCCTTTTACCTCAGGATAAAATAAAATGTTATCATCTGGCTTTTCTGCAGGCAGCTGACCTACCTTGCCTGTTCCCACTCAAATCCCATGGTCCACATAAAAAGCAGTACTTACACTTATAAGACACTTATTTTTCTGTTTTCCATGTATGTTTGTATAATCTGCTTCTTCACCTAGAAAATAGGTTCTCATTTCCTATAACCAATCATCTCTTGCTCATTTTATAAGGCAGTGGTTCTCAACCTGTGGGTCGCGACCCCTTTGGCCGTTGAACGACCCTTTCACAGGGGTCGCCTAAGACCATCCTGCATATCAGATATTTACATTATGATTCACAACAGTAGCAACATTACAGTTATGAAGTAGCAACGAAAATAATTTTATGGTTGGGTCACAACATGAGGAACTGTATTTAAAGGGCCAGAAAGTTGAGAACCATTGTTTAAGGTATCATGTCCTTTCCAAAAGTTTTATCATTGAATTGAGTAGCCCTTTCTACATTGTCCAGGACATCATAGGGCAAATGGATTATACACAGTATTTTAATTTTCTGTTGACCTGTTAGTTTCACCCCCGAAAAGGTGGCTCTTGTAAGCTTAAGATGTGAGTAAAGGATGAGAAGTTAAGAATTAGGGGGAACAAGGGTAGAGCCAATTTCTGGAGAGCCCATGCCAAATCACTATGAGAGATATTTAGAAAACCAGTCTGAATGATGGCTAATAAGATCTGATCTGTGTCTAGATAATAGCCTCGCATGTTAGTCTTGGTATTTCTGAGTTACTGGGTCTGTTCCGCAACTACTGGCTTTGACTTGGACTCAGTTTCTGACTTCCCTAGGGTGTGTGCCTGTAGATTTATTTTGAAAATTTAACATCAATGACCATAGGAAGAGCTTGACCCAAACCTTTTTTAGTTTTCTCAGTTATAATTAAACAGTATTGGAGCCAAAGCTTTTATAATAAAAGTCAATTAATTTTAGTAGAGAGATCAAACAGAACAACACAGTGGACTTTTTAACCCTTCTCCTTCCATTGGTGTGCATAGACTTTTTATTAGGAAGGAAGTTCTGCTATCTTGTATTTAGGTTCTTGTACGCATGCAATGGTGGTTGTGCTTCTATCCCAGTCCCATATACTTAGTTATTATCGAGACCCCAGATGCCTCTTGGTATAAAAAGTGAAGAGCAGGGTCAGGATTCTTTGTGTCTCTCAGCCTCTGAGAAGTCCTGAAGAGGACTTACCTTGAACCCAGAATTGATGCTCTTTATTCTTCATCGGAGTTGAAGTTTGTTCAACAATTGGTCAGTTCTAGTTTTAGCCTCCATTATAAAAAGTTCAGGAATTGGTTTGCTCCTAGCTGAAAAGCCAATATGATCATTCTTCTCTTGTAAATCAATGAGACTAGATTTCTCCCTCCCATAAAAAGGTGTGCTCTTTTTAATCCTCACCTGAGGATATGTTTTTATAAATTTTAGAGGGAGAAAAGATAGAGAGAAACATCAATGTGCGAGAGAAACATTGATCAGCTTCCTCCCATATGCATCCGGACCCAGGATAGAACTGGAAACCTAGGTATGTGTCCTGACCAAAAATGTAACCTTAAACCTTTTTGGTGTATGGGATGATACTCCAACCTACTGAGCAAACTTGGCCAGGCAAATGGTATTTTGGTTTTATTTCTCTTTGTTTGTTTTAACTGTTTAGAATTCAGAGTTTTTGATCAGTATATCTTGTGAAGCTACAAATATTGCACAAAATTTTGATTGCAGTACTGCTTTTTTAGTATTCCCTAGGGAACACATGTGAAGAATTCAAAGTGCATACTCCAGGAGGATATAACTATTCCCAGAGATGCATTTTTAAGTAAATGCTGTTTTATAAGGAAATACATGTTTTATTAAACCCTTTATATCTCTTAAAAGCTTCTCATCTTCTATTTAGCATATTTATATGGAAACATAAAAATGACTTCCTTTTGAGACATGACTGCTGTGTGTGTGGGGGGGTGGTGAGGGGGTGTATTTAATGCAATAATGCATTCCTGCTGCACTCTGGAATTTTAGCAAGGTTATCAGACCATTCATTGAGAGCTCAAAGCAAACACAACCTAACAAAAAGAGTTAAATTTAGCAAAGCTGTGGATCTGAGGATACATTTTTAGAGAACTAGCAGAATTCCCTTCTTGATTCCAAATGCTTAATGTTGTAGGCATTGGTAATAAATTACTCTTTAATTTTTACATTAACAGTAGATGGATTTTTACTTTGAAGTAAGTAAGCTGTTCTGATTTACAGCAGGAACACAACCATAAGAGGCCATTTTGAATGCCTAGTTAAAAAGAAAAAGAAAATAAACAACTCTCAGTACTCGGTTCCTCTATAAATTTGTCTTTATTGTTAGTTCAGTCGCCGTGCTATGAAGAACTCAGTTACTATTTTATTGTCATTTGGCAACATGCTTGGAACTCTCCAAAACAGAAATTAGAGAGATGCTGAACTTCAACTGTTCATATTTATTTTTTTCTTTGAAGTTGGTGAAATGTACTTTACACATTCACTAGACACAAACATTTTCCCCTCTAAACTTGTCTTGATGCTGTATAGAACTTTATGGATTTTAATCATCAAAGTGGGAATATCCTGATGGCCCCATCACACTTGTCTATTCCAGGTAGAGCGTAGCATTAGGCAGTTTCTCTTTATCTACTCATCTGAAATGTGGAAGACACAATGCTATTTTCATCATTAATAAGTCATGAAACATGTTTTAAAATCTACGATGTTAATTACTGAAAATAGTTGTTGAGGATGGTAGCAAACAGTATTCTAGAACTTAGAAATGTATGCAGTATAAAGGGATATCTGATTTAATTATAATAAATATTTTTCATGAGTTGGATGAGAGTATGGTGACAAAACCTCTTGATAGTAGAAGAGAAATGTCAAATGATGAGATGGTGAGAGAATTCTAAAATGTTTGTGAAATATTGGTCTAAATTTATATATACATATATATGTATGTATATATATATGTGTATATATATATATATATATATATATGGTTATATATCTATGGATAGATGATAATAGATTAGATAGATAGATAGATAGATAGATAGATAGATAGATAGATAGATAGATAGAGATAGACTATGCTGAGGTACTCTAGTTGTCAAAAGGGTAGAATTTATAGTGCAGCTCTGATAACTTTCTAAACACCTCATAACATTTAGAAGGCCTAACCTTCAGGTCTATGGATTTCCTTTGCTTTGATTCTGTGCTTTTCAAAGAACTTTCAGGTTTTGTTTTTCAGATACAACAATTCTAGAAAGGAATTTGTTAGGATGGTGTCTGTTAGTAATTGTGCCATCCTATTCATTACAAGAGCCTCATTATCAGTAGTCATAAATTAACAAATTGACATTCCGGTTGATATATCCCTTTTCTGGGAGGCTGGTAAGCATGAAGTAATTCCCCAAAGCCTGGTAATCCTTTGGTGAAGAACTCAAATGGATTTCCTGAAATTGTAAATCTGATGATTAGATCTGTGCTTGAAATATTCTGTAAGACTTTATCATTTTAATGACAGCATAAATATAGTTAATATCATTTTTCTTAGTAGAAATTCTTGTTTGACCCTAGTTACTTATGAGGGAAATAAAATAAGTATAGGAACCAGTGATTACTATGTTTTGTTCTTCTTTTTTAGGAATTATAAAGAATATATTTTTCCTGCTGAAGTGGCTCTGTGGAGTGTGTGTGTGTGTGTGTGTATGTGTGTTTGTGTGTGTATGTGTGTGTGTGTGAATATTTCACCTCCACACATTATTTTTATTCAGAGTATTTATGTCACAGTGTGGTTTCCACAATTTCATACCTTTCCTTGGAATCATCAATTTACTTAAAGAAAAGACTCCCATATTTTCTCCATGGTTCCCAGTAGGCCCAATCTATTGTTTGTCTCCTCACCCCTGACTTTAGGAACGCTTCAAGTTTAGGAGCATCTTCCTTCATAGACATGGGGGGAGGGTCAGATCTGGCAGGAAGAAAGATGTCCTAATTGAATTCTACTGAGGAACATATGTGGGTTTTCAAAAAATGATCTTTTTGTTGTTTGATTTTTGTTACATCCAAGAATGATATTTAACTGTCTCTGAACTTCTGAACAGGACCCTTCCATTACATTTTAAAAACGACATTTAAAAATAAATAAAGGTTTTTAACCTTTCCTCTGTTTCAGATATCTTACTCTGTCTTAGAGCTTTGTGTAATTGATTTGTAAGGAAAATATAATTAAGTAAATTAGAAGTATAAATGGGTATCACCTCAAAATTTTTCAACTTAAAAGAGTACATTATGATTGCAATTACACAAAATGCCATTGGAAATTATAGCAGTTACTTAGATAATTTGTGAAAAAAAAAGGTGTTTGTTCCTAAAGTACAGATAATTGAGGGAAAATACTTCTAATGTCTCAATTATGCAAATAATCGTCTCTCTGTTTACATCAAACTATTATTTTCAGACTCTCTATTAACATTGTGCATCCTATGTCCCTGGGATAATATTTACACAAAATTACATGGAGAACCAAGGTAATTATTTTTATAAACTCAAACTCAATTATTGGCATATTCCAACTTTCTCCCCTTGAATCATGCAGATAGTCAATTCATTTTTGGTAGTTTATATTGAGTGTGTCATGTGATTTATTTTTAAGCATCCTATATAATAAAAGTGCAATATGCAAATCGACCAAAAGGCAGAACAATCCGTTGGCGGGGGCGGGGCAGGTGAGCAGGCAGTGCCAGGCGAGCCAAGGTGCATGCCAGCGGGCAGACAGAGGGGACAGCAATCGGGGGGGGGGGAGGGCAGCGGCAACCAGCAGCGGTGGAGGGGAGATTGGGGGTGGGCAGGGCCGGCCTCTCACTGGCCGGTGCCATCTCCTGATTGGCCCCCCTGGTTGCCTCCCGTAGAGGCAGTCAGACATCACCCAAGGGCTCCTGGACTGCAAGAGGGAGCAGGCCGGGCTGCCCCCAAGTGCACGAATTTTAGTACACAGGGCCCCTAGTTATTATATAAAGTTAAGAAGTACTGAAAGATTATTCTAGCCAGATACACAACAAATACTTAATTTTCTTAGAACTTTTTGTTGGAACTTTAACAAGAAACATTAAGATTAATAATGATATTTTGGCTTGCTCCAAGATCAAGTGGTATTTACATGTGAAATGAGAGTTTTAAAAATAGGTATTTTTTGCCCTAGCCAGCTTGGCTCAGTGGCTAGAGCATCGGCCTGCGGACTGAAGGGTCCCAGGTTCGATTCCAGTCAAGGGCATGTACCTTGGTTGCGGGCACATCCCCAGTAGGGGTTGTGCAGGAGGCAGCTGATCGATGTTTCTCTCTCATCAATGTTTCTAACTCTCTATCCCTCTCCCTTTCTCTCTGTAAAAAAATCAATAAAATATATTTTAAAAAAAAGGTATTTTTCAATCCAAAATAGGAACTAAGATAAGTATTGAGGTACTATGAAATGTAGTGATTTTTAACCCTTTTCATCTCATGGCATACATAAACTAATTACTAAAATTCTGCAGCACAAAAAGTATGTTATATTTTCTGCCAATCTGACAAAAAAAAATAGGTATGATTTTGATTCATTTACAATGGAGTAGTGTTGTGTTGGCTGTTGTCATTTATTCTATTTGACAAGCTAAGGGAAAAGAGCTCAGTATCCCTGACTAAATAGTCAGGTATTACATGTTTTAAAAATTCTTGTGGCATATCAGTGTGCCTCAGCACTCACATTGAAAATTGCTGATGTAATGTATAAATATGAGATATTTCAGAATTTATTATTAGCAATTATTTTATTTATCATATGTGGAATTCAATATGAATTGAGATTTCTATATTTCTGAATGCTATAAACTGAATGTGTCCTCCCAACATTCATATGTTGAAGCTCCATCTTCCAATGTGATGGTATTTGGAGGATGGGTTATTGAGTGTAATTAGGTTTAGGGACGGTTGTGAGAGCAGAACCCCCATGATGGGATTTATAAAACCAAGGTGACCAGAACTCTCACTCTCTCTCTACCATGTTTGGATACAGAACAAAAGATAATTGCAGAGAGGATAGGGGCTGGGCAGAAAGGGGTAAAGGGGAGGGAATGAGAAACGTGTGTGTGTGTGTTTGAATTAAAAACCAGGAAGGAAAAAAAAAGTTACTTATTTGAACCAGAAAGAGAGCCTTCACCAGACATGGAACCAGCCGGCACTTTGATCTTGAACATCCCGGCTTCCAGAACAGTGAGAAATAAATGTTTATTGTTTAAGACACCCAGTCTATAGTGTTTTGTTGTAGCAGCCTCAATGAACTGAAGACATTCTTCTTTCTGTATTCTAAAAGAAGTACATTTATTTCCTAGTGTATTCATCTGAAGTGCCATGGGGCACACCCCAGGAAAATAACACTCCATCTCCAGTTGTAGAGGTCTTAGGCCTCTCTAAAGACTGAATTTTATGCTAAGTGTGGTGGGAAGGCATTGGAGATTTTAAGGAGAAGAGTGATGTTTTAAAAAATAAAAATACAGACTCAGGGTTTTAGAGTAAAACCTGTTGTTTATTAAAACTGTGTGGAAGAAACAATAACACAAACAGAATTTGGAAGCTTACTACACCTCATTTTCTGGTTGGTGTGCATGGCAAAATGTTAAAAAGAGAAATACTCCATAAGAGTTTGACTTAAAATTGAGCTAAATTTCAGCAAACTTAGATTTTTATAAAAATAGTGATGATGTACTTTGAAAGCATATGTGAGGAAGAGATGTACTAATCTCTCGGGTCTATCAGTTTGTTAAAACTTATTTTCACTAGTAATAAACTGTAACATAGATCACAGGCTATAAAGAATACTGTTTCCTTCTTTGGTGTCATGATATGATTTATTTCATAATGATGCCCCTTGGTGTTCTGTGAAGATTGTAACAGAGAGTTTAGAAGGGAGGCATAGAGACCAATTAAGAAGCTATTGCGGCCATCAGGGGAGAGAAAAGAGTGACCTGACCAAGGCTAGTAATAGCAGAAAGAAGTCTATAGTTTCAGGTGAAAGTCTTCAGAATTTCTGATAGACTTAATATGGAGTGAAGTGGGGAGAAATAAGAATGGAATAAATGATGAATCTCTTTGAGTCATGGGTCAAATAAGAATGTGAAGTTTTGCATAGTGGAAAAAGACACTTTTGTGTAAACTATATTTGCTATAGAGAGAGAATAGCAATGGCATTTTTCTAAATGCATCCCCTATAGCCCTGGTCAATTTGGCTCAGTGGATAGAGTGTTCGTCTGCAGACTGAAAGGTCCTGGGTTTGATTCAGGTCAAGGGTGTGTGGTCAAAGGTATGTACCTTCATTGCAGGTTTGGGTGCTTGTAGGAGGCAACCAATTGATGTGTCTCTCTCACATGGATGTTACTCTCTGTGTACTTCCCTCTCCCTTCCATTCTCTCTAAGAATCAATGGGAAAATATCCTCAGGTGAGGATTAACAATAACAACAGCAAAAATACATCCCCATAGGAAATAAGATTAGCATGTAGCTTGGCTTAGAGAAGGAATTAAGAAATATTGGAAACATGAAATAGAAGAAGATTCAAAATCTCAGTCATTTCATGTCCCTCCCTCCTAACAAGAATATAAAAACATCCAATATCCATATGAATACCTAATATTGGCACACTAGCCATGTTAGAAGCACCTTCATAGTATTTTTTCATAAAAGCATACACAGATTTATGACTACTTGTACAGAGAACTGACCTCGATACCCATTTTGACCACATTTTATGTGTTTATGAAACAGGATTGGCAGCCAGGGAAAGGTAATCACTTAAAGGAAAAGGGAGGGCTCTGTATGGTCCACGGGTTCTGTTCCTGAGGAAGAAGGTGCCTGCCCACAGTGCACCCAAGTTGAATGACTAGAATAGCATTTTTTATTTTTTAAATATATTTTTATTGATTTCAGAGAGGAAGGGAGAAAGAGAGAGAAAGAGAGAGAGAGAGAGAGAGAGAGAGAGAGAGAGAGAGAGAGAGAGAGAGATCAATGATGAGAGAGAATCATCGATTGGATGCCTCCTGCCCACCCCCTACTGGGGATGAAGCCCACAACCCAGGCATGTGCCCTTGACCAGAATTGAACCTGGGACCCTTCAGTCCACAGGCTGACACTGAGCCAAATCAGCTAGGGCTAGAATAGCATTTTAATTCATATACCAAGCAGACAGAGCCTCTTTTTGCTCAATTCAATTTATTTTGGGATAATATTTAGTGTATCAAAGGATAAAGTGAATATATGTTTCTTGATAAAGATGGCGGCATATGAAAATAAGTGAAATTACATCATCTTATCATTCAGTGAGCATTTTCAAATGTTTTAGTAAAGAAATAGGGGGGAGGAAACTAAATGTTAATTTCCCACATAAAGAAAGATTCCTAAATTTAGGAAAACAGAGTAGTTTCTTTATAATCTTGGCATTTTTTAAACTTTGTTTTTGCCTGCTGTTGTCTGTATTTGTATTAGAAACACTATAACTCTCCTCAGTGAAGGCAATATCACAGCTTCAGGGACAAGATTTGAGTGGAAATAAAAATGTTAGTTTAAAATATTCATAATATACAAGAATAGAAGTCTATAGAAACACTCTATATTTGGAATGTTTTTCATTTTCTGTGATATATTCAAAATTTCTATCATTCTTGGCTCCTTCATATAAGCTAGAATATAACTTAAATGTATTCCTTTGACTATGATTATGTATATAATGTTGATAAGGGAAATATGGTGGATACATGTAACATAACCCTACCATTGTTTTGATACTCTTTGAAGCCAGTATATCTCTTCTGGAATTGCAGGGTCTCCCTAACTGGGACTCATCCCTTTTTCCACAGAGCCGTCAGAATGACCTTTGTAAAATGACAGACAGATGTCTAGCTGTCCCCAGGGGCTTTCCGTTAAACACCACAGATTGATCAAAAGTATTTACCTGTGTTTTTCTTTTTTCTTTTTGAAGTCCACTGTATAAACAGCAACAACATGTTTTTAATTGTATTAAGACCAAAAGAAAGAGAGAAGACAAAAATGGAAGATAATTTTGGACAATAAGGAGTGGATGATTAAATGACAAATGCATTCATTTTAGTACGTTATTTGCTTTCCTGAGTTCAAATGGAGTACTAAGATAAAGAACCCCAGAAAGGCTAAAGAATAGAGACTCTGAACACCTCTGAGGGTGAACATAAAGGATAGGCCAGGAATAAGATTAGCTTAGAACGGCTTTTAGACTATAATAAAAACCATTATAAACTGATGACAAAAATATATACAGAGGCAGTGCAGCATTGAGCAAATTGTCAAATTACAGCAGGAAGGCAGGGGAGGGTTGAGGAAGGGAGGGCTAAGGGATCAACCCAAGGACTTGTATGAATGCATATAAGCATAACCAATGGACACAAGACACTGGGGGGTAGGGGAGGCCAGGGAAGGTCAAGGGGAGGAAAAAAAGGAGACATATGTAATACTCTTTGTAATACTTTAAGCAATAAAACAAAAATTTTTTAAAAAAACCTAAAACTCTATATTGCTGTTAATAGGGAAACAGTTAACTAAATTATGGTATATCCATGTTGTGTGATGGTCTAAACCTCAGAGCTGTAAGTAAGAGTGCTATCTTTATATACTGATTAGAAAAAAAACTCCAAGATATGCCTATTAATAAAAAATAAGATGTAAAAAAAAATAGGCTACTAGATTTCCTACGCTGGTCCCCACAGCCAGGAACAACTTACCCACTACTTTAGGAGAAATGTGATGTTTGATTTTTGAAGCAGTGAAGTAATATGTATCTTGACTGATAATAGGAAGCCCAGAGACCATGGCTATGAGCAAGGCAAGTACAGACTAAAACAAGAGCATGGCAGGAGATAGGAGGAGGTCAAAAGCAAAAAGAAATTAATGTTACTGTTTGTTGTTTCCAATTTAGGGAAGAGTTTTTTTTTTTTGTTTGTTTGTTTGTTTGTTTTAATAGAAGTGGGGAATAATGAATTCTATAACAAAGAGAAAAAAGAAAAAATAAAGAAGTTGTTCAAGTTGGGAAGTAAAATCATAATAAAATACATTCCTCATCTGTGAACAGAAAACTCTATAGATATAATTACATAAACATTGAATGTTAATTTAACTAAGAGTTAAGATTATGGGAGGCAATTAATATCTGTAGAATACCTACTGCATGTCATTGTACTGGATTCATAGTTTTTTTGTCTGATGTAATCCTCTGACCACTTGGTAAAATGAATATGATGTTTGTTATTACATAAAAATGGCTTTTATAGATATTAGTAACTTTCTCAAGAACACACTTTTAAGTGGAAGGTTAGGCCGGACTAAATGATATAGAGCGTGTGCTTTGCTTTGGTGTAATCACACTATAGCTTTGGATCCAGTTTGCCTGCAGACAGGTTTTGTTTGGTACAAAAAAATGCTTTATAATTTAAAAAATAGTTTACCATATTTAAACAACAGAAGACTTCAAATGACATGTAGAAATCCATATTTCTGCGGTCTTTGAAACAAAGAAGCATTTCAATGTCAAAACAATCAGCTGGGTTTGAGCCTGCCTTTTTAGGGACACGGAAGATTCCAGGTCACCATGGTGGTTTGCCACAATCCCTCCACACAAGTATTACCTATTTCCCTTATTTTCTAATCCTTGTCTTCATTTAAATGTGCTACCTCTGGGTGGTTGGAGATCACATAGCAAATAATTGAAGAAGAAATCAAGTACTAAAATTTGTTAATGTGTAATTTTCAGGAGGTTAAAAACATGACATAAAAATAACCAGTGGACATAAGACACTGCGGGGTAGGGGAGGCCAGGGGATTGGCAAGGGCGGGGGGAAAAGGAGACATATGTAATACTCTTTGTAATACTTTAAGCAATAACAAAATTAAGAAATATGTAGTGAAATTGTGTTAACAAGACATTTAGCTCATTAATGAGAGAACCAGCAGGATGGTAAAGTTGGTTCAAAGGAGTACAGAAGAGACTGAAGTATTTACTATCAATGAAAGAAAATTATCCTGATTTAAGATTGTAAAATTAGTAGAAAAGTATTTCATGGAGCACTGAAAAATAAGCTGGGGCTATTTTTACTTCCTGATGGAAATTATTTTTGTCTCTATTGGACAAAAATTATTTGCAATTTATTAGTATACAAATTAATATCTAAATTCATCAGAACTGAGACCTAAGCAATACTAGTAAATTATAAGTTAAACAAAAATATATTCCCCAGAAGAATTAATCCTTGAGGGGCCTGTTAGACAATGTCCTAGTCTGAGATGGAAAGGGCATGGGGCATCCCTTCCTATTTTTCCTTAGTAAGATTTTGACTTTTGTTCTCAATCGTTTATGGCAAGGACCGCTTTATTTATTACTTGAGTAGGTGTATTATTTTTCTATGCCTGTCATAGCAAAATGTCACAGACTGAGTGCTCCACCACGGAAATCCGTTTTCTCACAGTCTGAAGGCTGGAAGCCAAAGGCCAAGGAGCCAGCAGGACTGGGCTTCTCTGGGGTGTCTCTCCCGGGTGTGCAGATGGCCTTGCCTCTGGTCTCTCTCTGTATGTCCTACTCTGTTAATTTTAGAAGGGCACCAGTCCGATTGGATTAGGGCCTACCCTAATGGCCTTGTTTTAAATTAATTATTGCTTCAAAGATTTTATTGTCAAATGCAGCTACATTTTTAGGTACTGGGGATAGGACTTTAACATATAAATTTTGGAGGAAATGAGTCCATAGCACTAAGTATACATATATTTTGGTACATTAAAAAATGTTTAAGTTCTATATTCACCAACTCTGGTAATTAGTTACCTGCTTTATACACACACAAAAATGTCATATAACATGTTATTCAATTAATTCAATTATAGATTACATCAATTACAGATTATCATAAGAATTTGTCTTCTTTTGTTGTTGTTGTGCTTACTTTTCTCATGAATTTTTAAGCTAATTTCCACTGGGTAAAACTTTAAATTTTTAGACCTAAGAAATACTGTTTTAAAAATTGTTAATAGTTACTTATATTTATATAATAACTTTGTCATTTTCAAAATGCTTTCAATATTATTTAAATTTTCACCAATATTTATATTGAAATTATTTTGTAGATATGAGTGGAAAAGTAACCTTTGCTTTTGGCAATTAAGAAATTCTGAGTGACCATAATAAGAGCCATTTCAAGAGAACAGTAAGGATGAAATCTGAGTGACTTTTGGTTGCAGAATGCATAAAAGCTAACTAGAGAACATAATAATGAGAATATATTTAAAGCTATTCTAGTAACAATGAAGTAATAAAGGTCTTACTACAAAAAACTTAGAAATTATTTTTAATATGTCATAAAACAATTATCGCTATTTTCAGCAATTTCTGATGAACTTTGTTATATATCAGAAAATGAAAATGAAATGCTAGATCTGTTTCCTAGAAAAATTCACCTCTCTCCTTAAACGTTCAAATCATTTTAGCCAAATTTATCTATCTATCTATCTATCTATCTATCTATCTATCATCATCTATTTATCAGCTTACTTGAACTCTAATTGCCTTAATTTTCCAATCTTAATAAAAATTTCATTAAGATCAGACAGAAACTTCAAATATAAGAAACTAAACCAATTCCTACAATGACTAAGTGTTTTCTAATTATCAGGCTATTTAGTGAGACCTTGCTCCTACAAGTTTGGATAGTTGTTATGACACTGAGTTGAAAGAAGGTGTAAATGCTGTCAAACAGATCTTTTGTCTGGAATTACAAATGCATACACTAAACCAACTGCATGCCTAGCATGAGGGATAGGTCACTGAACATACTCTCACATTATCTGAATCCAAGATATGTACAATGACATTGGAAACAGTGGGTTCTGTGCTGTAGCTGATATAATAATACAAAAAGATTAACAAACCAAACAAAGCTTATAGTTACAGATTTCTGGAGACAGAGAAATAGTTCATATTTTTAAAAATTCTGGTAGCTTCCCTAGCTGGTTTGGCACAGTGGATAGAGTGCCGGCCTTTGGACAAAGAGTCCTGAATTAGATTCTGGTGAATGGCGCAAACCTGGGTTGCTAGCTCCACCTCAGCCCTGGCTCTGGCCGGAGCCTGTTCAGGAGGAACCAATAAATGTGTTTCTCTCACATGGATGTTTCTCTCTGTCATTCCCACTCTCTCTCTAAAAATCAATGGAAAAATATCCTTGGGTGAGGATGAAAAATAAATAAATAAATAAATAAATAAATAAATAAATAAATAAATAATAGACTTTCTGGTTGCTGAACTGGTTGAGAAAAACGTTTCATGTGGTGAGTGACACATTTAAATGCTTATGCTTCCATAAGGACTGTGTAATTTAGGAATGAAACTATAATCACTTGTTTGAAAATGTGTTTCCAATTAATACAATATCCACTTTCTGTTTGTCCTTGCAAGGCATGGTAAACATTCCCACAAAGTCAATATTCTCTCTGTTTTGCTTTGACAATATACCATTATAAATAATAACTAGAGGCCCGATGCATGAAAATTCATTCACTGGAGGGGCAGATCCCTCTGCCTGGTCTGCCCCCTCTCACAGTCCGGGAGCCCTCAGAGGTGGGAGGTGACCCAGTGATCAGGGGAAGGTGACGCCAATCACACCTCTGCTGCTGTCACTGCCGGCAGCTCAAGCCTCGGCCGGCCCTGGTTACCTGTGCCTTGGGCGGCCCTGGGCGGCTGGGGGCTGAGGGGACTGGGGGACTCCGGAGGCAGGTGCACGCAGAGCAGCCAGGCCGCCTTGGCACGGGCCTGGCCTTCTGTGCACCTGCTGCCCCGGCAGGGCTGAGGGGACTGGGCACTGCCATCTTGTGGCTGTGGGTGCCACCATCTTTGAGGGCAGGGCAGCCAATTAGTGCATTCCCTCCTTATTGGCTGTGGGCACCGCCATCTTTGAGGGCAGGGCAGTCCGTTAGCATATTCCCTCTTTATTAAATAGGGTGATTGCACATGCATCTCCATTAGTCTTTCTGTTGAGAAAATAACAACTGAAGCAGCATATTACTAAGGAATTCTTTTGAAGCATGGAGTTGGAGAAGTGTTTAGGTTCATATTGAAGAAGGAAATACTTCTTAGTCAATGAATCATAGATTCATAGTGAGTTCAAACAAGGTTGCATCAAAGTATATTTTCCACACATAAAAATAAGACTCATAAAATTTAGAAATGAATACAAATCAAAAATGTATTTATTTAAGGCATTATTGAAAAAAACAGCCCAATATTGCTGCTCTAAGAGCATTAGTAGAATAAAGTACTTATAGGTATTTTAAAGGAAAAGAGTCTATATACATAAAAAGCCAGCGACCGGAGCGCTGTAACAACAGTAATGACCATAATGACTGGTTGCTATAATACCCACTGTGACCAGCGAACCAGCCTGGTTGGGGGTGGGGCTAGCCGGCCAACTTCCTGTGGCCCCTTCCCCCAGGTGGCCCTGCCCCCGATGGGTCCCCACCACCCCAATTGGCCCGTAGCCTCTCCCCCAGCCAGTTCCACCCCTTATTGCCCCCCCAGTCTAATCAGGGGCAGGGCTGGCTGGCCAATTGCCTGTGGCCCCTCCCCACAGCTGGCCCCCACTCCCAATCAGCCCCCACCACCCCAATTGGCCCGCAGCTCCTCCCCATAGCCAGCCCAGTCCTGATCGGGCCTGATCAGGGTGGGCTGGTCAGCCAACCTCCCGCCATCTCCTCCTCCCAAAAGGCCTGGCCCCAATCTCCCCAGACTTGGGCCGGGCTGGCTGGACCCCACCTGTGCACAAATTCGTGCACTGGGCCACTAGTTTTTAAATAAGATTTATAGTTTAGATTTAAAAATGGTTAATGGTTTGGGTAACAAAACCATGACCTTTGGGATTATCTTTTTTTTTTTTTTTACCAGAAAAAAATCTAATTAGCATGAAATTTCACAATCTGATCAAACAGAAAATATTCAAATCAAACATGTTTTTTTTTAAGAGATGCACAATCTATAGCAGCCACTAGCAACATACATTTTTTAATATTTAAATTTGAATTAATTAAAATGAAATACAGTAAAGATTAAGTGTCCCAGTTATATTAGACACATTTTAAATGCTCACTAGACACATGTGGCTAGTGGCTCCTTACTGAACAGCACAGCTATAAAGTATTTCGATCATCACAGCAAGTACAACTGAACATCATTCTTCTAGAGAATTAATTAATCTTTGAGCAGGCATGTTTCACAATGCCTACACATGCGTTGAAAGAACATTCCACCCCTCCTTTTTCTTTACTCCCAAGTTTTGGAAACATTTTGTAAACAAAGGATCTTATAGATATCCTCTTCCATCTTCTCCATTCTTCCTTTTTATAACAGAAAAGGATCAGAAAATAAGGATTTACTTTAAGTTCACAAAAAATGTTCCCCCGTCTTACTACTAAAGAATTTAGCTGTGCCATTGAGCCAGTTATGACAATTGTGTTGAATGAACTATTTTGATCAAATGCAAAAACTAGTAAAATTTTATTGTAATATCTATATTTTAGGATTCACAAACTCTTCATCCATTTGGATCTAGGTCAGCGAACCTTTTGATCTTGGCATGTCAGCATTTTGAAAAACCCTAACTTAACTCTGGTGCCGTGTCACATATAGAAATTTTTTGATATTTGCAACCATAGTAAAACAAAGGCTTATATTTTTGATATTTATTTTATATATTGAAATGCCATTCAACAAAGAAAAATCAACCAAAAAAATGAGTTCACGTGTCACCTCTGACACGCGTGTCATAGGTTCGCCATCACTGGTCTAGGTCATCCTCAGTCCTTAGATAGCAAGAAGAATGTTATCAAGAAACTGTTTTTTGTTGTTGTTTGTTTGTTTGTTTTTCTTTTTTAAAGAATACTTAAATCACTTATTTTGTCATAACAAATTTTCTTTGCGTTTTTTTTTATTTTTTTATCATAAAACAATCTATACTCCAAAAATGTCCTCTGTGATGGTTTGGGCAGACCTATGGCTCATGATACTTGATTTGCACCTGTGATTCAATGATTTTGTGTGTGTTTTTCAGATGTGGAGCACGTGGCGATTGACTGGCTCACCAGAAATCTCTACTTTGTGGACCATGTCAGTGACCGGATCTTTGTTTGCAATTACAACGGGTCTGTTTGTGTCACCCTGATTGATCTGGAGCTTCATAATCCGAAGGCAATAGCCGTAGATCCGATAGCAGGGTAAGACATTCTTGTTTTTAGTGTTAGATCTGAAATAATTTCTATTTAAAAAAAATAGATCAGAGTCTGATGACAGTTGTGGAATATAAGACTACACGCTCAATATTTTTTTAAATGTTGATTTTTAACAACTGCGTTAAAGGAAGAAAGAAAAGAGTGTCATTTACCATGCAGATGCTGAGAAACAAACATTTGCACATTTTTATTGACTTTCTAATTTTACAAGCCATTTTCTTGGTTAAAAAGAGATCTTATCTGAGCTCATTTTAGCTAAAGGCTCATTAATCTTTTCTAATAGTTAATAATTTATCAAAATTTGTCATAAATGTTTAAATCCCCATCAACTTTTTATTTGATTAGAAAGTCAATACATGGATTTTACTTAAATTTTACAAATGCTATTATTCCAGGAGGAGGGGCAAAAAAGTAGAGTCATCAACTCAGGTCTGTCATCATCAGTATTAGTCAGGGATACTGTCAAGTTGATGACATAGTGTACAACTTTTCTTGGAGGATCTGTTGTTTTCTCAGATGTAAGTTGTAGCAAAGATGTGAAAACTGAATTTTGTCCTTATTGCTTGAATCATCCCCAGGCAGTTCAGGCTGAAATGTCTGATGGAACATATCCTAGACTGCCATAAGCCTCCGTTCAATAAATGGGAAAATATTTACTGAAGAAACAGCTGTCATCCATATGTGGACTTTTGTCACTCTTTACTTAAAGTCTGATTGACTATTAAGATGCATCATCACAATGGTTCTGATTTTGACAAGAACAGCTTGCACGTAAGAACTTAGCTAGGAAGGCTGTGTAATATAATTCCTGAATGTAGCTCTATTTGTATTTGCAGCAGATGGTTCCTTGACTCAATCTGACTGCAGTGATGCTTCAAGAGGCATTAGTAAAAGAAGTTGTATTTAAACTGATTTGTTTGCGTTGTTGGATAAGTGTAGTAAGAAAAAATTGGAAATTTACAAATGTGCTAGCAACATCCTTTCGGCATTCTGTTTAGAAATACATTTGCTTGCGTGTTTTTTTCCCTGCATGTGCTAACTGAATTTCAAATTAGCCTTTAGACAACCTTGTCTGTCAAAAATGTTAGAAGGTGAAACTATTGTATTTCTCCCCTCATTCTACCTCTCTTAGCCTTCCCATTCTTGTAAGCAAAGATCCAGAGATGCTTTTCAAATAAAATGGCCCATCTAAAATATATATATATGGACACCATTTCCATTTCTATGCAATAAGGTAGTCTGTGTTCTCAAGCTTTCTAATTCCCCCTGTCATTACATGAAAGAACCATATTTTGTCATTTTTGTCAAAGGAATTAGGGATAGAAAACCCCCACATTGTTTGCATTTGTCCTAGGCTGGATTCCTTTGGGCCTAGTCACTGTCTAAATGTAACTTTGTCATGTGTCATTTATCATAATAAGTTCTTTGAAATATTTTGTTTGCATTTGCTCCGTATCTCTAGCGCCATTTTTCAACAATGAGTCGTAGAAATCAGAGCAGGAAAAGCTCCGCTCTTTTATAAATATAAGCCTAGATGTAATAGAACACTTTCAAATATATTCTACTTTTCTTTTAATATCAGATATGTGGCTAGGATTCGTGTGATGCTGTCTAGGGAAGAAGCAGTTGGTGTTTTCCTTTAGCTTTAACTTTGGGGCTTGCTTGAGAGTAATTTGAATAGTTGAGACCAGGACTCCGCTGCCTGGCCCACTAGAGAAGGGATATGCAAGCTATCTTTTCTCCCACCTTTTCCTAATTGTATGGGGTGATATATCTTTGCTTTTTTGGTTATAACTTCAGTTGGGAAACATGAGAATGTATTGTTGGCTGGAGCTCCAGTTGCGCAATCGGTTAGTGCGCGGTACTTATAAATATAACATTGTTTCAATAGTAAACCATACCGTATTTGGGCCTAATGAGAATTATAACTAAGGGCAGGAGTGAGCTAGTTTATAATTTTGTTTCTAAGGCATGGCCCTGAGCTTCCTATTAAATCATCAGACTGCCCAGCTGGCGTGGCTCAGGAGTTGAGCAACTATGAACAAGGAGGTAGCGGTTCGATTCCCGGTCAGGGCACGTGCCCAGTGTTGCGGGCTCAATCACCAGTGTGGGGCATGCAGGAGGCAGCTGATCAATGATTCTCTCTCATAATTGATGTTTCTATCTCTCTCCCTTCCTCTCTGAAATAAATAAAAATATATTTTTAAAAAATAATAAAATAAAAATAAAATAAAATCATCACACTAAATTGGAAACAAGAATTCATTTCACCATGAATGTTAAAATTGTTTCAACAATACTGAAAAAAAGGGGGATCAATTAATTCTAACCATGATAATTATTGGAAAAAATTGTATAAATTTAAAGAGATATTTTAATGATATTACTGAAGTTGGAATTGAAAATTTGGAAAAAATATATTTTGAAGACTTAGGGTAACATGGATAGATCCAAAATCAATAGTCTTAAGATGGCTAAGTTGAGGGAGAGGGAAAATCTCCTATGTTATGTGAAACAGCAGAAATTGAAAAATTTCCAAGTTCAGTGTATAACCTCTTTCTATGGAGAATGGACTTCTGACTTGTAGATAGTGATCTGTGGAATTTATTTGTGAATCCATGACCCCATGTTAGAATTGAGGGGAAAGTATGTTGTTTTTGTTCTCTGCATGAGCAGGCCATCTGCCAGGAGGCAGAGGAGTGAAGCTCAAGTCTCAGAAGTTGAATTCATGTGGAAGTGATTGGCAGTATTTAATAGTTAATACACCCTTTCCCATCATTCCCCTGGATCCTCACTGTTGGTGAAACTAATCATGGCTGAGGAATTAAAGATAGCATCAAAGTTAACAGCCATCAGGGAGCAGGGCTGACTAATGAGATTCTAATCTGAGATGCTGCGTGAATGTAGGAAACTAGAAAATGAAGCAGGTTTGCCAATGTACACAAAAGGAGTTTTATAACAAGGAGACCCTTGGGATAAACATCAGGTTTCTCACTCTGTTAGGGAGCTCCTAGAGCCAGCCCCGGTTCCCAGTTAGAGCCTGCACTCACTATTCACTTGCAATAGGACATATAACTAGGATTGTTACAGTCCATTGACTATTAAACCCCTCGGCTATACTGTGGACAAATTAAAACTACAGATTGCAACCTCCACAATTAACCACTGCCTATTGATTTGAGAACAGATGGCTCTGAAGTCGGTATGGTTTGGGACATGAGTAAGCATGTGAAGAAGTGCCTCTACGTACTCTTTTCCTCCTCATAGAAGTATCAGTCTTGAAAAGTCTCATGTTCATCATGTTCATCTGCAATTTGTGACTGTCCCTAATCTTTTGAAATTCACATTTACATTTTCATAGGTTGCAAATTGTTAGTCCTGACTTTTTAAGGCAGAACTACCCTACACACAGGTACACATTTATATTTCTACTAGAGGCCCTGTGCACAAAATGTGTGCATGGGGGGGGGTCTCCTCAGCCCAGCCTGCACCCTCTCCAAACTGTGATCCCTCGGGAGATTGGGCCTAAACCAGCAGTCGGACATCCCTCTCACAATCCTGGACTGCTGGCTCCTAATCGCTCACCTGCCTGGTCACCCCTAACTGCCCCCACCCTGCCAACCTAATCGCCCCCAACTGCCCCCCCGCCAGCCTGGTCCCCTCCAACTGCCCCCCCGCTGGCCTAGTCACCCCTCCCTGCCCCCCCTGCCAGCCTAATCGCCCCCAAATGCTCCCTGCCAGCCTAGTTGCCCCATGCAGCCTGCTATTCAGTCGTTTGGTCGTCCCTCACTAACCCCTCTGCCAGCCTGGTCATAGGCAGCCATCTTGTGAGGGCGTGAGGGTTAATTTGCATATCACCTCTTCATTATATAGGATAGCTAGCTAGATGATAGACCAGGGGTCCTCAAAATTTTTAAACAGGGGGCCAGTTCACTGTCCCTCAGACTGTTGGAGGGCCAGACTATAGTTTAAAAAAAAAAAAACTATGAACAAATTCCTATGCACACTGCACATATCTTATTTTGAAGTAAAAAAACAAAACGGGAACAAATACAATATTTGTATTTGCATGTGACCCACGGGCTGTAGTTTGAGGACCCCTGTGATAGACAGATGGATAATCTCCCAACCTCCTTCACCACTTCAAGAGAGTCATGTGACAGGCTTCTACAATCAGATATGTCTTCCCAATGTTTAAGGAGACATATTTCTTACAGTTGATGTAAACAAGGTTACCCATAGAATCTTCTTACACATTGCTCTTCATTAGAAGAAAACCAAGAAAAATAGAGACATTCCAATAGCTCCAATGATAATACTACTGAGTTTATGTACTGACCTACTGTGATTTCTCCCTTGGACATCTTGTAGTTAAAGTTTGTTTTTTTTTTTAAAAAAAAGCTGATAAATAAAATGAAATGCTAAAAGTATATTTTGCGTATTAGTGTACATTTTACAGAATCTTGGTCCCACACATAGGAGCAGTACTTAGGTGGGCAGACTTCTGAATTCATCTATATGAAGGAGAGTGCCAAGGGAGTTATTTGCCAAATTCTTCTTACTCAATGGGTGTTTAATGCAGTACAGTGACAACATCCAAAATCTTATAAATTTGTATGAATTACTCAAAAAAATTTTTACAGTGTTTTCTTATCTATAGCAATAAATTCAAGTGGCTATCATTATATAACATTAACTGTATTTCTATGATTTTATCTACCTTTAATATATCTATATTATTCATCTATAAAAAAGCAACAACATTGAAATCTGACCATTATGACATTTTGCTCAGTGACATAAGTTAGAAGAAAAAGACGAATATTGTGTGATCTCAGTTTTCTGTAGACTCTTAAAAGCAAACAAATGAACAAACAACAACAACAAAAAAACAACTCCTAGAAAAAGAGGTCAGACTTGTGATTCCCAGTGGCAGAGGGTGAGAGGAAGGGGAGTTGGAGGAAGATAGTCAAAAGTTATTAACTTCTAATTATAAGTAAAAAAAGTCAAAAGGTACTAACTTCTAAATACTAGGGATGTATTATAAAACATGATGACTATAGCTAACACTTCTGCATGATACCTAGGAAAGTTGTTAAGAGAGCTTTTCCCAAGGGTGCTCATCACAAAGGGATTTTGTTGTTTCTTTTGTATGAGAAGATGGCTGATAGCTAAACCTATTGTGGTAATCATTTCACAATATATCTAAGTTAAATCATCATGTTGTATGCCTTGAACTTATTATACAGGGATGTATGTAAATTATTTCTCAATGAAACTGAAAAAAAATGTGGTATCTAAATATTTATGCTTAACTACAGATGAAATGTGCCTTAATGACACCATAAAATAATGTAATGCTTTTTGGTAAAAACAAAACAAACAATATTTGTTTTTGTTCTTCTTCATAATGATTGGGTATAGTTATGGTAACATCATCAACAACCAAACTATTTAGTAAATCTCTATATTGACTTTTTAAATCTCGTTTCATATGGCATAAAATGCAATTTTAAAATGACATAAAAATATTTCTACTTTCTAGAAGCCTTCAGTCTAGGTCACAGAATGAAATTTAGAATTGAGAAATTAATTAACTTGAAGGTATACCTAATTAATCAATTTATCTCATAAATTCAGTGTGGAACCTATGTAAAGTGTTTGAAACTCTTGCATTTTTAATGACCCAAAAGCCTCCAACTTGATAATATCTTGGATTCATTTTTTTAATGAAACAAAAATATCCTGTTTTTTTATATTATTTGTTGTATTATGAATTTAATTTAATAGTTATTTTGATTGTATACATACAATTTAATTATTTATTAGTGGGAAAAATGAAAAAAAAATAATTACTTATTAGTGAAAATGACTGCATTAGACAAATATAAGTAATTTTCATAGGGTATACACTAAACTTTGTGGTATCAATAAAATGCTCCTTACAACAACTGTACTTATTAGAATAGTGGTAGTTGCTTTTATAAACTCTAAAATTGCAACATAACACAAAAATTGTATTTTATGTACAAGTATGAATACACTGAAGGTATTCATATTTGGTGGACAGTTTC
Source organism: Myotis daubentonii (assembly GCF_963259705.1). Lineage (NCBI taxonomy): Eukaryota > Metazoa > Chordata > Mammalia > Chiroptera > Vespertilionidae > Myotis > Myotis daubentonii. The sequence continues at coordinate 72,173,459 of NC_081846.1, forward strand.
CTCCATGATGGTTCTGGGATGGAGGTTCCTTCCATTTTGTGGCCCTAGAATCTCTTGGGGCCTTGGATATTCTCTTCTCAACTAGCAGAAAGGGTCTCATGTTGAAGATATATAGACACAGTAGCATCTGGTAGGCAGTTGCTGTGCATGACAACACCATACCATGGAAGTGAGAGCATGCATGTTTTCATTTATTTCTTTTGTGCCCTGACCTGTAAATCAGGCCTACAACTTTTTGGTATATGGGAAAATGCTCCAACCCATTGAGCCACACCAGCCAGGGCGAACACTTGCATTATTAATGACTACTTTTCCATTTATGCCACAGTCTTCTCTTCTGGCTAACAAATACTCATATGTACTCTTCTTACTATACATAGAATGCACTACACTTAGGTCAAAGTAAAGGATTTCCTGGAGATGAACAATTATCTCCATCATGTCCTTTTTGGTCTCTTGTTGTACAGCAAACTATGAAGCAAAAGAAAAGATATCTGTACCCACTGTCCCCTTCACACCCTATATACATTCATGGGCCAGAGATTGAATAAAAATTGCCATTTGGAAACAAGAGTGGAGGCATACAGTGATGATGGTGCAGAGCGGTAATGAAATCCTGCCAGACAAATGGAGTGAAGACCTTCTGTCCTGGTGGTTGGGAAGTCACTTGTCTAGACACTTCTTATCTCGGCAGTATTTCTCCTTGCCCATTGTTCTCCTTTACTTACATTTCCTTTGGGAGGTCTTTTCTAGTCTGTTGTACTCAACACTATAGCTGAAGTTAAAAATGGGGAATATCTTCCCCGTGGGGGCTCTCTATATTTCAGACTATTTCTTGTTCCTTTCAAGTTGTTTTAAGGCTTAAAGATAAAAGGGATTTTGTTTTAAGGTTTAAAGAGACAAAGCTCATGGCTTTTGTGTTTATAAATTCCCTTGAAAATTAGTAGAAAATGGATTTCTTTTTATCCCATTCTATGTCACAATAACCACATTCAAAGTTATACTTTAATAATAATTATTAAATCCAATTTATTTCTTTCCACCTCACTCTTTTGGTTTCTTCTTTTGCCCTGTTAGTTTATTTTGAGGTCTGAAAACAATGATTTAGTGGGAAGCAAACACCTTTTGTCAAAAGGCTAAATTCTTCTGTTAAATCAAGAAGTCTTAATTGGCTTTTATTGCTCAAAGCGGTTTTCAGTATTTTTTCTTATTAGTCAAGACCTAGAAGCAATTGGCTTTTCCAAACCTGGGATGCCCAGTCATGGGCTTCTTCTATTCTCTTTCTTTTTTTTTTCTTTTTTCTTTTTTTTGCAATCAATCAGCCAATTCTAACCTACATTATTTTGTTTGGTAACTTTTTGCCAAAGTGAGCACACAGCTTTTAATATTTTTAAATTTATTCCCTTAAATCCAAGGACTCAATAAGTACTTGTTTTTCTTTCAACATATTTTCCAAGATACTGCATATAACTCTTTTAAAAATTGTATTTGTTGATTTTAGAGAAAGAGGAAGAGAGAGAGAGAGAGAGAGAGAGAGAGAGAGAGAGAGAGATCTGTTGTTTCACTTATTTATGCATTTACTGGTTGCTTCTTGTATTTGTTCTGACTGGGTTTCCAACATGCAGCCTTGGTGTAGTGGGACAATGCTCTAACCAACTGAGCTACCTGGCCAGGGCGCAAATGACATTTTTTTATCTAATATTTTTAACCTTGAATATATCTAGTCCTGAACAGTAGCCTGCTGCTGCCACCTTACCATTGAGCCAATAGATTTTAGGTTTTCATGAAGGTAGTTATGCACTTATGCTACCAACTTTTGAATTTGTTATGGTACCACTTGCTGCCAAAAATGTCAGTGGACAGAAAGATAGAAATGTCATTTTATCTGTAATGAGTCATTTTCATTAGGTTCATTTTTTACTTTTGTTTCATATATCCAAATCATCAATTAAAAGTTTGCCTGGAAAATATACAATTAGATAAACAAGTAGATTATACCCTGAGCAGTGATTGAAATGACAGATATCTCCACATTGGGGCAATTTATTTAAATAACTGGTTCCAAATTCCTAAAACTTAAATTCTTTCTTCTCTGAAATGGGGGAAAACACTATGAAAACATTTTATTTTCAACTCTTTAGACATCAGAATGATAATTATTCTATTTGTGCATCTTATGATCTTACTACTACTCACAGAAGGTCATGTTTTCCAGATTGGGAGTCTTGGATTTTATTGGATACTTGCTAGGTTATTATTTATCTTTTTGTTTTGTTTTGATTTGAAGCATACTCTGAATAAATGTAATGTTTGCAAAAATTCTGAGAGTAGAGGACAAAATCAATTATTAGTGAGGATAATAGTAGAGGTAGAAGTAAAAGAGAAGACAGTTGAAATTGTATGATAATAGTATGTTTTAGAATGCTTTTGACATTAACAAAAATCCTAATTCCGGCTGGATTAAATGATAAATTCATTTGTTTTCTCCGTTAAGAGGAAGGCCAGAGAAGAGCCCGCTTGGTTAGGTCCAGGCTTGGCTAAGTTGATGCTGCAATGACATAACTAGAGAGCCATATCCCTTCCATATCTCCACTGTGCCATCTACTGCTACATCCTAATTCCTTTCCCTCCGTGGTCTTAGGGTGCTACAGGGGGAACTGAGGGAAATTGCTTCCTTATTCTCATGCAGCAGGTAAATATAGGCTCTAAACCTGTTACTTCAGCCGGAATGGGCTACATAAGGTTGCTTTCTCAGACCTGGAGCAATGCCAGTCCCTAGGACAGTGATGGCGAACCTGTGACACACGTCAGAGGTGACACTCGAGCTCATTTCTTTGGTTGATTTTTCTTTGTTAAATGGCATTTGAATATATAAAATAAATATCAAAAATATAAATCTTTGTTTTACTATGGTTGCAAAGATCAAAAAATTTCTATATGTGACATGGCACCAGAGTTAAGTTAGGGTTTTTCAAAATGTTGACCCGCCGAGCTCGAAAGGTTCGCCATCACTGCCCTAGGAGGATACCATGTGCTGTTTGCATTTGTATTAATTAGAGTCCGTCTCATGATCTGGATGTGGGTTCAATGTCCCTAAGTCATATGGGCTTTGGTGGTGGTAGGGGTATGGGGCATTATAGCTACCTGAACTTTATCAAATTCCTGTTAAGGAAAAAAAAAAAAAAACCTGGAAAATACAAAACAGATACTTTCAATGCCAATGGAAGAGAGATGTGCTGATTCAATATCATAGAATATTTGCTGTGGAATGCACACTACTTGAGAGCAAAATCGTCTTCTTCCTAATGGGTATTTTGGGGATCTTTACCAAAGCCCTGCGGATACTAGATAAGGACGGTAATGGAGATGGTAATGATAATGTTGGTGACAAACATGACAATGAAAACTGGATCAGTAACACCAGGGAAGGTGACGCTTGCCTCAACAAGGCAATTATTGGAACTGTATGGCTATCAGTCATGTTTTTTTTTTTTTAATTTTATTTGAAGCATGCTAAATTTAAAGAGCAATTCCTAATTATTCCACAGATAAAGATATTTAGTGACTTCCCAATTAATAAGACAGGTATAGGTTTAGATGATTGAAGATAAGGACATTTCTAATTAAAAAGTAGGACTAGCTGCTGGACACTCTACCTTCTTTAGATCCTCTTACTCTTTGGATCTGTATATGTTTCTATTATTCGAAGACAAGTATCCAAATAGGATAAGCAGACTGTTAATTTATAAGTTTGAGGTTGCTTAGTAAAGAAAATATTTTTTAAGGTAGGCCTGTTTCATTTTTTTAAAAAAATTTCATAGTTCTTTTATATATCCGATTACATTTATCAGATAATTTATTATTACATAATTTTAAATATGTGCCGTAACCGGTTTGGCTCAGTAAATAGTGCGTTGGCCTGTGGACTGAAAGGTCCCAGGTTTGATTCCGGTCAAGGGCATGTACCTTGGTTGCAGGCACATTCCCCAGTAGGAGGTGTGCAGGAGGCAGCTGATCGATGTTTCTGCCTCATCAATGTTTCTAACTCTCTATCTCTCTCCCTTCCTGTCTGTAAAAAATCAATAAAATATATTTAAAAAAAAATTTTTAAATGTTAACTATATTCTATTAAAATTAATTACATTAAGATGAATAAGAGTGACTATCAATAACTCATAGGTCTTCTTTTTTTTTTGTTTGTTTGTTTGTTTGTTTGTTTGTTTGTTTTAATATATTTAATTGATTTTTTACAGAGAGGAAGGGAGAGAGATAGAGAGTCAGAAACATCGATGAGAGAGAAACATCGATCAGCTGCCTCCTGCACATCTCCCACTGGGGATGTGCCCGCAACCCAGGTACATACCCTTGACCGGAATCGAACCTGGGACCCCCCAGTCCGCAGGCCGACGCTCTATCCACTGAGCCAAACCGGTTTTGGCGAGCACTTCTTTGTTTTGTAATGATTAAAACCCAAATCCAATGTTTTCAAATAAATTGAGAATATTTATTTTAGCCAGTTATATTATAAATACATTTAAAGGATTGGTGTCCCTGCCTTAAACATCTTTAATTAATAGTATTTTTAAAAAGTTATATCTAAGCTATGGCATTTTCTGGGAGTAGTCTTACTGAACGTTTGAATTAGAACGGACATTACTTTATATATTTGTCATAATAATCTTCTTAGGGTTCAGATTGTAGAAGCATATGTAAGGCAGCTGAGACCAATTATACATAATACTTTATGGAGCATTCTGCTCTGCCTCTTTGTCCTGCTGGAATTGATGGTCATTATGTCACACGGAGTTCATAGTGAGCTCATCTGTGCTCTGTGAACTTCACTACGGTGGAGGTGATTTTATTGAACATGTTCTCATATATGATCTCAAGTACCCCAGAATCTCATCAGTCACCTAAAGGCTAAACTATGTTCCTCTTGCATATGGAGAAGTGAATCAATTAACTAGTTCTGCTGTATCTATCTTGTTTCTCTTGTGCTTTGTGCCACTTCAGATTGCGAATTTGAAATTCTGATAGGGCCCATTTTATTTGAGAGCCAGAGGAAGAAAAGAGATTAATCTCAACAAAAATGTTACTGGAAGTTTACTTTAAGCCAGTCATTGTTCTAAGCATTTCCTTTGCATTGATCAATTTCATCTTTACAGTACTGTGAGGTGCTTAGTAGTATTATCATCTTTCACAGGTAAGGTTTAAAGCCAATCAGTGTTACAGTCAGGATTTAAACTCAGCAATGTCACCCTACAGCCTGCACTCTTATCTACTACCTGTATTCACAATGAGTCAGCGTTAGTGAGGGAGCTTTAAGATTAAGTATGTAGGGATCTGTGTGTGCCAGCATTCATCCAGAACACTGGGGACTCAGCCCTGAGGAAAATAGCGCTGGAGAGTGTGCAGTGTGGGAATGTTTAACCTTAACATGGGGCACCTGTGAGTTTGCATATGTATCAACTCCATGAAGATGAATAAAAATGACACATAGAATTTGTAGCTGAAAATTTAAAACAAGAACCTAGGTGATATTTAGGAAAAGGAAAAATCACAGAAAAAGTGGAAAGATCAGAGGTTGGGGCAGGGGAGTATGGAGAGCTGAATAGATAGAATACAGAAAATCTTAGGGTCATGAAACTATTCTGTTTGATATTTTAACAGTGACTGCATGTCATTATGCATTTGGCAAAACCCAAATAACTAACTGTCCCACATAAAGGATGAATCCTAATGTAAACTATGGGATTTAGTTAATAATGCATCAATATTGTTTCATTAATTGTAAAATGTGAAAACACTGATGCAGGGTGTTAATAATAGGGGAAATTGTGAATGAGGAGGAAAGGGATGTATGGGAACTCTATCAGCTCAATTTTCTATAAACCTAATGCTCTAAAAGAAAGTGTTCATTTTTTAAATAAAAGGGATAGAAAAGAAACTGTGTTGTGAGTGATCTTATGACTGTACTTGTGGATCAATCAGGAAACAGATGACTACTTTGGAGTAATTGTATCTTTTTTGCTTTAGTGCTGACACCCAAAACTTCCACATTCTCACTCAGTTACAGTCAAGCTCTAAGAAATGCCTTTGTATGCTTTCTGTATACCACTAAGCTATGAATTCTTGGTGAGCCCAAGTCTCCTTCCTGTCTCAGCTACTCCCTAAATAGAAGGGAAACCCCTTTAGAAGGCATCACTGACTCAGAAAGCCGAAGGCATACAACCGAGTGGTTTCCCCAAATGTATAACTTACCAGGATATACTAGCAAGAAAGAAATCTCCCCAGCATCTCGACTGTGTTTGTGATGATGGGGCTGTTTTCCCACGCAGAGTCAGCCCTTGTTAATATGGTGGCATTCCAGAGGAGTGCTTACTCTCAACATTAAACGTAAAATAGCTTGTACTGGCTGAGCGAAAGGAGGTAGGTAGATACTAACGTGTGTGTGTGTGTGTGTGTGTGTGTGGAGTGGAAAGTAATTGTCCTGAATTTTTCTCATCATTCAAGCCAGAGTTTGAGAAGAAAACAGCTTTAGAGATTGAGAGCACAACGGACCCATATCAGCAGGCAATAGGAGCAGGATGTGCAATCAGGTGGTGAGGGATTCTTCGCAAAAGCAGAGCAAGGAGAGCGTCTCATTACAGTCTGAAGTATAGCTGACTTACCCAGACAGGTGAAATGCTCCTGTAGGTGTCCTTTGCTAGGGTTTGTGGTTTTCCTGTCCCCCCAAAAGGGCTGCCCCCCAATTTAGAAACGTCTTAATGTGAGTTACATGAGTTTCGCTATCATATCAACTACTTCAGGATTGTCGAGTTTACTTGACCCTCATACCTCTTCATAAAAATAAAAACAACAACCAACCAAGAACAACACAGGAGATTTTAAAAAGGTGGCATACTTGAAGCCCACGCTATGAAATAAGTGTTGCTATGTACTGTTTGATAGTAGTAGGGGTAGGTAGACAGATTCACAAATGGGATATAAGCACTCTAAAATTAAGAGCCTGTGTAAGTGGTTTCCCCAAATCCACCATGAATGTAATAGTAACATGGTTAGCCAGAGTAACAGGAGTTTTTCCTTTTTAAGATTTTTATTTTTTTTTTCCTTTTTTGGGGCTGGTGGGGAGGCTATGGCATCTTTTTCTGTGCCAGGCTGTTCCCAGATCCTGTCTCCATTCCACATGTGAACCTAGCTGCCTCCTGGGTTTAATTTTGATACATTAAGTGATGAAAGCTCAAACTTTTGTCCTGAGTCCCTAGGAAGGACAGATTCTCTTCCTTGCTGTGTGACCACTATAGTTCTGTTGCTGTTGGCCTTGTAATGTTCATCCCTGCAGGCCACTGCCCCATGCAGTGCAGGGCAAATGATAGCGCGGTTCTCCTCACACACTTCAATTATTTGCAGCTGTCCTGGAAAACGTTGCAATATAAGCCATTGGTGGACTTTTATGAAACCTCCAGTGATTTTAAATGGGGGGAGTGGGGGGGTGTGGGGCACAAAATGTCAAGATTAATTAGTAATCAAAATCATTTTCCCCATTCTTCGCTTACATATGTTCCATATTTTCCAACCAACTTTGCCTTACTAAGGGCATTTATAACAAAATGTCATGGAACCTCATATCTATTATGATTACTACTAGGGGATTTTCCATGTACTCTCTCTGCCAGGCTCTTTATAACCCAAGTGCTTGTAGTATTCATGTAGTCCTCACAAAAGCCTATGTAATATGCATTATTTATTCTACCCATTATATAGATAAAGACACTGAGGAGGGGTGACATAAAACACAGTTCCCAAGTAATGAAGTAATGAAGAAAGAAGAACCCAGAAAACTTTGATGCAGAATTCCTGTTTGGTTATACACTTCTGGACAGAGCAATTTACTTACTAGTAAATGAAGAGTATACACATAAAAGTTGCTATTTTGTAACAAAATATTATTATTTTCATTATTTGTATTACTGTTATTATAATTATTTTCTCTCATGGCCTTTTCTCTTTTGACAGTTTGAACTGCAACATTCTGTCTATACTTTTGTATTTCAGGGTTTTAAATTGCAATCGTGCTTGAGTATAATAGTTCACTGCCTTGCACAGTGCACTTCACTACTCGGTGTAACTGACTCATTTTCTCCCTAAACATAGATATAATAGAAAACACTGCTTCAGTTTCTAGCAGATGGCGAGCAATCTTGTTTTAATGCACGTCATTTCCAATAGACACAAGCTGTCAGATAACTTCTGGTAAAATAGGATGCTGAATCAGACATTTATTTTTAGTGGCAATTGTTGACGCGTAGACTAACCCATCCAGATGACAATATGCGATATCACTTGACTCTATAGATAAATATGCTGAAATGTTCTTTGTCATTTTTCATTTTAGATTTCTGCTTTAGGCTTCTTGCTACACACCCTACTTCTAATCACTTCTCTTTTTAGCAATTGTGTTTTGTCATAAAGCCATTATACTTTTTTATTTAATAGTTATGTCTTAATTTTAGTTCTCTAATATAAGGCATCAACTAAATGATGATGAAAGCCCCTAACAAAAACAGATTTTAACAAGTGAGGAAGCTGAATTAACACTTACATATTGGCCATATATAACTAGTGTCTGTTCTGGTGAGTTAACACCTATCTTGTACTAGTATTGTTTGATAAATATTTAAATACCACTACTGGAGAGAAGAAAGGAATAATCATTATTATTTATTATGCATAGCAACTGGGTGACTTTTGGTACCTCTTTTGGTTTATTCGTATGCACATAATATTTGGAAAATATAATGGGAGCTAGATTTGAATAGAATTTAAAATACTAAGTGCTTATGCCAGCTGTATATACACTAAAGTGTAACAATAAAAATATTACCCTGACTTCTGCACAATGATGGCATTTATAGAGCATTTCCTATAGTCCATATTTTTTAAAACTATATTTTATGGTTTTTGTTCATTTAATGATAAAACAAGTGTTTATAAAATAATAAATAGGAATTTGGGGTGAAAGGTTTATGGGCATCCTTTCTGATATTTTTACAACATTTTATAAGTCTGATAGTTAAAAACTTTTACATTAATATTTTGACAAATTAAAAGTAAAAATAAAGTAACAGCCATTTCTTAAAGTAATGTTTTAATTAGATCTGGACAAATCCCAGCAGTATAGAGGTTTCATGTCTCAGGGATATTACATTTTAATTTTTGATTTGCTAGTACTAACCTATACTAAAATTATATATTTTTCTGAAAGTGTTTTTTAAAAGTTGTTAGAAAGCCAATGAGTTTAATTGGTATATCTTGTAAAAATAAATTATTATAAGAGTGCTATTACTTAGGGGAAGGGGGTGGGGAGAGGTAGAAGGTAAAAGGGGGATAAATGGTGACAATTAGACTTCACCTTGGGCGATGAACACACAGTACAATATACAGATGATGTATTATAGAATTGTACACCTGAGAGCTATATAATTTTATTAACTAATATCCCCCAATACATTTAATAAACATTATTTAAAAGACAAAAAACCATCATGTTTAAATTAGTCTTTAAAAGAGCTCTTGAAAGAAGTTTAAATAAAAATTATGAGTAGAAAAAGAAGTGCTATTGATCCTTTATCTGATGCATCCAATAAATATGTTCTCACATTCATAAATACAAATTGTAAGTGCTACACGAATATAAGAAATGAATTATTGTTAAGACTGACAGAGAGTATGTTAGTTAAGTTAGTTGGTTAGGGATTCACTTAGGAGATGGCATTGAAAATGTTACCCAAAGGATAAGACAGGAAAAGTATGCAAAGAAAAGTAGGAATGTAGATAGGGAGCAGGAAGAACACTATAAAGAGAGGGCAAGCCTGTTGCCTGGAGGAGAGAAAAAGAGGCGAGTGTTTGAGAAACTGGAAAAAAGACAGTGTGGTTAAAGGCCTGTGGTGGGGGAGGGGCGGAGTGGAGTGGGACATGGAAGAGGGAAAATGAGGGATATCTATAATACAGAGGACAATAAAAATAAATTGTAAAAAATATAATGAGCAAGGAGATTTGTTCAAAATGATTATGGTAAGAGAGGCTGAGGCTGCATCATGCACAGGCTTATAAGCCAGCTTGGCAAATTTCAAACTGAAAAGTCAGTTGGCCAGATTTATAATTAAGAAATCTCTTTTATTATAAAATGTGTGTGTGTGTGCGCATGTGCGAGGTGGGGGGGGGTGGGCAATTGGAATGGAAAGCTTAGTAATGAGCCTACTAATATTTCAATAATTTAAAATAGGTAATTGTTGCTTGGACTAGTGTAGCACATACATAGATAGCAGAAACATATCATTTTTAAAACCTTGTAAACATATTTGTGTAGAAGCAGTTAACTTTATAACAAATAGCTATGACTTAGATTTCAACTCAAAACATTTAAAAAATTGTTTGCTAAGCATTTAAGCATTAAAAGCTGTTATAGAGAGTGCTGAGTTAACTAAGACTTCTAATTAAAAATGAGTAAGAATTTAATCATGATTATTTATATAATCACAAATTATATGGGGCTTTTAATTTCTTATTTTTCCTTATAAGCTCATTTAAATGGTGATAACTTACTGAGAGCATACTATTGTTCCTATTTTCTTAGTTGTTGAATTATACTTAAAATTATTAATGAGAATTTCATATTATATGAGTAGAGGATAATAATATACTTTCCAAATAAACAAAGTGAATAATTTATTTTTAAATTCTAGATATTATGAGCTTGTAAGTAGTAAATGTATATCTAATAGATGAAAAATTATTAACATATTATTTACTAGAGGCCTGATGCACGAAGATTCGTGTGAGAATAAGCATTCCTTCCCCTGGCTGCTGGCACCAGCTTCCCTCTGGCACCCGGGATCCAGGCCTTGGCTCTGGTCTCCACCTTCCACCTTTGCTCAGGGCTGGAGCCACCTTCTGCCTTTGCTCTGGCCTGCCCACCGCCATCTTTGTTGCATCAGTTTGCATTGCATAGTCCCTCCTTATTGGCTGTGGATGCCACCATCTTTGTCACAAAGTGATGGTCAATTTACATATTCTGTCTTTATTAGATAAGATAATTATGATAGTCCATAGAGATTGGTGACCTTTTTGGTATCTGAGTATTTAATCAATACTATTAACATTTCTCTAATAAAGAGTTAACAGAAAAAAGACAACCAAAAACTGTAGAAAGAAAACCAAGAGAGTTGGTGATGTGGAGGTACAAACGATGTATTCGGAAAAGCCTTGACTTAAGTCAAAAGATTGGTTTCCAGTTCTGGATTTGGAGACCTTAGTTAATTCATGGCTGATGATCTCTAAGGTTTCTTTCAGCTCCCAAATTCTGTGATTTTTCTGAAATGTACCAGGGATTAGAGCTCTCTAGCTACTTTTATCTGGTGGTCTTGTTCATTCCACATTCTTGCTGCACAATAACCTTCTTTAAAAAATCTAATTAAAAATAATTGATGAAATGTTATTATCTATCATGGTTGAATTTATTGGAGAGGTGAGTTCTTGGGAAGAATGGAAAGATCAGATGAAATGTGACAAACTAGAAGCAGGAGTGAGATGATTAAAAAGCTGAGCCATTGAGATGGTGGATCAAGTAGATATAAGAAAATAATAGTAACTAATTTTGTTAGTTGAGCAAGAAAACGTTATAAAAGTAATCAACAAAGGAATTCTAGACCAGCTGCTACTATATTTCCAGTTGTCTTATCCCTTCTTATTGTGACTGAATGCTATAAATGCTAGCATTTACTTTCTCTCTAATGAGACTATGGGGAATTTAAAGCTGCTTCCCCAAACCTGGATTTCAGCAAATAGTTTGCTTCTATCAGAGAGAGAAATGTGTGAATCCCAAGTAAACATAGCTATAATTACAACAGAGAAAAAAGCCTGGAACTTGGGTTAGAATACTTTGGGTTGAGTTCTAGTTTGGCATGCTGCCAGTGTTTATTTTTTCTTTCTGTGTGTGTGTGTGTGTGTGTGTGTGTGTGTGTGTGTGTGTGACTGTGTGTTTTATGAAACTATATGAAAAATTACTTATCTGACATTCAAAAGCATCATTTGTAAAATGTGAACAATTTTAACTGCTTTACATGATAATTTATATAAATTTTCTTTGTTATCTAAAGAATGTTATGTGTACACTAGAGGCCTAGTGCATGACATTCGTGCACTGGCGGGGGGGCCCTCAGCCCGGCCTGCACCTTTTAGCAGTCCAGTGTTGCTCAAGAGTGGAGTGGGCCAAAGCCACAGTCAGACATCCTTAGCACTGCTGTGGTGGTGGGAGAGGCTTCTGCCACCATGGCTGTGCTCACCAGCTGTCAGCCCAGCTTGTGGCTGAGCAGGGCTCCCTGTGTGGGAGAGTACTGACCACCAGGTGGCAGCTCCTGCTTTGAGAGTCTGACCGTGGTGGTCAGTGCACATCATAGTTTTTGTGCCATTTGGTTGATTTGCATATTACCCTTTTATTATATAGGACTAGAGACCCGGTGCACAAAAATTTGTGCACTCGGGGGGAGAGGGGGTCCCTCAGCCCGGCCTGTGCCCTCTCGCAGTCTGGGACCCCTCGGGAGATAATGACCTGCTGGCTTAGGCCTGCTCCTGGGTGGCAGAGGGCAGGCCAAATCCCTAGGTGCAGCCCCTGGTCGGGCTCAGAGCAGGGCTGATTGGGGAGTTGGGGCGCCACCCCCTGTCATGCACAGAGCAGGGTGGATCGGGAGGTTGTGATGCCACCCATAGTCATGCTCAGGGTAGGGCCGATTGGGGGGTTGGGGCACCGCCCCCTGTCACAATCAAGGCAGGATCGATGGCGAGGTTGTGGCTCCAACCCCTGTCACACACAGAGCAGGGCCAATCAGGGAGGTTTGGGCTCCATACCCTGTCATGCACAGAGCAGGGCCCATC